>NC_060080.1:5708750-6017954 GCF_922984935.1 Meles meles
TGTCAGCAGCATTTCCTTCTGCTGTGAAGTCCACCATAAGATGAACACGTCCTCTCTCAGCTTCGTTGTCCTTATCTGCACGAGGCAGACGGCACCGGTTACAAAGATTGCAGATAGGGGATGTAAGCCCTTAGCAAGCACACGCAGCTATCTCTTGCACAATGAACAGTGGCCGGTACTTGAGCCTTTCGCTTCTGTATCCTCGGTAATATCTTTTTGAAGATTGTGAAATTTCCACCTGGCACCCTTCTGAGTTTGCCAACAGGCACAGTGAGTCAGGAGACACCAGGGCACCGTTCTGGTCACTCCACGGGCCATGAGGAGAAAGATGTGTCTGAGAGGAGCCTGCCTGTATCAGATTATCTAGGAAATGTGAATGATTGCTAACGAAAGCGATCTGGCCGGGCTATGAATGACTCAGGGCAAGCCTGTTTCCATATCTAGAAAAACAACTCAAACTACTTTGTCTTAGTCAGACTAAGTCTGTGGCACAATTGTTCCGAGTTATGACCCGTGATGAGCCTGGTGCAAACCAGGGGTTGTCCTCTGGGGACTCTCACCCAGGAGGCTCCCAAGTCCACTCCCAGAGCCCTTGATTGGGAATGATTGCTGTAAAGGGCTTCCTGGAGGGGAGTTTTGGGACACCTCAGCAGGCCTTGCACCTGAGAACACTCGCAACGGTGGAGGGACATTCTAGAGGAGAGCAGGTGCGGTCCCACAAGGCTGTCCTGTGCGTCCTGCAGGATGTGTCCCAGCCCCACTGCTGCCCAGCATTCACACTGCTCCCGGAGAGACAGCAGACCTTTGCCCGGCCCTCGGCTCCATTGGGGTCTGCCAGAGATGGCCCTTTGCTACTTTCAGATATTGGTACCGAGTCATCAAACTGACATAACTACCAGACTCTCCCATTTTTCACAGTCGTAAGACCCAGGGCTGTTTCAACCAACGATCCCCTAAAACTGCATTTTATACCAAATTAGAGCTAGCACTGACTATGAGCAGACAACATCTGGGAGGGGTTCCCCTTCCCTGGTAAACAGCGTGTGGTACCAGTGTTCTTCCAGAGCTCTGCCCAAGCCACACTGTTCCTGACCGTCTACAGTCCTAGACACTCACATCAATTAACCTGGTTGTTCCATGAAATCACGAAGAAGCCCAGAAGGTACATTAACAAATGGTCTCCATTCAGTGAAATAGTGAAAGAGGTCAACCATACTTCCCCCTCTCCGCTCCTTCCCACCCCTGTGCTCCCTGCACCACTCTCTCTCTAAAAACAAATAAACAAAATCTTTAAAAAAAAAAAAAAAAAGGAGCCCTCACAACCACAGTGCTTAGCCCACCAGGCTCCATCAGGTGCTGAACTCACGTGAACTCCATGAACCCTCACAATACCCCTACGAAGTTGATGTTGTTCTTATCCTCCAGTCGACAAACAAGGAAACTGAGGTACAAAGGCACTAATGTCACACAACGAATCCTCGGCCACCAGACTCCAACGTGGATTCCAACCCAGACAGTCCACCTCCTGAGTCTACACTCTTGAACACAGATGTTGCCCAGGAGGAACAGGGCAGCTCTAGCTGCTGAGCTGAAGACAAAAACATTTTAAGGCAGAAGAAGAGGACTTTTGGAAGCATAACAGTCATTATATGAATTTTAAACAGACGCTCAAAAGCCACAAGCCTTTCTAAAGCAGCAGCTTCCAACCATCCCCTCGCATCAACGCCATCATCAGGGTTTACTTCCCTCCTTTCAATATGGCGCCTCACGGGACCCAAACTCACGATCCCCGGTATGGTAATGCAGCCTCATACCAAGCACTCGGGGCTGACAGGGGAAGAAAGTCCTTCCCTGATGGAGATCGGGAATGTCAATGGCGCTTAGGTCACTCTCAGGGCCACCTATGGGTGGAGGCCCCCAGGAGTCCAGCACCCCCTTACCGGAGTTCCTCTGAACATAGCCCAGGTGGCCTGTCACTAAAGGCCATCCCTCGTCGGGCTGGCTGCATTCTGGACCTGGCTGCCTCTTGCCTTGCCTTCACCACATTCCAAGGCTAGAAACTATTACGAGAAAGGCAGAGCAGCCGACCGGCCCCACCTCGGGGAAACTGTGTTCACACAGACCGGGGAGAGACAGAAGGCCCAGCCCCAGCACCACCTCCAAGCTGGGAACCCATAAAAACAGGTACCAGGACAGACCCAGAGACAACGCCACCCAAAACCAGAGCAGACGTGTCCACGACAAGCAGCCGTGGGCCAGGGGACATCATCAGCTCTGTAGGGACTTCCCCCAGATCTGGTCATCGGCACCGGCTTACCATTTTCACTGAATGCCAAAAACCATGTTTTCACAAATGACTCGTAAGAAACCTTTGAGCAGAAAAACAGTTTTTTTCCATCTTGACCCAGATACTAAATACAGCGTAATTGACAGGTCCGAGGGAGTTCTCTGGCTGGTGGCCACGGTGGCGAGGTGCTTACTCACAAAGACACTCTCAGATCTAGAAGTCAGAGGGCATCTGACTAGAAAAAGCATTTAGGCAACAGTCCCTGTCTGACAAGGGCACTTAGGATACTTCCTGAAGTCCCTGAAACTAGGTCAGGTTCTCCCTGACCAGTACGATGGTGTAGGGAGGGAATCGCCATGTCCCACAAGTCACACGAGGCCTGACACAGCCCTCCCCGTTCCACCGGATCTCTGACCCACAGGACAGAGACGCCATCCAGCCATTCCCCCTTCCCGTGGTTTGACACAGCGCGAGGCGTAGAAAAGACTCAAAAACCGTGCCTTCGGGGAGCACAGCACACCATCAGCAAAAGAAAAAAAAAAAGGTTCAAAGGTTTCTGGGCAGGAAATGTCAAAGAATGAGAGTTATCTTGATGAAGGCCACCAAGGAAATGAAAGCTGTCTGGTCTCTGAAACTCAACCTCCCTGCTCCCCAAAACGCCCTTCAAAGGCTCTGGGTGCAGGCGGTCTGGGCTCGACGCCAAGTACCATCTGCCCCGCTTCCTCCTGCCACCCCCACCCCCCAGGTCAGCACCCTTAGGGCCAAAGCAAAAGGGGATGGGCTAGGGGCTCAGAGAACGCTGGTTTTGTGGGTAAAGTAGCAGATCGGTGAGATTCTGCCATGTCCCAAAGCCGTGGACTCTGGCGGACCAGTGGGCTCCTCTGGGGACGTCTCCACCGCGAGGCTCACAAACACGGCTGAGTGAGGTCAGCCGAGGCTGCAGCTCTCCTGGGAGCTGGTCCCGTGCTCATCTTGGATGGGCAGCGGGCAGCCTGGCTGCTTGGGCCAGGGGACAATGGGGCCCTTAAAAACCTCTATCACATGAGGTGCTTTTCCGGCTTCATTAGAGCCACCCAGGAATAACGCGGAGCAAGCGCCGGGACCGAGGCCAGTGCACAGGGGCACCTGCCCGGGCATCTGGGAAATTTGGGTGGGGACGGGGCCAGGCCTTCAGACTCAGCCTCATTCACCATGAACTTGGGGGTACTGTCCTCACCCCTCCAGGGCCTCACTGCCGTAGACCCCCGCAGAGGGGACATGGAGTCTCTGCCGGCAAGGTCTCACCCAGTCGTCTTTTCAGACCCAGGACCAGTCGGATGCTTAGCCCCACAGCACCTGTATCACCTGCATCACCAGCATCTCCCCCCAGGCTCCTGGCACGCTCCTGAGTCGAACCTGAGTTGAATCCAGCAGCCTGGGGTGCAGGGTGGGGGAGGGGAGGCACCGGTCTACAGGCTGCACCCAAGTAGCCTGGGCTGACTGCACCTGGAGGAAACTCTCCTCTGTCTATCCTCCCCCCATTCTCCCCTAAGGGCCTGTGGCACCAGCACTCAGCCCCTGCCTCCCCGGCCTGCGCCCCTGCACCCTTCAGCCAGCTCCAGCTCGGCTCCGGCTAGCTGGGTTTCTCCACCCCACGCAGGGAGGGGTGGTGGGGAGCCGTCTTTGCGGCAGGCAAGCGCCCTCCAGGCTTACTTTCTTTACTAACCTCACTGAACCTGGATGTATATACACACACAGTTTTTGCCACAGAAATGTTAAGAAATGACTGGGGTCTCATTGATGCATTTAAGTGTATCCAGCAAATAACAGAAAACAAGCAATCGCGCATCACAGGCCAGGTTTCAAAGGCCTTCTTCCCCACGGGGAAATCCGACAGGTGAAATCATCGGAAAAGCCAGAGGCTTGTGGAAGGGGGTGTAGAGAAACCACGGGGAACAGAATCTTCCCACAGAACAATCTCCTTCCTCAGCTGGAGGTGTGGATAAACAGGAAACCCGCGAGCGCGTTCTTAAAGGGTTAGATAAGAAATTCAGGTGCAGTCTACCTGGTATTTATCTTCTTGGCCTTTACCTGCTAGAAATATTTACCCTCTATTACCAACTGCACTATATTTAGGGTCTCACTGGATCCCTGGGCCTTTTCTGGAATTTTTTTTTTTCCTTTTCTTGTTACCTTCCTTGTTGATATAAGCAAGCAGTGTTAATTCCCCTTAAGACCTGTGAACATTCTCACCCCACCCTAGTCTACCCTCTCTTGACAGTAAAAATAAAGTCAATCTTCCAGGTGTTAAATAACATTGAATAATAACTATATAATCAGCATAAAAAGTGAGTGCTAGGGTTACACCACAGGAACATACCTTGCATTTTCTGCCTGGTTTCTATATTATTTCTCTGAACTCCCAGCGTAGCCACGCTGTTGCCGTATTTCCTCAACATACTGATTTTTAGGGTATTATCAAAAAATCCTAATTTCCAGTGGGGATAATGAAGGCATTTGAAATGTGACATGGGAGCAAGCTGATGGCATAGAGAGAAGACGTGAGTTATTTTTCCCTTCGGCAGATTCGTTAGTCCGGGTGGCAACAGGGCGACGGTCATGCTGTCGACTGACCTCATTTATCTGCTGGCCTGCTCCTCTGCTTTCATAGGTTAGTCTGTGTCTGTGACATATTTCATACTGAAATGGGGATTGTTGCCTTGCTCGCATCCTTTCTGACTCACACCGTGGAGCCGAGGAAAGCCAGGAGTCTAAAACACTGGTGTTCACGCAAACGCCCTGCACGTCGGGCCCCGTGCCGCACCCTGTGTGTCCCGTCAGACGCCCCGCACCCCTGCTTCGGTGGCAGGCTCTGACCGGACCAGCTTCCTCCCTCAGTTGGCATAATGGAGTTCTCACTGAAATGATGTCAGGCTTCCAACTCGGGCCTCCAGGCATGAAGTGTTTGGACATTCAATCCCGTCCACCTCACCATCCAAGCCACAATGGCTAACCACACAGACCCGACCGGGTAGACTTTCCCAATATGGCGCCTATGCCCCTTGGGTCAGTGGCATAAGCCGCCACGTCAGGCCTACAGCTGGAATTTTCAAAAACCTAGTGAGGCTGGCTCTCGCAGTCACATTGGTCCCTTCCAGCCCAGAGATGTCACGTCCTCCCCATCCTGGTCACGGGGACTTCTTTCCACTACTCTCCATCCATATACCCCTATGCATCTGACACCCCAAATTCATCCACGCGTCCTTCTCAACTCCTCATTCTCTAAAGCAATCAGAAAATAGAGGGACCTGTGACCACTCTGTGATTTCATTTGGTCTTGAGAACCCCCTTACGTTGGTGAGATGAACATCGTTATTCATACCAGCACAGCGTCTGGCTCACGCCCAGTAACATTTCTTTTGGAGCCACCAGCGCTGGAAGAGCCTGGCATGTTTATTCTCCCTTACGCGTCTTCACTTGGAATGTCCCTGAGAGGGACTGGTATGTTTTCGTTCCTGAGTCTCATCAGATCTTCATCCTTGAAGATCTCTACCCTCGGAGAGCCGACCTGAGCGACCTAATGAGGCTGTGGGTGGATCCCACGAAGATGGTGTCCCAGACAACCTCCAGGGTCACACCCCAAAGCACAAAACTATTTTTCCCCCTAATTCCTCAAAAGTCTGCTGCGGCTCCAATTAAAGAAGAACTCTGGGCTCCAAGGCCAGTATTCCACCCCCGAGTGCATGAACAAACACGTCAAAGCATAAAAAGGTTACTGAAAATTATCCCTCTTCCACACTGTCCCCTCTCCCCTATGTTCTAGGGTCAGTGGTTCCAGACTTTGAGACTTCATTGACTTAAAAGATCATCTTCATTTCAGTTTCCAATTTAATTTCAAGTCACTGAATTAGCCATTGAATTAAAAAAAAAAAACTTGCAAAAGAACCAACATTTCAAAACTAGTCACTGTCCAAATGAGATTCCTTATACCTGATGTAATAGGCCAATTTGTTTTAAAGTCTGAATAAATATCAAGTCATCTTTGGCAGTGATGGAGGTTACCTAGCATGACATCAGAGTGCCCAACACAAACAACGCTACAGAGATGTTCTGTCTCAGAGACATGAAGGCAGTGTTTTGAGACACTTGTTTCCCTGCCAAAAGTGCCCTCCGTCCTCCAAAGGCTGCTCTTCTTTCAGAGCTGAACTGAGGTCCCACCTTCATCACGAAGTCTTTCCAACCCACTCTAGCTCTCCTGAATCTCTCCAGCCTCACTTCTAGTCCTTCAAATGAGCATTTAATTATAAGGCTGTCTTGTCTTGGTCTCCATGGTTTCGAGTGGGATGTTCCGGTCTCCCCACATGTTTCTCAGTGGGCAGGGCCGGGGCCTTCAAGTCTTCTTCTTTTTCTGGGTCCTGCCCAAGGAGAGAAGTGTAGACTGAACACTAGGAGGGACTGCAATGTCCTAGCCGATGGGTTGATTAGATCTTCCTGCCAATGGATGGTCTACGCGTCACAGCAGTCCCTCTGTGATCCACAGTGATCTCCTACCAGGAGTGGGGATGAGATTCTATCCTGACCGCAGGAAAACCATACTGCACTGCACCACCTTCTCATCGGATTCTAGTTGACGAGTTCGGGGGAGGGGGGCAGAGAGCATTGGTCACTTGCCATACATCGTACCACCTACCCAAAGAACACAAATGAGACATGTGCACGAGGTAGGAAAGGCTGGTGGGGCTCAGAGAAGAAGAGGGGACTGGGCCATGCTGGCAGAAGGCAGCCAGTTGTGGAATCGCTCAGAGGAGGGGGTGGCTTTGTCATCCCTTAATTGTGTGACCTTAGACCACTGCTTACTGCTCACCGTGTGGTCAGCCTAAATGGAGCTCTGTCCGGAAAATCGCGTAGCCCCATAAAGGGGCCTCCGTATTTACTCACTGTCTTCATTCTTAACGTGCTCAGAAGCCAAGCAGGGAAAAGGGGGGCTCGTGGGGGGGAGAATGACATCTGCAGGACTCGGGATGGATTGGAGACGGCTGAGGTGGAAGTCAGGGAACTGGCTTTGGAGTCCCAGCAAAGGACTGAGGGTGCGCTGGCGAGTCCAAGAAGAGAAACAGAAAGCAGGGGCAGATGTGCGAGAACATGGGGAGGCGCCCAGGGGAGTTGGCCTTGTCTGGTCCCGGCAGAAGCTCGGGTGCAGCTTTAGGACTGAGAATAGGTGTGGATGGGAAAAGCCAGTGGGGAAGGGAAATGTGGGGCTGAGCACCCAGGGGAGTCTGTTAAGATGGAAGTAAAGAGAACATTCGTGTTTAGGAGGAGAGCAAGAAAGTGGCCAAGGACGGCGAGAGGGCAGGGAAGGAGAGGCATGGAAACCATGGTGGAGAGGCACTTCTAAGGAAGAGGAAGCCCTCACCGTGCTCTACATAAATAGCTAAGCTCCGGGACAGGCCCAGGGAGAAGGCCTGGGCTGACCCTAGGGGCAGTTCAGAAGCTGGGAGGCAGGACCCAAAGGCCCAGCCGGCTCCTGGAGGCACGGGCCCTGCTCCCCAGCCCCGCGGGCCCAGGGTGGGGAGCAGATCCAGTAGAAGCCCACTCAACCTCCTCGCTGCCGGTTTGGACACTGAGTAAGGATAGCCAAGAAGAGCCTGGTCAAGGCCACGGGCAGGCCACACTGTCAGACCGGAAAATAGGAGCTCTGCCTCCGTGAGGAGCAGAGCCCCTCCGCCTACTGTGGAATTCCGGCTACCTTGCTGGATGTGGTTCCGATGATCAGCCTCCAGGCACCCTGGAGACGACAGTTTTCTCAGAGTCGTGCCTGGTAAACCACTTAGTGGAGAAAAGAAAAGAAAAAAAAAAAAAAAAAGCTGCACGAAAGAACCACAGAGACTTAAAAAAAATCCTCTGATAAGCTGCATTCAAATCACCTACTTAGGAAAGAAATGAATGTTCACCGCTAAGGTCAAAGAACGAACGAAAGACATGGCTCTGAATTTGTAAGCCCAATTTATCATCCTGGTCACACGTTATGACTTCTCTGTGGATTTGACATCGATTCCATCATCGAAAGCTGCCAGGCCAAGTGTCGGGGCCCACAGGCCCTCCTGGGGACTGGCTGGCGGGGCTGCCCACCCAGTCCTCTCAGTCCCGCCCCTCGCCCTGTCAGACCCCGCCCCTTGTCCTGTCAAACCCCGCCCTGTCTTGTCAGTACCCCCCTTGTCCTGTCAGACCCTGGCTTCCGTTTGCCAGCTTTCTTGCCCTTTGACATCCAGGGAGAAAAGTCCCCGGAGAGGCAATCAAGAGTCATAAACCCCACCAAACCATTGCTCCCAGAGATGGGCTATTTTCTAAATGGGAGGTCAACTGACATGGAAGAAACAATTTAGTCAAAGTATATTAAAATCGAAACCTAAACGATGCTCTTATCTTCTGCAGTGGATCGCTCTCCAACAGCTAGAATGAGGGCGAAGCAAAGATTCGCGGTATTCTTAAATAAAGCTTTTGCAGCACTGAGACTATTTTCAAAGATGCGGCAAGGCCAATTTAAGAAACTATTTTCCCAAAAGCATTGCAAGAGGAAGTAAGTGTTCTACCAATGTAATTTTTCTAATACGCTTGGGCTGAACACTTAGACATTCTAATTTCAATTGGGAACCGTCTTATTGTTCAGCATGACAGACATTATGAAAACAGGACTCAACTTCAGTGAACTGAAGAGAAAGCTCCTAATGCAAGCCCGTCGCCTTGCTATTCAGCTCACGTGCTCTTATTACTATGTGCTCAATAAATACACATTAAACCTTTCACCAGCCCTAATTACTCAGATGAAAGCAAATTTTTGCATAAAGCCCATATTATTAAAATATTATCACACTCTTCCACACTAAACTAATTGGGCACTATTTTCAGATTTTCAGCATTAAATTGAATATATTCTCAGTCATTACTTGGAGGCCAAGCAAACACATTTCTGAAGCCGTCAACACTTGGAAATCTGCCGCCTAGATCTCAGCTGCTAAGGTAATGGTTTTCAACTCCTTCCTCTGCACAGAAATGGGGAGCGAGGGCTTTCGTTAAAGGCGCAGCGGGCTTTCCTGGAGCTTCAGCCCTCGGGGGAGATCCGTTCAGCTACTCTGCTGGACCAGAAATAAGACGGCCCTGCATTCATGGACAAGGTGGCAAGCATCTTGCTAGGCTCAATCAAATAATTTAGTTAAAATTTAGGCAAAATCAAATAATTTAGTTAAAAGAGGAGAACTGTGCTTTCTCTCCATTTACGTGCACACACGCATCGCACATGCACGTCTCCCAGTAGAGCTATCTTGCCGCCCGAATCTGTGACCGTCAGCTCCCCCTGGCCCATGTCAGGAAAGGAATCCTGTCAACAAAATAGAGCTGTTCTTCTTTCTTGCTGCCATTTGCAACAGAAGCCCAGCTTCTCAGCTCAGCCCAGCAGGGGCACTCGCTCTAGCCTCCTTTAAAAACTTGCCTGAAACTAATAAAGTTTTTGTTGTCATTTTTTTAAAAGATTTTATTTATTTGACAGACAGAGATCACAAGTGGGCAGAGAGGCAGAGAGGAAGCAGGCTTCCCGCTGAGCAGAAATCCCAATGCAGGGCTCAATCCCAGGACCCTGGGATCATGACCTAAGCCGAAGGCAGAGGCTTAACCCCCTGAGCCACCCAGGCGCCCCTGTTTTCATTTTTAAGAAAGGGATACAGATAGCACCGCAAAGAGCATGAGTTTGTTGTAATTATCAATAGTCACACTAAAAAAAGGTTGTGGTTGCACATATTGTGAAGAAGTCTCTTCCAAGAATGACGAATAAACCGTGGTATGCACATGTGCACGCACACACACAGACACACACACACAGACACACTCACACAGACACACTCACACACGATGGAATATTATTCAGCCTTGAAAAAAGACGGAGATCCTGCCATTTACAAAAACATGGAAGAACGTGGAGGACATTATACACTAGATGAAATAAGCCAAACACAGAAAGAAAAAACTGCATGACCTTACTTCCATGTGAAATCTAAGAAAAAACCCACTATAGAAAAGCTGAGAGTAGGGCAGTGGTTACCAGGGGCGGGGAGGTGGCAGGAAGAGAAGATGTTGGTCCAAGAGGACAAAGTTGCAGGGATGTAGGAAGAGGACATCTAGAAATCTAATGTCCTGTCTGATGACTAGAGTTAGTGATACTGTACTGAATACTGGAAATTTGCTGAGAGTGTAGATTTCAGGCGCTCTCATCGCAGGAGAAAAACAGCAACCATGGGACGTGACGTTAATTAGCCCGACTATAGTAATCGTTTGCTAGGCATCGAGTCATCAGGTTGTATACCTTAAATATAAATAATTTTTATTTTTAAAAAATTAAAAACAGAAGTGTCTTCCACAAGCCTGAATGAGCCTACTAAGGCGGCCCAGTGGCAGGTAGGTTTGCATTTTGATCTAGAACAATAGGCAGAAGCTGAGTGTCTTAGAGACAACTTTTGAGACCGAGCAGGCAGAGCTCACCGAGGTTTTGACACCTTCATCTCTATAAAACCCCAGTCAGTTCTTTAGGTAGAGTCAGCATTTCCTATCTGAGTGAGTTATGGTGGCAGTTTGGCCACTTAGAAGTCATCTCTGTCGTGTACTAAAGCAGACCTAGAAAAAAGCTGAGCAGGACTCCGGACATGCCCTCACGCTGCTCACATTGGGGATGACTGAGAAGTGTTTGCTGTTTGACTCATTGTATAGACTGAGTCTAGATCCTCAAAATGGCTTACTTACTCTCTGGCCTCGCAGACTTGCCGGTTAAGTTACCACTGATGAAATGTGGGGAGGCGTACACTTTCCAAAATAATGCATGTGATTTCAATTATATAGCCGTGTGTGTGTCTTCAAAATATTTTTTGAATTATGAAATATTTCAAACGCACAGAAAATTATACAAATAATATAAGAAGCACCCATAGGAATACATTTAAATTTAATAATTCCTAACATTTTAAACAAATTTTCATCAGGGCTTTCATTTTAAAAGGGGAAAAGATATTCTTTAAAAAACAATACAGAGGGGCACCTGGGTGGCTCAGTCGGTTAAGTGTCTGCCTTTGGCCTGAGTCACGATCTCAGGGTCCTGGGATCAAATCCCACATTGGGCTCCCCTTCTGCCTCTATGATCCTTCTGGCTTGTGCTCTCTCTCTCAAATAAATAAAATCTTCAAAAATAATAACAATAAAAATTAAAAAGATAAAATTATAAACAATGCAAATATGGAAGCAACCCAAATGTCCATCTACAGATGGATGGATGAAGAAGTGGTATATATATAATATGTATATAAAATACACAATGGAATATTAGCCATAAAAAATGAAATCTTGACATTTGCAGCAGCATGGCTTGATCTAGAGGGTATAATGCTAAGTGAAATAAGTCAGTCAGAGAAAGACAAATACCATATGATTTCACTATGTGGAATTTAAGAAATGAGACAAACAAAGAAAAGGAGAGAAAAATGAAAAAACAGACTGGACTATAGAGAACAAACTGTTGGTTACCAGAGGGGAGGCAGATGAGAGGATGGGGGAGACTAGTAAAGGGGACTGAGAACACGCTTGTCACGATGAGCACTGAGTCATGGACAGAATTGTTCAATCACTGTATTGTACACCTGAAGCAAATATAACACTGTACCTTCATTCTACTGGAATTTTTAAAAATTGTAATTAAAAGTTAAAAAACTAAAAGAGAATAAACAATAAAGACGTTGAAGCCCTCTATAAACAGCATGAATATTGTTTTGCCTGCTCATAAGCATTATAAAAAAGCCATGTGCTACTTTTCTTTCAGTAACTAATTTTTTCTCCTTAATGTTCTGTTTGAAAACCTCATCGACATTCGTACAACCCACATACAGGCCCTTTTCACTGCTGTATAGTATTCTACTGTTTGACTATATGACTGCTGGTGTATCTCTTAGCTTGGGGTAGAAATTCAGGATGTTTCCAAGTTCTCACTATTGCAAACAATGCTGCATTGATGTTTTTGCACAGAACTCCCCAGGCACAGGCATAAGAAACCCCCTAGGGTATATCCCCAAAGAAGAATTGCTGAGTCCTAGCATGCAGCTTGGCGCCTTTGCCAGATATTGCCAGATTGTTCTCAGGACACCCATCTGCCTTTCCACGCAGTGGCGCATGACCATCCTCATGCTGCACGTCTTCCCCGATACCCGGCATTGAAAGACTTGAATCCCTGCCCATCAGAGAGTGTGAGACAGAATCGTGTCGCTGCTCTCCCGTGTCTGTGTCCCTGGGGTTGAACTTCGCCTTGTATATTTGCTGTCCTTTCGAGTCTTCTGAGAAGCATCTCATCACCTTTGTTGCTCACTTTCCTCTTTGTTTTTGCCTTTCCTTACTTTAGAGGAGTTATTGTATATTCTTTTTTGCTTTTTTTTTTCTTTTTACTTTTTTGGTAACATCTTAATTACAAGATAATTCACACCCCATACAACTCACTCATTTGAGGTGCACAGTTTAGTGGCTTGTAGTACCCTTACAGAGTCATGTGTCCATCACTATAATCAATCCCACAAACAATTTCTAGAATTCCAGAAATTTTCCATTATCTCCCAAAAAGACTCTGCACACTCCAGCCATCGTCCCCACGCTCCTCGTTTCCCCCAGCGGCAGGCAACCACGAATCTTTTTTCTATCCCTCTGGCTTTGCCTATTCTGGACATTTCACATAAATGGAATCATACAACATATGGTCTTTCGTAATTGGCTTCTTCCACTTAGCGTATTTTCAAGGTTTGTCCGTGTTGTGACAGGTAACCATGCTTCACTTATTTTCTTATGCAGTAAAGTATACATAACATAAAATTTCCCACCGTAGCCATTTTTAAGTGTACAATTTGGTGCCGCTACATACACAGTGATGCCACCATCACGAACATCCATCTCCAGAACGTTTTCATCTACCCACGCTAAAACTTTGTATCCATCAAACAAAAACTGCCCATCATCCCTCTTCCCCAGCCCCTGGCAACCACCCTCCTGCTTTCCATCGTATGAATTTGACTAACTCCGAATACTTCCTTTAAGTGCAGTTAGACAGTGTTTGTCCACGTGTGACTGGCTTACTTCACTCACCACGATGACTTCAAGGTTCATCCACATTGTAGCATGGGTCAGAATTTCCTTTTTAAGTCTAAATAATAGTCCATTGTGCGTAGAGACCACATTTTGTTGATCCTTTCATTCGTTGATGGACACTTGGTTTCTTTCCATCTTCTGGATATTACGCTGCTATGAACATCGGTGTACAAATGTGTATTTGAGTCCTTGCTTTCAATTATTCTGGATATTTACCCAGCCACAGTGTCACTGGGTCATATGATAAATTTATGTTTAATTTTTTAAGGAGATGTCATATTGTTTTCTTATTCATATGTTCTTAACACTTAACCTTTTACAGGTTATTTTTGTTGCAAATCTCTTCCCCCAACACATGGGTTTTCTTTATCCTTGCACAGGATTTTAATTTTAATATCCAATTTATGAGTCTTTCCTTAATGGCTTTTGCTTCTTGTATCTTGCTTAAAATGCTTTCCTACCCCAGTGTTAGAGGATATTCCCCTCTATTTCCATATTTTTCATGTAACTCTTCAACCTACTGGAAATGACCTCTTTGTGTGTTGTGAGATAAAGATCTAATGTAACTTTTTTCCCATTTGGATGGCCAAATGTCCCAACCAGACATTCCCAACTAATTTGGAAACCTACCTCCATCCCAGGTCAGCTTCCCATCTGGGTCAGTTTCTGGGTTTTTTAATCTGTTCATGTGATCTGCTTTCTATTCTAGCCTCAATACCCTGTCTTAATTACAACCGCTTCTTAATAAATTTTACTATGTAGAAAGCAAGCCATACATCATATTCTTTTCCATTAAAATTAGCCTATTTTGGGTCTTTATTCTTACACATGAACTTCAGGATTCTCTAGTCAAGTTTCATGAACTGCCTGGAATGTATAGGTTAATATTAAGTTTGCGCTGAAACTTTTGTGATAGCGTCCCTTCCCATCCATGATACTGAGGCCCTGACTCCAATGGCTTTGTTTTACCAATAAGGACCCCATCATCATTCCCACAACTGTACAGGGAAAGAGGAAGAACCAGTCTAGAATGTAAAGTCCCCATGCCCACCGCTCCTTCCACTAACTTCAAATAGGGATGCCCTCCAAACGACAGGGTTTTGCCTTCTATCACCTTTCCACGTAATTCCAGACATTTCACTCGTTTAATAGCATTTTCTGAGCACCGCCAGGCCTTTTGGCTCAGGTTGTAGGCGCAGATCTTCTCCTAACCTTGCAATAAGACATCGTTACAGGGAATGAGCAGCAGTCCAGAGCCATCCGTTGGAATTAAAACAGGCTCTGAGTCCTTGGTGGTCAGTGAAGAGGAACAGAGGCTGTGGCCATGAGAGGAAAGAGACTGGTCCAAGGTAGCGAAAGCCATCAGAGTCAGAGGCTGCACACTGGGGCCAGACTGACGCAGACTCACCAACCCACAGGAAACCAAAGTACAGAAACCAGAGTACCAATGTACTAACTTACTGTTCAAACAAAATACGACCACTGGGGACACTGCACTTACTTCCTCTGGCCAAACAGTTGATCTGGGCAGGCAAAGGCTGTGCAAGCCAAATTATAAACAGAAGTTTGTTCCGTGACGTCAGAGCGAGAGTATGGAGGATGGTCTATGATTTGAATGTGTCCTGATGTTAGGTGTGCCCTTTTCAGAGCAGGTGCGACAGCACTGACTGGAGGTAGACAGCCTGGGGGGGGAGGTGCTCTCCCTGTGGGGGCTGGACATCAGTGTCTGCCCCCGAGTCCCTTCCCTTCCAGCATGTTCTCCTCCACAAACACACACTCTTTCCTCTGACGAGCTCATACAGTGACCAAAAGCCAGGTTCTTTTGCTCTTCTCATTTGAATTATAGTTTAAATCTGAAAGTGAGTTGTTTCCAATTACTTGCCTGGAAGAAGCTCCACTCGGCCTTCCAGGAAATCAAGGATCAAAGAAGGTAAGGTATTCACGAACTCAAGGCTGCCTTGCATTTCAAATCAGGTTTTCATCCAACAGAAAAGGGGCAATGTCTCAAAATACCCAAAGGTTAAGCGGCTAGAGTTGGCACCTAACCTCTGAGGTTAAGAAACTTGGAAGTGGAGACGCCGACTCCCACCCAGCATGGCTTCCCATGGCGCCTGCCCCAGAGTGTGCTCACACTTGCTGACAGCCGGGCTCTCCCCTCACCCCACATGGTCCCAAACACATAAGAAACATAAGACACCAAGCCACATTGTTGGCCTTTTCCCATCAAGTTACTTGTCCACCCACACAGGGTCTACTCCAGGGAGCACCAGGGGGGTCCTTTCCTCTACAGTCCATGGAACTCCTCTCCCTGCCCCACATGCTGGACCTTTCCTACCCCTTGGAACACCACCTCTCCATGGAGCTGCTGCTGTCCTTGGGATGGTGATGACCATTATTTCTGGCCTCATCCCCAGGGCAGAGGTAGGTCTTGCCAATGCATCCTGGACCAGCACACGTTCCTCTGACCATAACCATGGCTCTCATCAGAAGTATGTGGTCTCTTTGCTAGCAAGGCCTCTGTGCCTTCCCCCTCCACATGATGAAAGATGCCCTCTCTGCCAGGACTTTGGAGCAGAAGGAAAGAGGATGTAAGGCCAGAAGAAAATTCCATCTAGCCACACATTGAACAGGTAGGTACTGACTGCCTAGAAGACATACATATTACAAAGAAATGAGCCCTGAGGGTAGCTCAGTGGGTTAAGTCTCTGCCTCCAGCTCAGGTCATGATCTCAGGGTCCTGGGATCAAGCCCCGCATCAGGCTCCCTGCTTAGCAGGGAGCCTGCTTCCCCCCTCCCTCTCTCTGCCTGACTCTCTGCCTACTTATGATCTCTGTCTGTCAAATAAACTAATAAAATCTTTTAAAAAAATGAACCCTGTAAGAAGTCAGGATAATAGGGTTCTGGTCCCTCTGGTACCAACTCAACCAGTGGCCTGGAGACTGCCCATTTCACCTTTCTTTGCCTCAGTTTCCCCATCTGCAAAGGAGGAGGGGTTGAGCTGCATGGTCTCTGAGTTCCCTTCCAGCTTTGGTAGCTCACTATTCTCCGCATGAGCGTTTTTGAAGCATTGTTCAAAAATGGCATAAAATAAATAATAAATTTAATAGAACATATTTAAAGAACTATATTCCAAAGAGATGCAAGGCCTGTTAAGATTACTCCAACAATAGGGCAAAGGGATTCTGAATAGTTTCATGGAGGTCACCCTATAATGAATTATAGGAACAGATGATCGTCCTGAGCAGAAACTCTCTGAGCAGGAACAGAAAAGGAAGAAGGAAGTGACAGTATAGTTTAGGCCTCCTGAGCATTGTTTTAAGTTACCTTACGTTTTGACTCGGTGGCAGGAAACAATATCTACCTATACAATGTTCAAATGAGTTGTCCATTTTCACATGAACACTACGGACAGGAAGGATGGGTATCGTATGGGGTAATACAACCGTGTTTCTTGAAGATTGTTACATGTGAGGCAACAAATTCAGAATGTATATGTTGTACTGACATTTTTTTCTTTTTCTTTTTTTTTTAAGATTTTATTTATTTATTTGACAGACAGAGATCGCAAGTAGGCAGAGAGGCAGGCAGAGAGAGAGAGGGAGCAGGGTAGAAGCAGGCTCCCCGCCGAGCAGAGAGCCCGATGCGGGACTCGATCCAAGGACCCTGGGATCATGACCTGAGCCGAAGGCAGCGGCTTAACCCACTGAGCCACCCAGGTGCCCCCATTTTTTTCTTTAAGATTTTATTTATTTATTTAGAGAGTCTGTGCACACTTGAGGGGGGAGGGGCAGGGCGCAAGGGAGGGAGAGAGAGAGAGCAGGGGGAGGGGCAGAGGGAGAGAGACGGGATCTCGAGCTGACTTCCTGTTGAACGTGGAGCTGGACATGGCGCTCCATCCACACCCCTGAATTATGACGGAAACAAAACCAAGAGTTGGTGCCGACTGCGCCACCCAGGCACCCCCTGACAATTCAACTTTTAAATCTGTTTCTGTTGAAGTTTCTTTCTCTTCTGACTTCTCTGGGCTTCCTTCTTACCTCAGGAGTTCCTGAGCTGGGCCCATGGACGTTAAGAGGCTTACAGATCACTTCAGGGAGTCCTTAAATCCCTCAAGCTGTAGACTATGTACACTCTCACATATTCGCTTTCATCTGATTTTCAAAGGGGCCCTTGACCCAGTCTGTGGCCTCTGATGGCGCTCCCTGCTCTTACACAGGGGAGAACATTTTTCAGGCGAGACCTGTATGTGAATAAGAAGCTTTGGCAGAAAGAATCCTGATTCTGGTGTCAGAGGGACCTGGTGGAAATCACCTTGTCAAGTGAACTCTACTTTTGGACAAGTAACCTCAGTGCTGTGACTCCCAGCCGCCTCATCTCTGTAAAATGTGGGTCATAGCCTTTGCGCACTCGGTGGTGTTACCGGGAGGGGGAAATTATTTCCTATCTGTAAACCCCAGTGCATGGCTGGTGCTCAGTGGATGACAGACTTTATGAAGCCCTTGGTATCAAGCAACACCAGACCCGCCCCCCTAGGGTAGCTCCCGGGGAGCCAACACACCCAGAGGGCCTCACATTGCCTCAGAACTGAAACACCAACACCAGTCGGTCAACCATACCTCTTTGAACTCAGTGTGTCATGGCCTCAAGAAGTTTAATTTCTGCTCCTCGAGTAGCTTCCGTGAGGGCTGACTGAGAATTTCTGCATTGCACATGTCTACCGTCAGGGTCCCAACAGCACCCCTCCTGCGGACATTGCAAGAGGAGAAACGGCATCCACACCCACCCCGACAGTTAACCTTGATGCTGTTTTCTCCTTCCACCTTTGCCAACAAAGCCACTTCCTTGTCCTCGAGGCACCTACGGATCCCGCTCTACTTCCTCCTTGACTTTCATTTCTCATACCTTGCCTGTGCTAGAAACAGCTCCCACTTCCTGCTAGCCCAGCGCTCTCTGAGCACTTCCTCCCCGGCCCACATCTCCAGGGGAGCTTCTCAACCGTCCGCTTGGCCTCAAGGGAGAGCCAGCAAGTCAGTAGACTCCTATCAAATACGCCGGAGGTCAACGGTTAGGGGCAGGGGAGCCCCGCTAGTTCCCACCTCTAAGCAAAAGAAACCGAGTTCCTAGAGCTAGCTGCCTAACACCTCCTATTTCCCCAGGACAAGGACTAGGGGTCCGTGTTCACACTCAGCCCCGCCACCAACTCACCAAACTTCTGTGAGGTTCTAGGAATCTAGGGATCAAATTAAGACACAATCTGGATTCAGATATGACAAGGTGGTCTTTCGGTAAGTTCTGTGGCCAGAGCAGCCGAGAGCTGCAGGAGGGAGAGGAAGGTGGGATCTTTTCTGGGGACAATGGAGCTGAACCTTTTTCACTCCTATGAGCTTAGAAAGGCCTCACAGAATTGGGATGGGTTTATAATGATAAGATCGTTACACAGTACTAACAACAGCAACCCTTTTACGGAGTAGTGACTTGCTGTCAGGTCCGAAACCTGCATTATTTTTTATCCTTGCAATAGGGACATTCTTCTTATTGTCATGTTGCTGGTGTGAAGGATAAGGGCGAGAGGTCAATGACTCCCCAACATGGTCCTGGTAGGTCCAGGTCTGTCTGGGGTCATCGCGGCCGCCGCACCCCCTCACCCAGTGTCATGGCTTATGGGCTTACAAGAGTCTTCATAAAGCCACGGGTATTGTTAGGTATTGTAATAAGATGATGAACCAGGAAGCCTCTGGCTTTTCCTTTCTCTTTCTTATAAGACAGCCCTTCTTTAGGGACACGACCAGATCTAAATCTTGGAAAGTCGTATAAAGAGACGTGTAGCCTGGAAAATGTTACCCAGACCCCAGCTGGCTCCAGGCTCTCCACGGAGGCTGGAGTCTTCCCTGTGAGAAAAGAAACCCACGTCAAGGAATCCAAGCCTAATGAGGAATGGTGACAGCATCATGATAGTCCTGGGGACTACCCCAGGGGAGCTGGCGATACCCCAAGTCATCACAGAACTCTCAAACTCAGTCAGAGAGCAGCACCTGAGTCTCTAGACTTAAAAATCTGTTGAGCGTCCAGAAAAACCACTTTTTCATGGTCGTTCTGTTGAAAGACATTTTGTGAAGTTGGAGTTCTATGTTCGGTTGATTAGACTGATGGGTTTGGCCCTTGGCAGGGCCCAGGATGGCAGAAGCCCAAGGCTTCCCTCTGACCCCTCGCAGGTGTTAGCAGGTGTTTGCGGTGACAGTCCTGGCTGGCTCCTTTCAAGGGAGGGGGTGCATCAAGTTGAGGGAAGTTGCAGAGAACTGGAACAAGAGCATCCCTGGGGGCCATTGGATTGGCCAAGGAAGCCGTCCCCGAGGTGGCTGCCCATTAGCAACGCCACAGAAGGCAGAGCGCTCCTTCACCAAAGTCTGAGAGGCTCACCACCAGCTCTTGTGAGGTCTCTGCTCCAGCAGTTAGGAGCACTGTGACCTCAAGGAGGTTATTTCAATTCTTTGGACCTTTGCTTCCTCATCTGTAGAGTTAATAGCACCCACCTTGCTTTCGCAAGAACTAACGAGATGCTGTGGGTAATACCTCGGCACCCAGTAAGTCCTCAGTACAGGACAGCTGACGTTATGACCATGTTGCTGAGCTCGACCCTGGAGTGACCAGTTTCTAGGCTTCCAAACAGAAAACCCAAGAACAGGATTTCCTTTTGTAGTCAGGGAACTCCAGCCACCGAGCTGTCGTCTGAGCGCCACGGGGGACAGGTGCTAAAGGGCACGCCCCCACCTCCACACACACACACACACACACACACACACAAGATTAGCGTCAGGGTCCGAGGTCCCCATATAGGATCTCTAGACTCCTGATCCACAAATCAGATGCATTTCTTAAGGGAAGTTAAGAACCATTTCCTTAAGCTTCTTAGCGTCCCTGAATTTGTAGAATCAGGTGCCCTAATCATCAACCCGGAAAGCCGAGTCTGAGAGCCGCCTTGGGAGGTGTTTGTCTCGCAATTTGTCACCCCCATCCCCTCCCAGCTGGTTTCATCATGGCAACCGCCAAAGCCTGGGTCCCCTGAAATCCCTGCCCCCAGCCTCCCCAGCCCGGCTAGTAGGATGGCCCAGACTGCTGAGTTCCTGGGCTCTTTCAGATCCCCGAACAAAGGTTATTTTGAAATGACTCACTTGGCCCGGAGGTGGGTACTTTGTTCCTGAAACCAGGTGCCGAGCCGACAAGGACGTCCCTTTACCCGTTGGAGCATTATCGAACAGGGAATCATGGGGCTGATGGGCATCAGAAGAATCAGACGGATTGAAACGCGGAAGAACCGTAACCAGGCCGTCAGCCGTAACCAGGCCGTCAGCCCGTGAGCACTTTTGGAGAAATGTGAGCCAAATGGGTGATCCGAGGCTCCACAAGTAGCCATTGTTTAAACCATTTATACAACAGCACCACCTGGGAAAGCCCACTTGTTGGCGGGGTTTGAAAAAAATACTTTGCTGAAATCAGCACAGCACAGCCCGCATAAGGGCAGTCTCCTTCCTGCTCGCTGCTGGGACCGTGCTGCCCCCCTTTCCAGCCTCGGAAAGGTTGTTTCAAGTACACTGAAGCAGCAAAAAACAAGGACAGAAAATCACAAACTCCGTGCGGCTACAAGGAGTTCAGGGAGGGGGAGAAATCAAGCTTCCCCGAGCTGCAGAGTTCCCTGCCAGACAAATGACAATGACAGGGATTGGAATTAAAAGGGAAGGGACACAATTGACCTTTTCATTTAACTTCAAGGGCAAGTTCTTCTGGTGTGCAGCAACATTTGCCAGCCCTCGCCTAGGATTCTCCCCAGGGATCCAGGAGACATCTCAAGCCTCTCAAAAGAACCCAAAAATGGCTTTAGAAATAGGATTAACCTTTCGCAAGGTGAGCGGTCTGGCGTCGTTATTTATCTTCGGGAGAAAGGGGAAGTACAGGAAGCAAGACAAGAAATATGGCAGGAAGAACACCACCAGCAAAGCGAGTTAATAACTCTGAACACCACCGGCTTGTCATTCACCGCACCAGGGTTTGTTAGCCATTGCCTCCCGGACACCGTGGGAGTGACTGGGACGTCAAAGGGAGCAATTCTGCGTCTGTGCCCTTGGGGAGCCCCCACGGGACACACAGACACTAAGCAAACAACCACATCACCCAGGACTAGCCAGGGTAGGACCTCCACTCTGAGGTCTGAGGACAGAGGGAGTTTGTGCTGGATGGACACGGGTGCAGAGATAATAAGGAAGAACGGTGTTGGAAGCTCAGAAACGCTGAGTTCCAACTACCTCTGGAGACAAACCTTTTACTTGCTTAGTGCCTTATCCCGATGTCTGCCCCCGACACCACAGAACAGGGCAAGACTCGAGAAGATGTGGGAAACCATCCTGAGAATTTTTAGAAGACATCCTAAAATCATGACACTTGAGAGCTATTTTATTTTATTTTATTTCATTTTTTCAATGTTCCAAGATTCATTGTTTATGCACCACACCCAGTAGAGAGCTATTTTCTAACAGCCAGACTCTGGGTCCAAATCAACAAGATTCCGTCTGGCACCATTTTTGTTACCGATTAAAATTAACTGCCATTTTTTTTAAAGTATACCTATTTCCTTAAAGATTTTCAAATATATCTCAGGGCTTTAATCAATTGAGGAGTATTTACTGAACACCTCCCCTGTGCCATATCCTGTTTGACATCTATAAATAAGTCATAAAAAGTACGACTGAGAAGAGTCTATCAGCGGCGTCGATCTTTGGTTTCCCCTTTCATTTCTACTCACTGGTCCTCGTGAAGTCAGCGCCATTTCGTCCTTCAAGAAACGCTTCAGCAGCTGTACTTATTTGGGCTTTTATGTCCTGTGTAAAGAGACCGACCTGCGGCAGAAATGAGGACCATGGCATTTGGCAAGCGGAGTAAATGTTATACGTTGGGACTGAGGCTTTACCATCCTCTGAAAACGGACTTACAAGACAAAATCCAACACTTGACGTCTATGGTACTTCCAACAGCAACAGATTTGAGAGGAGCAGCTGGTCAGAAGAATGAACAAAACACCAGCAATTCCTCAGGCAGGCCAGATTCACGCATGCCAACCGAACCCACACCTTCCCCTGCACACGCGCACCTCACTGGCCCTCCTGACACACTTCCCAGCAAGGGTGACCAGCCTTCCCTGGGGCTCTGTGACGAGGCACTAACTCAGTGCCTTCCCCCTCTCTTGTCTGAGTTGTATCTGGGCACTGTTTTTTCCTTCCAGGGGACAGAGAAGAAAGAACGCCAAGATTACTGGTGCATTAAATGATTGAGAAATGTGTGCCATTTAAAGCCATTTCACTTCCTGCCTGATACCACAAAGAAGCTTTTTAATAAAGTTAGCCTTGCCTCTCCTTAATGTCATTGTGTATCTGGCTTGTTTTGCCCACTTTTTGTTTTCAAAACTGGATACGATCACGGAACCCTTCTTCCCATCGCCTGAAACAACCGCGTTTCAAGACAATTAATTTTGACAAAACACACCCGTGGTGCCCCTGGAGGAGGACCGGGAGGAGGGGTCAGGCATGTGAGACAGCAGACAAGGGGACCCAAGTCCTCATCCTGCTCTGAAAAGGACTGGCTGCCATCAGGTTCCCAGGGAAAGCTGAACCCTCAGGCTTTGGAGGGACAATGAACAGTAAACAGCTCCCAGAGCAAGGGCCACCCTCCTTTGGCATTTGCCCATGCTCACCAAGCCCCGTGGTTGGCATGTGACTTTTCCCAGCCACAGCCGGAAGAAGAAACACTGTGAATTGCTTTAAGATTTCCCCAGGAGAATTCCCAAAGCGGGGAGAACCCGTACCTTACCTCAGCTCTGCTGTGGCCACACCGCACTGTTGCTACTAAAACCCAAGTTCTCCACGTGACTCACAGAATATCTAGTTTAAAATAATTAGAGCTGCTGCCTCTCCTATCTCCCCTGTGCACCAGGTACTCCACATTTTGCGTCCATCTTCCCATTTAAACTTCTTGACATCTTGCGAGATGGACGTTGCTGTCTCTCTTTACAGGTGGGAAACAAAGGGAGGCATAAGGAAGCTACGTGGTTTGATCTGGGCCAACTGCTGACGACGTGACACAAAGTGGTGTGTGCCCAAGTCCAGGCTCTTGACTGCCATCCACACCCTTCCGGGGCTTCCTGGTCTACCTCTCAAATGCCCATGTCTGAGAAAGACCCAGTCCCAACAGTGTGGCCACACGTGCTCTTTCAGGATGTACTGAGGCTCTTCTCTTCTGCAACCTCTTGAGATGAAGGGAAAGTGTGTGTGTGGTGTGTGTCCTCGAGAACTGCGTCCTCCAATATGGTAGCTACGAGCCACGTGAGCCTCCCGATCGCTCGAAACTTCGCTAGTCTGAATTGAGACGTGTCAAGTGTAAAATGCAAACCAGATTTCAAAGACTTGGAATGAAAGAGCGAAAACTGTGTCACTGATGATTTCTCTACTGGGTGTTGAAATAATACTTCTGTATATCGGATTAACTAAAACATAGTTGTTCGTTTATTTTCATGCATCTCTTATTATTTTTAAAAAAGCAGCTTCCAGACAGGTTCAGGTTACAAATGTGGCTCATGTGACATGTCCACTGGGCATCACTGCTCTCAAGGACACATGCCTGGTGAGGATGACGAGAGGCCGGAGCTGCCCCTGTGACACAGGTCAGCAAAGACCGCGAAGGAAGCCCATGGCGGGGGCCATATGGGAACGCACGTGAATTCTACACTCGGGCCAGAAGAGCTCAAATATGAAAGTCAAGCCCTTCTCGTCAGTGGTCTGGCTGACTGGGCAGATAACCTGCCGCACTCAGGGCCTGTCCTATAAACACTCAACACCCTGGTACACTCACAGCGGCCGGATTAAGTGTAGAAGAACTCGGACAAGAATGCTGGATTCGGGGCGCCTGGGTGGCTCAGTGGATTAAGCCGCTGCCTTCGGCTCAGGTCATGATCTCAGGGTCCTGGGATCGAGCCCCGCATCGGGCTCTCTGCTCCGCAGGGAGCCTGCTTCCTCCTCTCTCTCTGCCTGCCTCTCTGCCTACTTGTGATCTCTGTCTGTCAAATAAATAAATAAAATAAATAAAATCTTTAAAAAAAAAAAAAGATTGTCTCTCTCCCTCTCCCTCTGTGCCCTGCCCCTGCCCTGCCCATGCACATACTCTTTCTTTAAAAAAAAAAAAAAAAAAGAATGCTGGATTCATCTCCAGACATCGGCATCAGCTCCGATCCGAGCTCCGCTCTGGTTTTTCACCTTGATCTGGGCTTTCTTCTATCACAAATGATCCCAGACCCAGAACCTCCCTCCTCATGGCCAGCAGGTGTTCAAATCTGACTTGCCTTGTTTTTGTGGACCTTCCCCTTACCCCAAATGTCTTTGCAGACTATGACATACACTCCTTGCTGCCTGTCCGGTACCCAGGCCTCCCTTGTTTCTTGCTGGAAGAATCCCACTTTGGTTCAGAGTAGCCGTGGGACAGTTGTGATCGGTCTCAGCCGGTCTTGACCATTCTGCCCCTCACCCCCCAGAACCCCTGGCAGCAAGGTGGGCATCACGCAGTCCCGGCCGTGAGACCAACGAAGGGCTCCGAATGTCCCTCCTTGCCCCACCACTTTCATCCTGCTCCCGACGTGACAGCTGGGGCCCTAACCGCCGTATCGCCGCGGTGAGCGGAACTCCAAGATAATTGCGGAGGTTTGGCACTAATACTCGGAGTTTCAAACCCAGGGCAGGCAGCCACTCACTTTGGTCTTCGTGTTCTCTGAGGAAAAACCAAATCCCTGCTATTTAAACCGCTGCAGACAGACACTCAGGTGTGCTGTGACTTGCAGCCGCCGACCTTCCTGACGGACAGAAACCAAACCTGAAAGGACAGAGTCATTTGTCCAAAAGCGTTGGTGACTGCTCAGCAGCCCAATCACCACTATACCACTCTCTGCCCCGTGGCCCATTTCAGTGGCCATTCCCAGGGGGCTCTGCGTGTCCCTTCCCGCCATGGGTCGTGGCAACCGTTCAAGGTGGAACACTGGAGGGGTCGAGCTGATGGTTGTCGTTGAAGATCCACACGGGTCGTTCCTATATTCAGACAAACTTCACGGTCATGGGGCAGCTTCCTCTTTCCCAGCGTCCCATGCATTTTCTTCGCACCCCACCCCCACGCCATGAGAACTGACACAGGATAATTTATTGCTCAAAAAAATGAACAAATAAAAGACAGGGCCACTCTCTCACCTCAGAAGCTCAAAACCAAATATTTGTTGTTTGTTTAAAAAAAAAAAGATAGACTTGAAAGTTGCTAAGAGAGTAAAAAGCTTTGATATTCTCACCACAAAAAAAAAAAAAAAAAAAAAAAAAAAACGTGATTATGTGGGGCGATGGCGGTGTTTACCTTCTTGTGGTGATGTTTCCTGACGTCCATGTGGATCGAATCGTCGCTTGTATGCCTTAAGCTTAGACTCTGTGATACAGTCAATGACTCCAAGAAAGCTGAGAAAAGGAAAGCCCACGGCCCTCCTTGTCCCGCACCCCGTGGCAGACCCTGTCCGGCCGCCTCCCCGCCACAAGTCCCTCTCGCCGCCCTCTGTTCGAAGCCCAGCGCGTGGAGATATGGGGAGCCCTGAGCCTCCAGGAGCAGGTCCCGGTTATCCAAGCCGTGGCGGCAGTGCCCTGGCTGGGATCGGTGTAGGGACCGACATGAGCTCAATTCTGACCAGCGATCTGAGGGAGGGAGTCGGCTGGGAGGCTTCTGAGAAAGCCTTCCTTCCTCTGCAAAGCCCACTGCACCCGGAGTTGCTGCAGAAACCACAGAGCTGGGTCTGGAGTCTCTTGAGGCCAGAGACGTCTCGTTTCTGCTCCTGTGAGAGCGCGGGGCAGCTCTGAGTGGCCGGGACAGGGAGATGGGGGCCAGGCCTTCGGCTCCATGCCGTTATCCGGACACGCAGACCCTGGCCAGCAGCAGCAGCGCCGCCCGCAGACCGGCTTCCCAAGTCGCCTGCGTGGGGCACAGCCTGGGGAGCCTAGGGGGGATGCCTGGTCTGCGTTCCTTGACAGCATCTCCCAGAAGGACGCCTCCACGGCCCCCCCGAGGAGTCAGCGCACACAGGGCCCTCTCAGTGCCCGGCACCTCTCAGCCGCACCTGACTCCAGCTCGTGGGGGCCCGGAGGGGGCAAGCATGCAACTGGTACTCACGTGCCTTTGGTCAGACTTAGCCACATGGCCAGCCTGACGGCAAGAGAGGGTGAGAGATGGAGCCGAGCTCTGTGTCCAGAGAGAAAAAGAAACAGCTTTGCTGCAAAGTGGAAATAAAGCGCTGCAGGCTCATCATGAGGAAGAATTTCAGAGCAGGGACGCAGAGCGCTAAATCACACGCAGGACCCCTCGAACCGCAGGGCTCTGGGCAACTGCCCGGGTCACCACCCCTTAATTCAATGCTGGGCAATGGAGGTGTCCCTTCCATGGCAGGTGACACCATCTCTTTGTTCCCTGGCCCCCGATCTCTGACAGGACCTACGGCCCATGCCACGTTTTCCCATCAGCATCCTACTACGCGAAGCTCTCACTTTCTGAAACTCTGCGGGGTTGGGAGTCCCACCACACACCTGGGAGCCCCTTCCCAAGGCCCCTTCCCCTTGCATGGCTCGAGGGGAGTGTCGCTTCATCCAATTGATTCTAAATGTTCAGAGTAACAATTTCACAACGAGAAACCACACAGCTTTGAAGGTCTGATGTGCTCTGGGGGAAACAAAAAAAAAAGGCAACTAAAATCAGTTTGGCAAATTGAGCGAAATTTGTGGCCTGCTTTCCTTGACAGCATCTCCTAAATCGACAACGTAATGTCTCTATGAACAGTTGCCTTTTTATTGGATGATCGCAGTGAAAGTGCACAGAATAACTCTCTGCTGAAATCGAGAATTCTCTGGCACCACCTGAACCAAGTTCATTTGTGTGTTTTAAAACAATTTGCATTTGGCCCTGTGCTCTGTTGTTCTCGCCGGCATCACCCCCATGGTGAACGTGGGGCATGGCTCAGCAATGGCACACACGCCCGCTGCCAGGATGGCCTCAGTCGCTGGCATTGCCACTGTGCCCATTATCCCCTCCCTTCCAGCCAGCTCACCTCACGGCCACAGCAGTGCTTTCCAGAAAGGGGCATGGTCAGGTACACAGCTGTTCCTGAGCACTGCGAGTCCACAGTGCTGGAGGGAACCAGCAGCAGAGCGGGGCAGAGGCCAAGCCAGGCTCTGAGAACCTCATCCATTCCTTACACTGGGATGATGGTGGTGATGGTGATGATGATGGTGTTGGTGATGATGATGATGATGATGGTGATGTTGATGATGATGATGATGGTGATGATGATGTGATGATGCTGATGATGATGATGGTGATGGTGGTGATGATGATGATGGTGATGGTGATGATGGTGATGATGATGATGATGATGATGATGATGGTGATGGTGATGATGGTGGTGATGATGATGATGATGGTGATGGTGGTGATGATAGCTTCTTTTCAAGCATATCTATCCTTGTTGACAGGAGTGAGATGGTATTTGCAAAGTTCTTGACTTTTCTACCTCACAAAGTGTGCCTGGCCCAGGGAAGCCATGGTCTAGGCACATGGCTGTGAAGAGAGTGGACTCAGAGGGTGCTAAGGGTGGACTCAAGTTTTAAGAAGGGAGAGGTGAAAATGACCTTGGATCCATTTATAAGGTGAAAAGACACCCCCATCCACACACACATCCACAACGCACACACACACACGCACACACACACACACCCTGATTACAGAGCATCTACTACCTGGCAGGGACAGTGCTAACTCCTATATATCATTTCCCTTACAATCCCGCAGGTGCCAGAGCGATCTCCATTTTACAGGTGAGGAAACTTAAGGCTTTTAGAAGTAAGGAGACCCGTCCAAGGTCAATGGCATTTCAGTAGCAGAGCTGGGAAACCAATGCAGACTTGACTGAACACAGAGCCCATGACTTTCCCTGCAACTGCCTGCCACCTGCAGAACCCCACAGGGACCATGGTTCTCCTGGGCTCGGGGTTCAGACTCACACAGGTCCACCTACGCCACTTTGACCCCTGGAAAAAGTGAGCAGCATCTGAGATGGGGGTCACACATGCTCAGTAGAGAGAATTAGGGGGAAACAGACAAAAAATTCCATGATTGTCTCATTGCCCAGGGACAACCACTCTCCATATCCAGGTGCATTCTTTCTAGTCTTTTCAGGATACCCACACACATAGACATATGTTTTACATACATGTTTTTACATGATTAGGCTCACACTATACTGAAACATAACGTTCCAGCATAGACATCTTCCTGTATCCTTAACTACTCTTCAGTGTGATTTAACGGCTTCTAAAGTATTTTAAAAGATGCACGTAAATACCAGAATCTATTTGTGACATTAAGATTGTTAGGTTCCAATTTTACACCTATATCACTGAGACAAATTCTAAAGTGAAATCCTCGAACACAGGTCTTTACGAGCACATCAACTAGTTCCCGAGAAGAAATTCCTAGGAGTTACAGTGCTGAGTAGAAGACAGGGAACATTTCTAAGACTCTCGATCAATATTGCCAAATTGCCCTCTAGGAACGCATTCCCAAGTCATGCTATCTTTGCTGGTTGCTTAACGAGGTTGGTTTGGATTTTACATTCGCACCGGGGAATTTTCAGCTGGCGAAGCGAGGACCTAGGCTGGTTCTCCCTCCTCTGAACTCACACATCTGCACCCTTTTGCACCTATGCACGCACAGGGATTGTGCTCTGTAAGAGGGGTCTGGTGTCGGGGAGGACCACGTGGCACCTTCCCCAACTAGCCGGGGGTTGCCCCAAGAGAAGGGGGCCTCAGAGCTGATCCCTGGGTACATGAGAGATGCTGGACAGCAGGCCCACTGTGTTCATCCGTCTCTGCAGGAAACCTAGCTCCCACTGTCCCCCTGAGGGTTGGAGACTTGGGGAGTCGTGCCCCCGGAGGCAGCACTCAGCCGTGGACAGTGGCCTTCTCAAAGCAGACAATGACAGCTGTATGAGGCTAGCTCATTCGTTCCCCAGGCAGCAGCTCTGGATGGCAGAAGCAGGTGACCCCAAGTGACCTGGTTTGTGGGGGGCTTTGCGGAAATGCCAGACGTACTTGGGTGCGCTCTGGGAGGAGGCTCCTATTATCACTCAGGTAGCAGCTTTTGAGCCGATTAGAGGTTTATCATTTTTCTGAATTAGATATTCATAATTTTTCTCCATCCTTTTCAGGCATTTGATTGGTCTTTCAAGGCCAGAATGCATTCGCCCATTCATCCACGAACTAGAAGGCTGAATGGTGCCCCTTCGGATCGTGGTTCCCTTACCCCCACTAACCTCGGCAGGGAAGGAAGGGCAGGGGGGCTGCCAGGGGCTCAGCTACCAGCTCGTAAACTCCGACTCCCGGTTCCCAGGCCTCAGTCCTGAACAGAATCTCTCTCACCGTGCTCTAACAGCCAGAACCCGGGGCTGGCTAAGCACGGCCCCAGTCAGCAGTTACAAGAACACTGCGATCGTCAGAGTAAATTACAGTCAGAGGGAGGACAAGTTTAGCAAAATTAAGAATAGTGCTTTAATTTACACTTCTCTAAAAATATGATTGTTTATTTAAGAAAGCTTGTTGCCTTGTTAACAGAAATTAGCAGATGAAAATGTATTTCCACTCCAGAAATGTATTGAAAGTTCACAAACTTAGCATTATATAATGGAGACAAAGCCTAATCGATATTTTGATCTCTGAAGGTCAGAAACCAAAGCAAACAGCTTTTCCTTAAAGTTCTAGGCTTGAAGAGAGAGGTTTGAAGGGAGGTCCAAGTCACAAGTTTACGTGGCAGTGTGTGCCTACTTTTCCTTCTGTAAACTCAGCCAGCACTCACCCTGTGTTGGTCCCGTGAGTATCCAGTGACCTAAGAATAGCAATAATAAAGAGCTACTGATCATCACATATTATTACCTGAACATCTTAGCCCATTTAACCCCTACACCTCTGTAATGTGGGTAACGTGATTATTCCCGTTTCTCAGGGGAGGCAACTGAGACTCAGAGGAGTCATGTAGCCCACCCCAGACTCAAATGTGTGGTAACGTGCTCGAACCAGGCCTTGCCTAACTCCAGGGCTTCCAGCTCAAGCCCAAGTGCACCGAGAGTTTCCACCTGCAAAGTTAAAGGTCGCTGGGTGTGCATTCTCTCCTAGGTACTTTTTTTTTTAAGATTTTATTTATTTATTTGACAGAGATCACAAGTAGGCAGAGAGGCAGGCAGAGAGAGAGGGCGAAGCATGCTCCCCACTGAGCAGAGAGCCCGATGCGGGGCTCCGTCCCAGGACGATCATGACCTGAGCCAAAGGCAGAGGTTTTAACCCACTGAGCCACGCAGGCGCCCCTCTTCTAGGTACTTTTTAATGCATACCCAGAACCCAGCCCCCTTACCCCACCGGCCTCGCCACTAGAAAGTGAGGAGACCACAGTCAGGAGGGAAGCCGAGATCCCAGCCGAGGCAGGCAGGCCCCAAAGCCTGGCTTCCGCCAATCCCAGTTATCCTCACGGTGAAACGGGATAAATGCTGATGGCCAGGCCCCAGACCCAGAGATTCTGATTCCACTGGTCCAGGGCGGGGCCTGGGCCTCTGCATTATTTTTTCAAAGGCCACTGGACAGAGGGCTAATTGCCACCACACGCTTCTCTCATTCCTTACAAATCCATACTGAGCCGTCACCCGCACTGTGTCCTGAGCTTACAGCGATCGGTGACACACGTCCTGCCAGTGTGCCCTGGGGGCTGCAGGCCGTTGGCAGGCTGAGTCCTGAACAGCGACCCACATCCAATGTGTGGAGTTACCGATGAGCAGATCAGGGGGCCAGAGGGGTGTCAGGGGTGAGGTCAGGCTGACGTCCCCTGGGGAGGAGGGGACATTGTCAGGAAAAGATACACGGAGGAGGAGGCTTGAAGATGGATAAGAGCTGAGAGAACAAGGTAGAAAAGAAACAGATCTCCACCTCTGCTGACTGCTGAGGGGGCAAGGAGAACACAGCCAGTCTCTGCCCACCGGGTCCTGCCGGCTGTTGGGAGGAAGGAGCATCTGCCCATCAGCCCAGAGGGGCTGCAGGCACCAGCCTGGATGCCTCACAGATGAACCCAATCAGGCAAGACTCAGTTCCACTCTTACTTCACCTCTAAAAAAGCAAAATGAGGATCTGGACGGGAACAGCCTTATTAGAGATCTTTCATCCTAATGGGGAAAGTCACGCAGAGTGGCTGTGAGAGTCTAGATCATCAGTGTCTTGCACGGTCCCCCCCAGCAGCCTTCCTCTCCCGCTCCGTGGGACAGGGCAGAACTTCTGGGAGGCCTAGGAGGGCTCCCAGGAAGCCCCTTCTCACAGAGCGGTTCCCACTGTCGGAGAGAAGAGGATGACATCCTTTCTGCTTCTCAAGGTCCAAATCAGCCACCCACATTTCAATTCCCTTTTCTCATCCAACACTAGCAGAGAGATGGCCCTGCCTCATCGGATTCCAGCAGCCACGGACGTGGGGACAACAGGATTGAGAAACAGGTCACCCCGTGGGGTGGGAAGGTTGTTATGTGGTTTCATCTAACTTGGTTGCTGGAAAGCTCCCCCCTCCCCATGCCCACAGTTATCCCCTGAGTTACCAGATCACCGTGAACTAGTAGATTTTCAGTACCCGAAACTCATTCTTGGGAACACAGAGCATCAGGCAGGAAGGAGCACAGACTCTGTCGTTAAAACCAGATCCATTCATTCAGTAAAGATTTCCTGAGAGAGCCTTCTTGACACTAGGGAAACAGAGCTCAGTAACACTCAGCCCCTGCCCCGGAGAAATTCCCTTTCCAGAGGCTCTGATAGGCACCAAAGCAGGGGCGGCCCCAGAGCCACGTGAGATTGGGGGGCAGAGACGGGGGGTGCAGGTGGGGAGGGCCTCGGAGACGTGACGCCTGAGCACAGCTGAGGTTTGAAAAGTGACTTGACCTGGCTGGTATATTCCACCCTGATTTGTAAGAAAGTTAAGACTCAAGTGAATGTACCCACCCGGACTCTAGAGCCCGTGCACATGCTTCGGGCCCAACTAAGAACTCCATCTGGGCCTCTGTAGGCCACAGGTGACAGGCCATGTCACGAGAGTACATGAGGTCACCCAGGGAGGGTGTGGAATGAAAGGAAAAGGTGCTGAGGTTGGAGTCCTAGTGAGGAAGAAAGGTGTCTTAGGGACATCGGAGAAATGGGAGGAAATTATCCACCCATTCATTTAATACCAACTGGAGAAGAAGTAGCCTGGTCCTCAATGAGTTCATATTCCCAGAGGGCTGCTCTGCAGGGCAGAAGTGAAACCACCACCTGGGACGGAGGCTGAAGCAGGGCTGAAGAGGCAAAAAAGTGAGAGCTGATCGGATCAAGGGGGGCTTCCTGGAGGAGGAAAACAGCACCACTCAGGAGCCAACATCCGAAGCATTGGAGACCTCGTGGAGTGGGGTGGGATTATTCCCTTGCAATCACTTAAGTGGATTCCAGATGTGGCAAAAATTCAAAGTCGTGTGAGTAAGTTTTTGGAGGTCGTCTCGGGCAGGTAAAGGCCTTAGTGGAACAATATGAAAAAGTACCTGTAAGGGGTTTTCATGAGGTCATTTTTTTAACTGAATCATGAAATACTGAGCAGTTCTGTTTTTATTTCCTAAAAAAGCAAAACTCAGGCAGTGACACAGAGACACAGCAAAAGTGGGTTTTGTTTGTCCCTTAAAACATTATCTGCCAGAGGGGGGCCGCGTACTCACAGTCCGCGCTCTGCGTGTACAAAACGCCATCTACGAGCGGCCGGCGGTCCATGGTCCTCTCAGCCTCTCTGCCGCTCCTTCAGCCATTTCTGAGAAGTAAGCTTCAGCAAGTCAAATCAGAGCCTAAAGAAATGAGACTGGGTCACGAGATAAGCAGTATCATTGCCGTCGATTTCATTGTTTCAATTACAAGGTTTTATTTTAAGAAAGTTTAATCAGCCAGAGGTAGATCACGAAAATCTTTGCCTTTAAAATCTCACTTTCTGCAAGATTTCACCTGTGAAATTCACAGCCTTTAATTACCACCTCACATCTTAAAAGGGAGAGTCTTTCTTCTGAACGGGCTAATAACATTATTATGGGACGTAATTACAGATCAGGTGTCTGTGTTCAATAACACCAAAAGGCACCAACCTCACCCTTCTGGTTTTTGAACTTGGAAAGTAGTTTGCTCGAGACACTCTGACTCCCCCAAAACTGTGTGGATGTTTCAAATTTTGGGTTTTCCAGCTTTTTTTTTTCTTTTCGGGGAGGGGGGGTTGGTGGGGAAGGGGGAGAAGCATTTAGAAATCAGACCTTTACTGGATGAATTTCTTCACTTCCCAGAAAGCAAGAAAACAATTGTTTCCTGTAATTGGACAGTTTGATTGGAGGCAGGTGGTGCTGAGCAGAGGAAACCAGAGCCACAAAGCCAATTTTGGCTTCAAGCACATTCCCTTCAGCTCTCGGCTCCAACAGTACAACATGTAAATTGGCTCCGCAGAAGCCGACTATAAATTTAGTTCCCATTTCTCTAACAAGCACCTTATCAGCCATGAAGAGTTTCAGCAATGGGGACAGTGTGCAGATCTGACATGATTATTAAGCTGCCTTGAGATACCCCGGCATTAATTTCTCAAACACGTTCTTGCTGCCACCAACCAGGAATTTATGAGCAATCCTGGAAGCATCGCGTAGCCACGGCTTTAAAATACGGCGATATTTTCTTTCTCCAGGTTAATTGGCCTTCGCGCTGCTCACGTTGCGTTATCTTGAGTTAATATTTGCTTTGAATATTTTTGAGTAACAGGGCCAAATCAACACGGCACCGCAGGATAACAAACACCAAAGGGGCCAAAATCAGAGGAGTGGGGATGGGGGAGAGGTGTGGCTTATTCCCCTCGCTGCTTTTCATCCCGAAGTCCCCAAGCCTCCTCCTTACTTCTCTTCCCAAGTGCTGGTTCACTCATCTTACCCCCTTGCAAGGCAGCTGACGTGCAGGATTCCCTTTGCACAGATGGAGAAGCTGAGGCCCAAAGAGGTTAATCACTTCAGCCACGGCCTCTCAGGAAGTCAGGAACAGAGAAGAGGCCGCAGGCCCCCAGACTGACTTCCCAGGCCACTGGGCCTGGGTATTATTTAATTTCCTCTATGAATGTCCTTGCTACTCTTAAGCCTGTCATACAAAACAGCCGTTTTTATAAAACGTGGACAGGCTCAAGAACGGCGGAAGGAAGCTCATCTGAAGATTCTATCGAATTATTGCCCTTCATACACTCTGCACCATTAAATCAGTTACTTCAAAGGTCCAGCGTATTTTATTACGAATTTCGGGCCATGCTTAATTTTTTTTTTAATGTTAACCTAACGTTTGCGTAAGTTTGGCGTTCCTTATTTATTTCTGGAACTTGAAAATAATCTTTTCTAAGCCCACGTGGATTAATGGCTAAAATAACCACCTTCTCAGGTAAATTTTACCTTTCAATTTACATATCCGGATAAGATGATTTTATAAAAAACAGATTGCTGAGTTCGCGTAGAGCCTCGAATTGCAACACTCTGTTTTCCAAGGTGATTACATCTAAGGAAATACCACTGTTTTCCTTTCCAAGCCAGCAGATAACTGTGGTTCAAAATCCTCATTAATGAGAGTCTCAGAATCTAAACACCAAAGGTTTGAGCTCAAACAATGGCTCTCCCTCTGGACGGGACACTTCTCCTTTTAATCTTTGGCTAAAGGTGTTCCCTTAAAGACACATCAGTATGACACAGAGATGCCATCTCTCCCAGCCTGTTCGAGCAAGAATTCTCCTGCCCTTTTCTCTGTTACAACTGCCCGATTCTGCCCCCGAGACAACAGTCTCACCCCGCCCCCACCCCAGTGTGCAGTGGCCGCTGGTGACAAGCAGGGCACAGAGGGGACGTGCACACAAATACCATGAACTTTTCCTGGAAAGGATTGCACGCCGATTAAACCTGTCAGAAGGCAGATTGAGCTTCACAAGGAGAGCTGGTTGATAGCTAACCCAGAAATCTTGGCAATGCTACAGAACCAATATTTTCACAGAGGTGGCATGTCTTGAACAATGTCCTCAGTGTGCAGGACACGGGCGGCCCGCCGATCCGTATCCAGCCAGGGCGAATTTTTCTTTCACCTTTTCTGGAAAAACAGGCTGATGAAGGAGCTGGGCGGGGTTGGGGGACAGGGGGCTGGCGGTGAGAAGGGCGGTGCGGGACACGCGGAAGCCGCGTCACAGCTCCCTTTCAATAGACACAGCTTCTGCCTCGGCCTCGCGCAAAGCTGGCCAAGCCAGGTTCAAACAGGTTGCAGCCATCCGCTGAACCCACCCCCGCAGCCCTGTTTGCTTTTCCTAACGTGTAGAACCAGTGACACAGACCGGAGTTTAACCACGTAAGGCCAAAAGCTCATGGCTTTTCTCCTCAGCCGGACCCTCGCCGGCCCTAACATCTTCCATCCCTGACCCTCGACGGACACGGCAGCCAGCCGAATCGCCTCTGCCCCCTCCCCTCCCTCCCCCCCACCCCTGCTCCCCAGCCTCGGCACCTGTCCCCCCGCGGGGACTTGAGCACTCTCTACCCAAAAGATCTCCTTCTTCGTGTAATAGCATTTCTTCCCGACACCCGGATCTTTTCCTGGAAACAACGGCAAAAATAGTCAAGCTTTGGATAACCCAACCCGTGATGCTATCAGAACCGGGTGGCCCAACCAGGGGTGGGCGGGAACGGTGGGCAGCACGCCACCCCCGCAACCCTGGAGGCAGGCAGTGAGCTGAGAAGCACCCCATGCCACGGAGCCCGAAGCGAAGACAGTGAGACCAGAGGGCGTCTTCAGTGCCACCAACGGACCCCACGGGATCCATTTGCTAGGGCAACCGTGTCAGCTCTCTCCCCCTGGAGGCTTAAAACCACCCCAACTTACTCTTCCACAGTTCCGAAGGAAGGAAGTCAAAATAAAGGTGTCCGTGGGGCCATGGTCCCTCTGGAACCGGCAGGAGACAAGGCTTCCTTGCGTCTTCCTGCTTTCTGGTGGTTTGCCAGCAATCTGCAGTGCTGTGGACTGAACGTTTATGACCCTTTCAAATTCATACATCGAAACCTCGATCCCATTGTGATGAGATGTGGAGACGGGGCCCCAGACGCTGCCGGCACCCTGATCTTGGACTTCCAGCCCCAGAACTGGAAGAAACCAGCTTCTGTGGTGGACAAGCCACACAGTTAACGGCATTCGTTAGAGCGGCCCAAGTGTGGCGAGGAACTCACTTGGCATTCCTTGGCCAGAGGCTGGAACACTTGAGTCCTCTCCTCCAGGGTCGTATGGCGAGCTCCCCTCGTGTCGGTGTCTCTTCTCTTCTTACAAGGACACCAGTCATAAGGGGTCAGGGTCTACTCTGCTCAGTGAGACCTCGTCTCAACTAATTACATCCACAGACTGTATTTCCAAATTAGGGTCACATTCCAAGGTGCTGGGAGTTAGAACCTCAACATATCTTTTGGGGGCACACAGTGTCACCCTTCACAACCACCAAAACCTTCCAGGGGCTGTTCCTTGCTCAGAGAATGAAGTCCACAACCCATTCTTGCTTCCAAGACTCCCATGAGGAGGCAGCTCTGTGGACTGAGACACCAGCCCAAGGGCCCCCCACACCCTCCCAGATCCGCCTCTGCACTCTGCTCATGCTGTTCCTTCCTCCGGGAGAGCCCTTCCCCATTCTCACAGCACTTTCAAAAGCTGCCCACCCACAGCATCCCAACAGCTTCCTCATATGGCCTCGATCACAAAGAAACCACAGTCCGCATCCCCAAACTTTATTCCTCTTGAAGGCCTTTACTGCTTTCTACCATGTGTCAGAATAACATAATTTTATTTCTCTTAGTTTCCTGCAGGCTCTTTCAAGTTTTTACTTTCCCCCATGGCCCCTGCCTAGTAGCTGCATAAACGTTTAATAAAGTTGAAGGACCTCCCACATACGTAACCTAATACATCCGCTGACATGAATGCTCCCTTGATCCCTAGACCAAAGAAGATGGAGAGAGGATGTTCTCAAGGCGGGAAGACCTCAAGAATCGGGAACAGTCTCACTTAGCCAATATCCGTGCTTACGAATTAGAACCTTCAGCTGGACAGCAACGGGCCATCTTAACTGAATCTAGGAGCAAGAACGCTACAAGCAGATGGCCAGCCCTGGGCCCTGTGAATCCTCTGAGATCCCCCAAATGGCCTGGAGGGTTGCTGCAGAGGTCCTTCCCTCCGCACCCCTGCCCAGCTTTCTACAAGGAGCCCACTGGGCACAGGAACAGCCCCCTGGTGTTCCCTCTTCAGGGAGCAGCATCTGGCCAATGGCTCCCCCTGGGGAAAGGGCAGGTGCTGAGCCACGGAGGGAAGAGCTGGCACACACGGGGAAGTCGCTCCCCACTCCCCACAGACATGAGGAAGGCTCCACCGCACACCAGCTAGGGACGGGCTAGAGAACAGGGCGGTTCTGGTTCCGGCCCAGAGCTCCTCGCTGGCCCAAAGCACACAAAATCATCATTTTGTGTCCACTTCCCTGGGCTGGTGGGGACTGATCTGTCTCCCCAAGAAGCCGGTTGGCAAACAGAGCACGCAGGCAAGGCCCCGAGCACAGCGCGTGCCACACGGCTGGTGCTCAGGAAGCCACCATCAGCCAGAGGGTTGTCTCTTCCCTTCCAGGGGTCACCATCAGTCCAAGGTTCCGGCATCCCCAACCTGTCCCGCGTGCAGTCTTGGGCTCCTGTGTGTCTGCCGCAGATGTCCCCGGCCACATTCCTGTCTGCTCCCTCCAAGAGCACCCCTGCCCCAGCCCAAAAAAGTCTGCGTTGTCTCCAGTCGTCCTGCCCTGCTTGTCTTCCCTCCAGCCACCAGCCGCGCTGCGTGGATCTCTGGTCCCACAGCTTTCTAGGTTCCAGATCCCATCAGCAATTCCAGGCCCCTGAGTCCATCTAGTTCCCAAACACTTTAACGCAAAGCAATCCTGCCCATTTCGGACTTCTCACTTCCTGCCCCCATCATAAATAGTCCCCTGTCATCACTGACTTCTGGATGGAAGCAGATCTCCCCCTCCAGCTCCAGGGCGGGGGAGTGGCCTCAGGGCAGGACCCGGTTCTCCGGCTTTGCTACCAGCAGTGATGGGAGGTCAGGTCCAGGGCTCCCCATGACCGTCCCTCCCCTGACCAAGATCCTAACCACAGCAACCATCCCCCCTTCCAGCCACTGCGCCATCTCTCTGTTCCTTGTGCCTCGTCCTCGACACAGCAAATATCCTTGTCAGGCAGGAAGCCCACAAGCAAGAGGGCTGCTGCTTCTCAGTGTGGAAGTCTCCCTGCTGCCCACGTCGGGCTGGGCAGAACTCAGTCCAGAAGAACTCAGTCAAGGATGCTCCCGTGCACTGGCCTCGGCCACATCGCACTGGGGAGGCCCCGCGTCACAGCGTCCTTCTCACGTGTTATCCCACCAGAAGCTATCTAAGTTGTCCTTCTATTCCTTCGTGACCTCCCATGTCCCCCCTTCCCAGGCTATTCCATTCTTCATTCTCAGTCTTGGGGAGGAAATATATTTGCTGAGCTCCTAGCATATGCCAGTGAGTCCGGGTGCCTCCAAGTATATTTTCTCTTTAATCTATACAGGCTCCTTGTGAATTATCCATACGTTGCCATCTCCACTGAAGAGAAAGGGAGGCTCTGGAGAATTAAGGCAAGCCCGGGCTCACCCTGATATGCGGTGCAGCCAGGATTCGAGAAGCCCCGAGCATGTTTCTCTTTGCTTTACCCCACACGCATTTTTGATCTCATTATTAATAGGGCCCCTTGTGATTGGATTCAGCCAAATTTCTCTGTGGTCTATTTTCCACCCTCGGACCTGTTCCACGTCTTAGTCCACCTATAGCAGTTTTAATGCCTTTTTTTTTTTTTTTTTTTTGGTATTGATCTTCTTTCAGACGTTCAGAAGTAGTCAGCCTTGCCTCTGACCCAAACCTGTTCCCAGGGCCTGGCCCTGATGAAGTCGTTCCCACAGGAGCTTTGATGAATCGGGGGGGACTTGCAAACTTGGGCCTGACACCCCCAGCTCCTTAAAGTAGAACTTCCCGAAAGCCACGTGTCCCGTACTCGCTGCCATGCCTGTCCTTCCACCAGCAGGTGCATGGAGGCGTGGCTGGGGGGTGTGTCCCAGCACCTCAGGCGGAAGCAGATTCCTGCTCTGCTTTTTACGAGCTGTGTCATCTGGAGCAAGTCACTTAACATTTTCGAGCTTCAGATCCTCATCTATGAAATGGTGAGGTAGCATCCCTAACTCACAGGCTTCTCCAGAAAGCTAAATTTCGGCGTGCACGCCAGCGCCTGGCACATGGTAAGCGCTCCATCCATGGAGTTACGGATCTTCTTTAGCGCTGGAGCAATCTACAGTACCGGCCTGTTTTTACAGAATGCCAAGCATAGTTCCAAAAGCCCAGGAGAAAGAAATGGCAGTTGGTTCCCCATGGTAGCATGAGAGCACAGACCCCCACGGGGAAGCTCTGGTTTCCCGATACAGGGGTCCATGGTCAGAGCGCGCAGACTTGGGACAGCTCTGCCCTGAGATCTGAGTCCGATGACAAGAGAAGAGGCTGTATTCGAGCGGCAGCCAAACCGCTTCCTTCTGGGGGTTGAGAGTGCCTCACCTTCTCAGCACAGCCGCAGAAGAATTTCTGCAACCCCCTTTCGAGCTGGGAGAAAGGTTTTCCAGAGCCCAGGGACTCCTGTAAGAGTCGAATGTGGCGCAGTGGCACTTGCCCTTGGACCAGCAGTGTCTTCCTCCACTGAGCCCCCACCCTGACCCCTGAGAGCCCACCTGCCTGCCAAGTGGTGGCCTCAGGTACCAGGCCTCTCCTCCCTCCGGGACTAGTCCACTCTCCACAGATGGTCCCCATGCTATTGTCCTTCACACAGCATGTCCCCTAAACACAGACCTGACATGACCACGCATGCGTCTGGGAGGACTTGGGGCCATCCGTGAGCAGCTCCCGCACGCCGTCGAAGCCCACGCCCAATTGCTTTCCCACCACACATTCCCTCGCAGGCGCGTCCTCTAGACCCAGAGGCCCTAAGAGCCAGGCGTCTCTGAGTCCCCGTGTTCCCATCACAAGTGCACGTTGCACAGAGGAAGGAGCACACGGGACAGAAGGGACGACAAGGAGGGGCGGAGGGTGGGGAACTGAACTCGCTCCCTGGGTGTAGATCCCCTTTGTGCCGTGACCCTCTGCCGGCTTCGCTCCTCCCTGTGGCCGATCCCCCCCAACCACGGGCTGCAATTCAGCATGTGTCTCGTCTGTTTCTTCCTTGGCCTCTAGGGCTTTGGGGACAGATTTTTAAGGATGGTTTTGATGTTGCTCTATCCAACCAGAAAAAGAAGTTACACTGCTCACTCCCAGCTGCTTCTTGGCATGATCCTTTAGCAAACAGTGCCCTGGAAGCCACGAGTAACAGAACAGGGAGGCTGTGTACTCGGGCCAGGGAGCAAACCACAAACTGAGTCAGAGGACTGGGACACATGGAAGGTGGAGCTCAGATTTCAACCGCGTTGCGGAGGCGGACAGGAGCACACAACATAGCATTCTTAGGGCTAACTCCCGGGCCCTGGGCACTGCACACCTGAACCCCAGACACTGTACACCTGAGCCCGGGCACTGCACACCTGGTCCTGGGCACTGCACGTCTGAACCCAGGGTGCTGTGTGCTGAGTCCCAGATGCTGTATCCCTCAGTCCTGGGGTGTTGCACCTCTCAGCCCCAGGGTGCTGCAGGCTTGGCGCCTACTGACCACAGGGCCCTCTGCCAGGCTACTCTCGTTTCAGAGTCTCACGGACCCTTAGGCACAGTCACAAACTTTGCTCCCTTGGTCCTCACCACAATCGCTTGAGCTAGCACTATTGTGTCCACGTTACAAATGAGGAAACGGAGGCCCAGAGAGGTTAATCAATTTGCCACAGTCCCCTGCAAGGAACAGAGCCAGACTCATGCTCCTGGATCCCTCCATCTCCTTTTCCATGGGGTGAGCTGAGCTGTGTAGACCCCAGACCTCCCGCTCCGTCTGCCTGAGCCCCTTGCCCCAGCGGTGGGAGTACACGCCGACACAGTGCTCTGAAAAATTGTTTGCAGCCATCTGCTCCGAAGGGTTTGAAATAAACACCTTCATCTGCTTTGACCCATTAAGGACCTTCCAGGAATCCATCCAGATATCCCAGAATATAGAAATAAAGCTTTATGTACAAAGATGTTCATTGCCTCATTATTTATAAGAATACACGGTGTTCTAAAAAACTGGAAAACACCTAAATGTCTAAGTATAGGGAAATGGTGCGGTACATTAAATTATGCTTTTATATGCATTTATTTTAAAGACACTAGTTAGAAAAAGAAGGTAACAATGTAAGAAAACACATTTAATTTTAAATGAGAACAAGAGGCTGTAAGACTGGATGTGTATTTTTATTCTACAACTTTACTTAAAACCACTCACTGAGCACTGTCCCTTCAGAGGAATAATACGGAAGATGAGAAAAACTTCAAGCCTATCTGCGGAGGCCTGTAACCAAGGGACAATTGCAACCAGGTAAGAAAATTAATGTGTAGGAGAATCCAGACCAGAACAGAATGTACCAGGGGGTAACAGTAGCAAACTTCTGACCATAGACATATACGTAATTTCAATTTGTAGCAATGAGTATTACTTCTTTAGTTAGACACATACCTCATTGTTTGAAGCCCCGCTCTCCCTGTTCTACCTCCCACCAGCCCACCAGCCCCACACCCATGGCTCTGGGGAAGCATCCCAATGCCCCCCTGTGAGTGCCTCGGGTCAGCGACACTTGGTAAACACCCCGGTGGGGACAAGGTGGTTGAATGAAGAGGCTCGACTTTGCAACAAGTGAATCCCAGCTCAGCCCCTCCCTTAACCATGTGGGTCCCCGAGCCCCTGTGCCCCTCCTTTTCCTCTCTAAGGGATGAGCAGCCCTGCGGAGCTGGGTAGACCCCATAGGCAAACACGCACAGTCGGCTCCCAGTTACACGGTAGGCTGGTCTCCTTTCCACCCGACTCAGGTCACTAAGCTCATTTTACAGAAAGGCCAGGCTGAGACGTCCTGGCCTGGGAGGGGTTCTGCAGCCACAGAACCATCCAGCACCTTTCACGGAAGGCAGCAGAGTGCATCCAGCCGGGCCTCAGCCCTGTACACCTGACGAAAGCCCCGTGAGCTCGGCCCCGGCTCGTCTGGTCCACAAACAACGCCGGTGATGAGGGTAATCTTCAGATGAGGCGAGATAAGCGTGTTTTTCTCCAACCTTCGCTGTCCTTCTCACACAATGGGCGGATGATAAGGTTTAACTGTTTCTAATAACCCCCACAGACAGCCAAGAATGAACCTGGCAAACGAGTGATTACATCCAGAGAAGACTTGGGAGGTTAAATGCGTTGTTTTCTCTGTGTTAGGCACTTCTGAGTCTGAAGAGAATTCTTTTTCTTTCCTTTTCTGTCTCCCACATGAGTACAACCTGAGGTAAAGTACCATGAGTGATCTCTAAGGGGTGGGTGTCCGGCGTCAGCCCCACCTCGGGCAGACCACACTCCGCCTCAGGCCTGAGAGTCCCACCTGCGAGACGCTCGGCCTGGACGGATGGGGCCTGCGTGAGCTCCAGCCCCACTGACAGGACATGCTGAACCCAGAACGGCCAACGCCCAGACCTCAGGGTCCAGGAACCCCTGGGGACCCAATCTCATTAGTTCACCGCCCCGCTCAGCACAAGCACGGACCGTTGCAGGGTCCACGGCAGCCAGCTGCAAGGAACGGTTCTCAGCGCTGCTGTTCCCGTCCGGACGTACAGAGTCGGCTGGTCCGTGCTGGCTTGCCAGAAGTGCCCCAGCTTCGCACCGCAGACCAGGTCGTTTCAACAACAGAAATCCGATCTCACACAGTTCTGGAGGCTGAGGGTCCAAGATTAAGGGGTCAGCAGGCTTGAGTTCTTCTGAGGCCTCTCTCCTTGGCTTCTGGATGGCCATTTGCTCCCTGGGTCCTTGCATGGTCAGCTGTCTGTGCGTGTCTGTGTCCCCATCTCCTCTTCTTGCAAGGTCACCGGTCCTACTGGGTCAGGGCCCGTTTGTACGACCTCATGTTACCTCAATCACCTCTTTTAAAACTCACTCTCCAAATGCAGTCCTATTCTGAGTTAGCAGGAGTTAGGACTTCAGCGCATGAATTTGGGGTACACAAATCAGACCGTAGTATCATCTGAACTATGATTTTAGGCCAGAGTCCGGTGCTCGCCCTGAGCCTTCAGCCTCTGTGCCCCCCACCATGCTCTCTGCTCTCCAGGGCCCTATAATTGAATTCCAGCCCAAATAAAGTTCCCACTCGCTTGTTTGTGGAAGAACATGGGGTTGGAAGACAAAAGACCCATGGGTCAGGGACCAGCTCCAGTCTCTGGAAAGTCATTTAAAGTTCTCTAAGCCCCTGTAGCCTCATCTGTAAATGGGGAAGTTAATACTAAATCCCTAAGGCGAGAAGTCAGCATCGGTGAGCACGTCGGGGCAAGGATCGAGAGGGAGGGCGGCCCCAAACTAGGGAAAATATAAACGGGGCCCCCCCACGACACGAAGCTACCTGGGGACACACATTACACATGCCTTGGAAGTTTTCATTTTACAGCAAAATCCTATAAGTTAAATCACAGATGATTCTGAGACATTGAAATATTCAAGTCCTCTGCCTAAGACCACCTCCAGACCAAACCCACCAGACTCTTAGAATTTCTATGAGTTCGTGAAAGAAAATATGGACAGAGAGACCCAACATACAAGCCCTTGGCACCTTAGCTGGGGGCCAGGGCAGGTGTTCCTAAGTGTGACTCTCTCCACGTGCCCGTGAATGTCGTCAGGCACATGACGATGCGATCCTTTGCAACAGGTCCTTCTGTAAAGGAGCACTATGCAGAATGGGGTGCGGCTCTGAACACTATGTTAGCTTCCTCCCATACTTTCTGGCGAGCCGGTGACCTATGCAAGGTCCTCCCGGCTCTGGCCTCTGCAGATATTCTAGTAGCCCCTGAAACGTGCAAAACACTTTGCAGTTCAGAAAGTGCTTCATGGTGCCCCTCATTTAACAGGGAGTGAACTCCCTCGGACAGCACGTCGCCTCGCTGAACACGCAGATCCGGAGAGGTGAAGTGACCTTCCATAGCAAGCCCGCACCTAGGTCTGCTCACTCCAGATCAGCATTCCTTCCGAGGCAAACAAACAGACCTTATCCCCGCGGGAAGGCCAGGGACCCGCGCTGCACACGAGTGGCACTGAAGGTCCCGGCAAGGCATCGAACTTGGAGGCCACGTTGGCCTTCAGACTCCTTAGCTAACCAAGGCTTCCCCAGTTCTCCTGGAAGTCTGATGTGGTTCCTGGCATGTTGCCGGCCTGGCTCTCATTTGCCAAATGCTTCCAACTATGAACATTTTAAAAAGGCAGGAAGGTCATTATATTTTTAAACCCTCCATTTTTACCTCGAGGCTCTATTTCCCTGTTGCCTTAATGAGATGTGAGGATAAACGGATAGTTTCACCTTCAAGACTTGACTGCTTTCAGTCTGGAGCTGGTGAGAGAAATCCACCTGCCCCCAGAGTTCCCACGGCTCCACCTGGCCCTCCTCACGAGCATCAGGAGGCAATGCAGGTGCGGCCTGCCTGGCGGAGGCGGCTCGGAGCTGGCTACGGTGCTCCTGGTCCGTATTCTGCTTGGTGAGCCCGGCCGAGCCCCCACTGCCCTCCTGCTGCCACAGGAACGTGTACACTGGGCTGTATTTACTGCTCCTTTTCCTCTCTTTGATGAGGCTTCTGAGAAAGGCGGTTCCACTTCTAGCAGGGGCGACCCATCACACTGGCTTACCTACGGCTGCAGGTGTCGGGTCCCAGGACCACGCACAACACCAGCCCGGCCCGGCCCTCCCCAGTCCACAAGGACAGTCACATCCAGCTCCTCGGGGGGGGGGGGTGAGAATGGGGGGACAGGAATGCAGCCACTGGGCACTGTCGGTGTTCGCTCCAAGGTTCGGTATTTGAGACTCATGGCTAAATTCAGTAATAACACCACAATTTCACCAAAAAGCATTATAGTGATTACTGAGTTATATTAGGAGCTTTATTTAAGATAACATCTTATTTGCACAATGTGGTTCAAATAAATGGTTAGTGCAGCCAGCGCCATTGTTAGACTCCTTATGTGCATTAGCATAATCACTCTGGAAGAGCACACCGCTTTTAAACGTATGAACAGCTAAACCGAAAGCATAAATATGTCTTTTAAGGTGGTGGCATGGTTAGAATGAGAGGGTTTGGGTTTGTATGTAAACAGGAATTTAGTTGTCTCCGTAGCAGTACAGTAGGATGGAAAAATCTCTCCGAGACAGCTCTTTTAAGGGAACCAAATCCACTATCCCAAACTGCTGTGCTTATTAATAATAGTTCCTGTTTATCAAATACCTTCCGTATGCCAGGCACTGTGCTGGGCCCGTTCCGTAAATATGTCACACAGATCCCCTCTCCCTGCACTGAGAAGCATTAATAGCATGAGACCCCCTGGATGGAGGCTCAAAGAGGGGAAATGGCTTGTCTGAGCCCACACAGCTAGAATTTGGGGGACACTCTCCACGTTTCACTGCTTCTCCATCACCCACCACCAAATGTGGGGTACCCAGTGGATTCCAGACAAACAGCAAAACATAAGGACAGGCTTCAGGGTCTTGACTGGTCCCCGAGGGGCTCTGAGCGCACGTGTTCCAGGACCCACACTCGGCTGGAGAGCACGGTAGGAAGCCGAGCCCCAGGCCAGAGCCAGCAAGAGGCCGCCCGAGAGGACGGAGGCTGGGCAGAGGCCGGGGGGCATGGGGGGCACAGGGAGCCCTCAGACGATGTAAAGCCACTGGGCCTCCGCACACGTGAGAACTTCCACGAACCCTCCCGTTTCCTCACCCCTGCCACTGTCAGAGGTCCCCATGTCCCAAGCACGCAAGATGGTTCTCTCCTGGCTGGCAGCCATCACCAAGGACGCAGGGGACGTCCTCACCGGCCCTCCAGCTTCCCAAGCCCGAGATGCGGTACTTCTGTTGCATTCAGACGATCACACCTGACTTCCCAGGTCATTCGAGAATGATCCAAACACCAGTCCCCAGGGTCAGGACCCAGCTAGGACCCTTCCAACCATCGCGTCCTCGTCCCCCACTCTCTGAACTTAGGGAAAATGCTAACCCGTAGCTACACGGACTAGTCTGAGTTTGACTCTGACCCTCTGGCAAGAAAGCCGTAGGGCCGGAAATTAGCTAAGACAGCCAGTATGCAATACATAAAACAGCTAATTGCGTGTTCTATTTCACACATGGTGTAACTTGGTGTCGCGCGACCCACTGAGTTATATCGGGGGAGCGATCGGTCTGCTGAGTTCTTTAACGGGGATTTTTGTGGCGCGCGGAGCTAAGCCCGCTCTCTCCCCGCACGCTGCGCACGTGAGCCTCCCACGGGCCCGTCACACAGAGGCTGTGCCACCTCTGGCCGCACCCTGGCGCTGCCCTCTCCCCACTGCCAGCCCTGGAGCACGCGTCTGAGCCCCGTCTGCAAACTGGGGACCGTCACAGGCCGGACCCCACCGAGTTGCCACGCCGAGCTCCGGGCACACTGTCTGGCATTCTGTGACCCCCAAACCTGATGGCAGTTGCTACTTACACCAGGCACGTGCCTGTGTTTCTCTAGGAATTTGCCTCTCTCACACAGCTTGTTCTGAGAGCTTGTCTCCCCCAAGCAGCCCTAAAGACACCCCCTGACCTGCTGTCCCCACCCTTGCTCGCGCCACCACATCCTGGTATCCTCGGACTCTCACGAAGGGACAGCGAGGTCTGTGGAGGAGCCCTGCCGAAGTCCCCAGGCTGAGTCAGGCGCCGCTCCCCACCCCGCCTGCCTCCCATCCGTCAATGCCACGGTCCTCACCGCTGCGTCCACCTCCGCCCAAGACACAGTCCCTGCCACGGCCTCCCCTGGGGTGTCAAATGCTTATTTACTGAACGGAGTTGCCAAGTTTCCCCTGGCTGGTGACGCCTGAGTTTCACTCTGGGTCTTCCCACAGCCGACCCGCAGGGAATGGTAGACTAACACATGGGGAGCCCAGCCGGGCCCCACGCGGGTCCTGGAACGGCCAGTCTGGCCCCTGCGGTGACCAGAGGCACTGCCCTGGGGCGGGGGCGGGGGCAGGGGGCAGGGAGGACAGGCGCAGAGTCGTCCCGTCCTCTGAGGGTGGTGACATCAGCCACACGTCACCGACGACCACACCAGTCCTCTGCGAGTCTAATTTGCCGAAGGTCATGCAGCTGCCCAGTGTTTGTCTACACTCGAGGGGAGAGAAGCAACTGGTGTCTGTTCTAGGAATTAGGAACATTGGGGCTGATGCATTTAAGAGTAGGGCCATGCATTTTCCCTTCTTGAACCAGGTTCACTCATCAGGGACCCAGCTGAAAAAAATCCAGCAACGTGACTCAGTTCCTAGCAATTTCTCCCCGTCACACTGGGACAACCCCAGCAGAGCACGCGAGCACAGAAACAGAGAGAGAAGGAGGAGAAAAAGGGAAGAAAGGATGCATTAGCTCGAAGGCCCTAAGCCATTTCCTCTCACTAAGGCCTGCAGCCCTCTGTCAACTCTGGGGCGCTCACAAGGCGAAAACGCCTGCGGTAAAGTCAAGGGCAGGCTGGAGGGCTTATTTCCTGTCTTCTAAATATACTCTTGTTCCGATGGTATCTGGTCCCCTGCGTCATGGAGGATGGCCGCCCTTTATGCTGAAAATGTCTCAGGAACTCCTCAGCCCAAAGGAAGCTCAGCGGGGAGAAAGCGACACTTTGTAAACACCTTCAGGAACAGCATGCTCAGGCTCCTGGCTCCTCCTCCTCTCACCCCTCCTCCCCGTCCTCCACCTGGCCATCCTCCTCCTCTCCAGCCAAGGCACTGCCAGCCTTCGGGGAGGGGGGGGAGGGGGGCAGTAAACACCCAGCAGCACAGTTCTCACTGAATGTTATCAGAGGAAAAACTCAAAAAGCAAACAGAAATTATTATATACCTGCTATCATCCAGCTGTCCTCCTGGAAGCAAGGACCCATTCAGGACAGTGGCTGCTGGTGCTTGAGCCAAGTTCCTCAAACATGGCAAAAAGAGAGGGAAGCCAAGATAAGAGATGGCGGGGCCTCCTGGGTGGCCTCGGAGCTGAGAGCCAAGGGAATACCCCCTCCACTCTGGCCTGGCCCTGCGGCCCCCATCTGGAGGATGGATTACTAGGAGCTGTGACACCCCACAGGGGTCTACAAGGCTGGAATGACAGTGCCCTAAAGCAGTAAGATTCGAGAAACCATGTGCCCACCCCGGGCCTGCTCCGTTTCCGTGTTTTCACTTAATGTTTACACGTTAAGTGTAAACTTAATGGGGCCTTCTTCCTTCTCGCAATCAATATCAGTACAAATGGCAGGAGTTTGCTTCACAGCAACGGGTAGGAGACCAAGGCTCAGAGAGGTTAAGTAACGGGCCTAATGTCACATAGCTCAGAAGTGCCAGAAGGGAATTCCAAGTCCAGCTGAAGGGGGGCCTCCCCGAGTTCTTGTATCGTCAGCATCTTCCCCCGGGATGCACCTGCAGTGTGTGGGGGGCAGGGGTGCTCCCGGAGGCAACATTCTCAAGGACCCAATGGTGCCCAAGGCTCAGGATTAGATGTGGGGGAGGGGCCCTGGACCCACTTCCTATTGGAGTCCCTCCAAGCGAGCCATGGAGGCACCAGGCCGGGGTCATCTGCCCTCTTCCTCCCAGCTCACCCCTGTGTCCCCGTGCCGGCCTGGCCCAGCCACACAGCTGGAAGAACTCTGCGGTGCTTCTCCAACAATCTAGGAACAACCCTTGAATGTCTCCTGCAAGCCCCAGGATACCAGCCCCTTCCTAGGTCTGGAAGAAGGGAAGGGAGGAGGAACAAGCCCCCCGTGAGGGAGCGTGAGCTTCCGGTAGGGCTGGAGGCATGGGGAAATGACTCCATGTAGGCCGAGAGCCCGGGGGTCCCCTCCAGGCCTCAGGTCAGCTCCCCGTCTTCCCCCTCTGGCCCAGCAGGGGAAAGAGCCTCAGTCCCTCTCAGGTGCCACTCAAGGAGCTTACAGAGCTGAGGCGAGAGCTGTGCATGGGCAGTAACTTACTCTGTGAACTTGGAGCAGCCCTTGAGGTCCCGGGCGCTGGCTGGGAAGGCGTTAGGGGGGTGCGCTAAAACCGTTCCTCTGGAGAACAGTCTCCGCACGTGACTTTACACCATCTTCCACCTCAGGGTGACATCAGAGGGGGCAAGACCCCTTAGGCGCGTCTCCACGATCCTCAGGCTGGTCCCTCCTCACTCCTCCAAGCACAATGGGGGCTTTCACCAACACGCATGAGGGGACCACTTACGTCGGTGGCTTGCTGAAGCCAGCCCTCACCGGGTGGCTCCGCCGAGTGTGGCCATTGCTTCCCAGATGTGCATTCGGTGATGTCTCACCGGCAGCTTGGTGAGAGGATCCACACCACAAAAATGGTGGTCAGTTGTTTAACACGGCGAATGTTTCATTGGCCAGCACGCCTCTGAAGCCCTAGGTAGACAGACAGGAGGGACCCCGTCCTAAACCTTTGATTCCCTCCCCTTCCTCTTTTGGATGTGAAGGAGCCCAGCTGGGGGAAGAACGTCCCAGGAGACAAGGCCCCTCACTCCCGCCGGGAGAGGGTCCCTCTCACAGGACTGTTCTCCTCTCCACCATCATGTGGTCTTGGTAGCCTCACCCCTACATCCCAGAGCTGGCCAAGCCACCGGTCCTCATCTGCAAAAGGAGGTCACCCCTGGAAGCAACAGACAGAGACAGAGCCGGGGAGGCGAGGAAGCCTAGCATCTCCCAGCAGACGTGGTTGCTCGGGCAACAGTCCCCTTCTGCTCGGGTTTTACAGCTTTCCACAAGTTCTCTTCCTCCTAATTTCCTTTGATCTCCATGAGCTCTCAGAAAGCATCTCTCCGCCACCCACCCAGTGAAGTGCCTTAAAGTCTGGAAAACCCAGGGCCACAGAGCTGCTCTCCACAGAAGTGTTTAGAAGCCTAGCTCCGCTCCACACCCAAAGCATGAGCGAAGAGACACCATGAGGAATTGCGCTGAAGCCCACAGCTACCTGCGAGTTGGTCACACGCCTTTGTTTGACTACTGGGGCAGCTGAGGTTTGTTCAAGGCCACATAGGAAATACGGTAGAGCTGAGAGCGGAAGCATCTAGAATCACATGTGTGAACCTGGGAGAAAATGTTGCTTTTCATCGTTTAGTCACCCAAAGCACAGGTGTTTCTGAGTCAGACTTCCCCGAAGAATCAGTATTGCCCAGTCCGGCACCTGTTGGCATTGCCCTGTGAACTGGACTCTGGAACGGCCCCGTGGACCTTTCCTTCTGTCCCAGGCGAGACTTAGAAGGCCATCCCCAGGCCTCCTGCAGCTGCTCTCCTGATGGCCAGTTCTGTATCCTTCCAGGTGTCATTCTAGTAGTGCAGTCTGGAACCTGCTCTTCCAGCCCTTTCTACAGACCAAACCCCCAAAGGAAGACCCTTTTCCACGTAACAGATCTGGAGTGGCTCCTGGGTGCTGCAGTGAGCTCTGACTGATACGCTTGTCCTCAGGTTCTCAGATCTGGGCAGCAGGTAGACTTTGTAGTTTAAGGAACGGCTACCAGCAAAATCTTTGGCTCTGTATGCAATCCTTCCTGGACTCTACTGTCAATCCTGATATCTCGCTGGGTGGGGGCGGGCACCAGGGCACCCTTCTCCTCTGGCTTCGCAATTCATGAGCCTCCAGATTCACACGATTTACTTGCACACGCATGCGACTCACATGCACACTGGTATTGACTGGTCCTTTGTTAAGGGAAATTCTAAGGGCTCACACTCAGTATATCCCAGCTTAGACTTCGATGGGGAGAACCTCCACTAGACAAATGAGGGATAGCTGGGTGCTCGATTTTAAAACCAGGTCAAGGTCAGCGTCTTCCATTCCCTGGTCCACACGGAGGGCCTGTCCTGAGTCTCCAGGACATGTCTCTCACTGGGCCATCACCGATCACTCTCGGGCAGGAGAAGACGCAGTTGGCACTAACCGGGGCCATTGGCCTCCACTCCTGCCGGGATCTCACCCACGTGTGCCGCAGCACAAGTGGCCCCTGCCCGCCGGAAGTGAGATCGCCCACAGGAAACGCAAAACCGCATGGTCCCGTGCTCTCTTCCAGGGTCATCCCAGTCATCTGGTCCAAGGACTGAGTCGGCTCATCTTCCCATTTCTGCTTCATGATGTGTCATCAGTGACATGTGTCCAGCTGGTGAGCAGAATTAGAAATACACGTCAGTCCCTATAGCAGGGCAGGGACGGATTTTCCTCAGTAGTTAGTGTCGAGGGGCGCTGGGGTGGCTCAGTTGGTTAAGCGTGTGACTTGGCTTCAGCTCAGGTCATGATTCAGGTCATGAGATCGAGCCCCACATTGGCGGATAGGGGTGTCTATGTTCAACAGGGAGTTTGCCTTTCTCTCTCTCTCTCCCTCTCTCTCCCTCCCCCTCTCCCCCCACTCATGTGCACATGCTAACTTTCTCTAATAAATGAATAAATCTTGAAAAAAAAAGAAAGTTTCAGATGCTGCCTGCTGGAAGAGGCGGCAACAAGAAAGTCATGAGTCCCCACCAAGTCAATGTTCGGAAGATGAGGAATCTGGCTCTCCCCTGCCTCCCCGCCTCTGCCTCCCTTCTCTCCCTGCTGCTGCTGCTGACCTGGCTGAGAACAGCCTTTGTCCTCTGTCCCTGCAGGTGCCCCCCACGGGGTTCTGCCTCCCAGCATCAGCATCCTGTTCACCCAGGCCTCAGCTACAGGAGCCCCGTCGATGGCCAATGGCCCTGTCCTGGGCAACAAGATGTGGGGATGAACTGACCCATGGCAGGGGAAGCAGGGGCCAGGTGGCATCTGAAAAGCTCTCGATTTCTAAATAATAATAATAGTATCAAAAAGACAGTTGCGTCTGGCATAGGCTATTCTCCTTCCTCATTCCTAGTTCTTGGATGTGATGTTTGCAGCTACAGCAGCCGCTTTGGGACCAAGAGGAAGCAAGGGTAGGGGCCTAAAAGCCAACATGTTCCATGGAGCTGGCACAGGAAAAAACCCAGATTCCTGAAAACCTTGGTAAGAAGCAACTGCTTCCCTCCAAGCGTGCAGTTACATGAGAAAAATAAACCCTTGATTTTTTTGTTGTTTTTTTTTTTTTAACCAGTATTAGTTGGGTTTCCTGTTCCTTGCAGGAAAACCCATCCTAAATGACACAATATCTCAGCACCATTTGCAGGCTCCCTTTTACTCAAATGATACCTAATTACTCAGTGCTCTGCGCCTGGTTTTTCTCACTCTGCAATGTGTGCTTGCAGTGTTTTCCATACCAGTTCCTACAGACCTATTTTATTCTTTTCAATATGCCCGGAGTATCCCACCGTGTAGACCCAGATAAGCCCGATCCCCTGCTAATGGACATCTTCTTTGTCTCAATTTGATCCCATTGCAAACACCGCCTCCTCGAACATCCTCATACACACGTGAGAAGACATCTACACACTGATTCCTGCAGCCATTTGTACAAAAGGGAGGCCAGTCGGCTTGTCCCGTTGGATCCCATCCTTGCCGCCACACGCTCCCTTGACTGGATATTCTGAGCCCTCCCTTGCTGTGCTGGACCCATCACCCCCGAGGCTCACACTCAGTCTCCCCTTCTCCCTCACTCCCGCCCCTGAGAGCCCTAACCCTTGCAACATGCACCTCCGTGCCCAAAGCCCTGCCCTCCTGCCAACCTGTGACCGAGTGAGGGGGAGTGCCTTTAGCCTTCTTCCTCCGGGACTGAAACCCAGGCTTGCTCTAAGCAGCCCTCCCTGCAGTGCTCCCCTCCCCCGCCACCAGCCACTGCCCCCCCGCGCTAACCCAGACAAGCTGTGGGCACCTTGTCTGCCCCCCCCAGCCATGCCCCAGCACCATTTCCAGAGCCCGCCCTCCCAACCTGCCCCCTTTCTGCTCTGGTGACCTGGCCCACATCACGGACGGGGCCCGGCTCCCACAGGAAGCTCAGTGAGCCGCCACACCCCACCCACGGCCAGGCCTGGCCCTGGTTTCAGCACCTGTAACCTCGGAAAGTCACACCAGAAACCCAACCTCATACCCCAACCCAAATCCCACCCTGCGACAGGAGCTGACAAATCGCACTGTGGGCAGAGAAGGACACACGAAGCCGAGACACCACCATCTGAGAACACACAAACCATGCGCGCTCTCCGGGGAGAGCAGACACGCGTGCTCCGTCCGAGAGGACCGGCTCCTGATCTCCCGCGGGGACCCAGGCAGCCGAGGTGGGCTCTGCGCTGAGTCACATGGGGGCTCGGCCCCGATGCACCCGTTACACTTTCAGTATCACACTGAGCGCAAAAAACCCTCTTCTCTGCTCGGCAGACTGCAACGCTCACTCTGTTCTGGGGCGGGGGCAGGCCATGGAGCTCCGGGTCGCACAGCCACGGGCTCCTCTCCCGCCCCCTTCCCGCCACCACGCATCCCCGCCGTCCAGCTGTACCTGAGCCCACGTGCAACGTCAGGAAGGGAGTCTTTGAGGCCATCTGGCCCAGTCCCGATTTTACAGACCAGGAAACGGAGTTTCGCAGAATCAAAAATATCACGTAGTCACTTAGGGACAGAGCCAGGGGCAGGAAGAGCAAAGCTGCCATCTCTGCGTCCCTCCTGGGTGCCAGGTTCCTGTGTGTGACGGTCTCGGGCACTTGCGGCCTCGAGCTACGCGGTGTCGTCTCCGTCTCACAGACTGGAGGCTGGTGCTCGAGGTCACGCAGCTGGAGAGGAGCGGAACTTGGAGACCCACTCGGCCACCTGCCTCCCTGTCCAGCTCCTTTCACTACCCCGTGACGCCACGCTTAGGACAGGAGCGAAACTGCGAGTCGGACAGGAAGAGAGAGTGTGTTAAGGAACGAAATGAGTCGGCTATTACTAAACAGTGAAGATGCAAATAAAGCGACTGAAACAGAAGCCAGCAGGGGTCGAGTGAAGTGGTACTTTTCTTCTTAAGCAAGGAAGCGCCCCAAAACCAAATGGTTGGGAGCACATCCCCGACCCAGGAGCCAACCTGAAGGGCTGGGGGCCAAGGCTGGCGGTTGGGGGCACAGCCAGGTGGAGGGGAGAGGCACAAGAAGGACGCAGGCCAAAGCTGAACATAAATACCCACCACACCCACGCCAATAAGTGATGCGCAAATAACCCCCGCGGGAACGCCCTTGCAGGCAAACGCTAAACCGTGTATGTCCGCACTGCCCCTCCACGAGCCGGAGGGAGCAGCTTCCCAGCGGGCTACAGGCCGCCTGGACGCGCGCCCCGAGAGGACGGTGTGGAAGGGCGGGGGGTGACCACGCTGGAGGGCTGCAGCCCAACTTGCCGCTGCTCCAGGCCACACCAACAGTATCAAGCATCCGATGGGACGTTCCCGTCACACAGTGTGTAGAAAGGACACTTCACCTCTGTCGTCTCCCCTCCAAACCCTCAACCCCAGCCCAGCCATGAGAAAAACACCAGACAGGCTCAATGTCGGGGGGGGGGGCGGTTGGCAAAACACCTGACCTCAAAACCCTCAAGGTCATCCAAAACAAGGAGGGTCTGAGAAACTGTCCCAGACCTGGGGAGGCCCCCGGAAACCAAATGTGATGAGGGATCCTGGAGAAGGTCCTGGGGCAGGAAAAGGACCGTGGAATCCTGAGAACCTGTGGGGTTCCGCTCACGGTGATGGGCGGATGCTGGTGCCCGGATGAGAAAACGCACGGTAGGTTGGCCAGTGGCCAGCAGGGTGGGGGGGAGGAGGTTTTCTGCAACGCACAGCTCTTCTCCATCAAAGGTTGATAGTAAGTGAACGTGCAGAGATGTTTGCCTCCCCCACCCGGGCCGCTGTTCTTAACTGCTCGCACTTGACACCGTTTAGGAGAGTTTCCGGGGCCGCGCCAGCACCTGTGAATCAGGGATCCAAGGACTGTCAGTGTCCCCTGCGAGGCAGCTGAGGCCTCCCACTTGGGTGACACCCCAGGGCTTCCCTGGAGTTTGCTGGGATTCTAACCAAGTTCTCGAGCTCTTTCTTCTAGGCCGGAGCTACAGGGAGCGCGTCGTCTCCAGCCCTTTGCTCATCGCTGGCCTTGGGCAGCTCCCACGCCTGCCTGTGTCCTGGGAGCTGCGGTCAGGTGGTTGCAGGGTTCAAATTTCCTTTCGGTGTGAAAATGCAAAGCGACCTGGCCTGGAGGAACAGAGCAGGTGTCCTCTTTCAGCCAGCTGGGGTCACCGTCCCCTAAGAGCCCCTCTCCCACCCCAGCGGTCCCTCCTGCCCCACGCAGGTCTCGGTCCTCAGGTTCATCAGGACTTGGCTGGGCTCCAGGCAGTCGCCCGGGGAGCACCGCTGCCAAACAGGCCCCAGGAAGGCCCGGCCTCCGGAGCTGCGCATTGCCGGGCAGGCTGGCCCCCAGCCAGCGGGTCCCCAGATGCCATGCAACCCACACCTGAGCGGGGTAAGAGAATAGGTGTGTGTAAACAGTATTTGAAAAAGAAAATAGCTGTACAAATACAGCACTTGTTAACACAGGTGTTTATAGGTGGAATTATTTTTCCAGGGTTGCTATCTCCCGACCTCCTTTGTAAGTCCCAGCTCACACCTGCAGGGACTTTCCTATTAGGTGAAGGCACAAAGAGGAAACAGAGAGTCCGTATCGACTTCACGAAGCAGGAGGTCAGTGATCGGCTTCGGGTCGGGCTAGTTCTCACCCGGTCTCGTCCTGCTGGAGGTACTTTTTCACTTTTTTACTTTTTTACTTTTTTTTTTTTCTTTTACCTGCTCTAACAGGATCCAGCCTGTTCCGCGCTTCCTGCTTGGAGAGAAGCGGCCCGTGACCCCCTGTGGGCGGCCTCGGGGACATGGGCCTTTCCTGGGGCCAGGGGGAGACGGCTGCTGTCTGGGCATCAATATCCTACTCTATCCTCTCTCCCCTGGGGAAGCCTCGCTATTTATAGTTCATGGACAAGAAAGCCAAAGACACTTGTCCAAAGTCACAGAGCTCCAGGCGCAGGGTTCTGGGGCCAAAGCATCCAAAGCTTCAGCTGGAGAGGGCTACAGCCGCGTCCCCAAGACGATGCCACCCGAGGACAGGGACACATCTGTGGAAGCACAAGGACATTCGATGGCGAATGTGACTTTGTTCAGCCTCGTGGAAGGAGGTATCACTGTCGGGTGGGCACGGATATTAAAAAATCGTGGAAGAAAACTCCGTTCCACCGATCTGCAGGCTTCAAAATGGTTCACATGGCATCTGGGTGGCTCAGTCGGTTAAGCGGCTGCCTTTGGCTCAGCTCATGATCCCAGGGTCCCGGGGTGGAGTCCGCCTTGGGCTCCCAGCCCCCGCGGAGAGTCTGATTCTCCCTCTGACCTTCTCCCCTCTTACATTCTCTCTCACTCCATCTCTCTCTCAAATAAATAAAGTCTTTTTAAAAAATGGTTAAGATGGCAAATTTTGATGTTTTGGGTATTTTGCCATAATTTAAAACATTTCTGGAAGAGAAGCCACCACAGGAGGTCCTGTCCTGTGCGGAGGGAGACCCAACACAAAGCAGGGGACTCTCGTTTTCAGTCTGTCTGTTTCGGTCGCTGCAGCCCCTGGACGTTCGGAAAGAACTCCAGCCTCCGCAGAGACCTGCCCTCCCACGGGCCGCTCACTCCCGCAGATGGGAGACGCGTGTCCCCGCTGTTTTGGGGGGGCCCTAGCCGTGAAATACCCCCAAAAGCAGATTCTTCAGAGTGACATGTGGAGGCTCAGTTTGCCCGGCTCCGCAGCAGGGGCAGGAGGGAGGGGAGAGGGGGAGAAGACAGCTGGTTTGGAGGAGGGTGAGAGCAGCCCCGGGGGTTGGTGAAGCCGGTGAACATGGTGGCTTTGGGGGACTTCGAGGGGACAGGGCAGACCGACAGACACTGTGACCTGCTGGTCAGAGCCCGTGGGAAGGCCCCTCGTGGCCACCTGGCCAAAGGTGAGCGGGGTGAGCAGAACGGGGTGGGAAGGAGCTCAGTCCCCAGAGCTCCCAGCAATGCTTGGGAGGAGCTGAGTCTCCCCCAAGCACACAGACGGGGCTCAGGCGATGCCATAGGGCACCGTCTCACTATATCCACAACCTGGGGGCAAACATTATTATTTGGTTTTAGCAGCAAAATCCTCCCATCCGTCTTGAGAAATGAGATTTCTAGAAACTTTGCTTAAGAACTATTGTTCTATCCCCTCTCCCTCTTTGACCTCCATTCACAAACTGGCTCCATTTCACAGGTGGAGAAGCCAAGGGTCTGAGAGACAAGGGGTATTCACAGGTGGGCCTGGTGAGGAAGGCTGGCCAGGGCAGAAGCTCAGGTGTCCTGGACCCTACTGTGGTCTTCCGTCCTCTATGACACTGTCTCCTGAGGAAGCGGACCCCCTTGAGCAAACGGGCAGGGGTGGCCCACTCCAGATCCCTCCTGTCTCGCCCTGGGGCCCCTTTACCCCGCCTCTCCCTCTGGGCGGCAGATGGGTCAAGGCGGGTGGGCACATGGGCCCGAGCAGCCACCAGAGGCCAGCGGCCGGTCAGCCCTATCACCTGCCAGGAGGAGGGGCATAGAGAAAGGGGAGAGGAACACCAACTGAGAATTTTATTATTGTATTTTATTTTATAGACTTATTTATTTGAGAGAATGTTTGGGGGGCAGAGAGAGAGAGGGAAAGAATCTCCAGCAGACTCCCGGCCAAGCATGGAGCCTAACAAGGGGCTCGATCTCAGGACCCCAAGATCGCGACCCGAGCTGAAACCAAGAGTCGATTGCTCAACCGACTGAGCCACCCAGGTGCCCCCGCCCCACATTGAGAAGTTCAAAGTTCCCCAAGGAGAATCTGAATGGTTTTCCACCTGAACTGACAACAAGTCTCTAAGAGATGGGACAGTGACAATAAATAAAATAAAAGATGGGACAGTGCCTAACTAGCCATTATTTGATGTCATTCCAATCGAGGTAACCTCGTACTCTAGTGACAGACCTGCTCTGCCACCTGGGAGTGACGGGAATGCTAGGATGCGTTGTCCACGGGCCACGCTGGGGACTCAGCCGTCAGCTGGCATCCTCGGCGCCGGCAGCCTTGGGAGGGACAGCAGCCCAGAGTTAAGGGACAAGCAGCACCCCCTCGGCCGTATCTCAATCGATGAGCGATGAGCAGGTACCAGGTGAACCCCGTGTGCCAAGAAGGTGCATCAGGCAGAGAAATGCCCTTTCGTTCCCCTTACTGACACCCCCATGTGCAAAATGCCCCCTCCCATACACACACGCCAGGGCACACAGACTCACACCCCACCCCACCCCACCCCCAGAGGTCCAGAGGCGGCTCCTGCCCCGTGTCCGGGTTTAGACCAGACCCCGCACACACAGCAGGCCATATCTTCCGGCTCTGCCTCCGTCCCCAGTGCCTGCATGTCGCCCGCAGCGCCCTGGGGGCCCTAGGGGTTTCTGTTCACCTGTCAGCAGGGGAGCAGCGCAGGTGTCTTCCAGGTAAGAACGGTCTCCGGCTCAGGTTCTAGGGGAGAGCCCTTTCCCCACGCTTCCGGCGGGGCAAACTGCGCCTCTTCCCTTGGACCCTGAAACTCCCCCTGGGACGTCGACCCAGGCATCAGACATAGCTCTGGGGTGACCCGGGGACAGACAGACCGGGGTCCCCAGGCAAGGACAGTCTGACGGGCTCCAGGATGGCTAGGCAGCTCCCTACAATGAACCACTTTTCACATCTCCCGGAGCCAGCGTCTCTGGGATGGGGTGACACCCGTGAATAATCACGAAATAAAGGGAGATAATTAATGTTTAGCTTTGCCAGAGGGAAGCACTTGGGGGGAAACCGCCATTTAGTCAGGGGGTGAGAGTTGTCAGCTGGAGGGCAGGACTAATTAGATGCACCGGCAGCAGCCGCGGGGCGCCGGGAGCAGCTTGCGGGCACCAAGGTGGCTTCCGCGGGGTGACGAGAGGCAGAGCAGCAGAGACAGGGGCCAGCCCATGCACAGGTGGGTCTTCCGTTCCCCACGCACCCCCTCGGCCCCGAGGTCCATGACCAAGGTCAGGGCCCTGCCGCCCCTTGCTGGCTCTTTCCTAGGAAGCAGTTGGATTGGTGACCTTACGAGAAGAAACCAGCACTCTCTCTAGGTCACCTTCTCACTGGAACCTGACCCTGCCAGACCTCGATCTGGACCCCCGGCCGCAAGGACTGTGAGAATCTTGGCAATTCTCAAATCGCAGCAAATCGTCAGCAATTTGTGCTCTGGAGGGCGGCCCAAGCTGACGAAGACACCCTCCGCCTGCCCTCCCAGGACAGAAAAACCCTCTAAACAATCCCCGCTAAGAGGCGATCTGACTAGGCTTGAATACTCCCACAGATGGGGTACTCACTCCCACTTCTTTAGCTTTTGGACAGTGAAATGGGGAGAATTAGGGACTTTGATTCTCAAAGTCTTCCATTCAAAGCCCCTTGGCCCCAAGCCCACCTCTTGTCCCTCCGTACTGTCCCTTCTATCCTGGGGAAGGGACTCAGCGCCCACACAGGCATGCTAGCTGGAACCCGAGCACCATGTGCACGCCCCCTTGCTTTCGGCGCTCACATCTAGCCTGTTCCCTGGTCCTGGAGATTCTGCCTCCTTCATCTGGGGCACCCGTGTCCCCCCCTATGGCCACTCGCCCCCACTAACCGTCACTGGCTTCCTCCTGGCATTTTGCGATGACCTCCTAACTTCCCCTCTCACTGCCACTCCCACATCCACCCTCCAAACTGCTCTCAGGGTGAGCTTCCTGAAACACGCTCCTGACCACGCACTTCCCTGCTGAAATTGTCACTGTGTCTCCACAGGCCCTGCAGGATAACAGGCAGACTCTGCGCTGCGTCCTCGGTGCCCGATCCTTGGTCCCAATGCTGGTTCCTGCAAAATCTCCAACCACAGTGTGATTTCCTCTCCCCCAGCCCCGCCCACCACATGTACAGGCACGCATGCACACACACACTAGACGGAGGTGCACGTGCACTCCCATGCATGCGTGCACACACATGTACATACACGCGCACGCACACACGCACATCCCCTTCAGTCGTTCCGCCTGCTGCTGCTTGCTCTGACCTCCAACAACTGTGCGTGAGCCCCGGCAGCCCTGTCCTGACTGCGTGGCCCACAACAAATCACTGTACACGCCTCAAGGCTCTGTTTGCCCATCTGTGAAATGGGAACAATCAAATCCTATCTATCTCCCTGGGGAGTGAGGAGCTCTCCGTGGAAGGATGGGGAAGAATTCCTGGTACGGAGCCTGACATGTGTAAAGATCTGATGAATGTCGGCTGCCTTCATTCCAAAAAAAGTCAGGGCTATGTCTCATAGAGCCCTAGATTGGGGCAGGGGAAGTGGGGAAAGGGAAAGAAAGTCAGAGGCAGAGGGAGGGAAGGTGCAGCTTCGGAAGGCAGCCTGGAAGGCGCAGGCGCCCATCACCACCGGGGACGGAAGGGAGCTGTCCCTTCAGAGCCCTGCTGACACAAATGCGAATTATTCTTCCAATATTGGGTTAAAATATTTACACGGCAAGCAGAGCTGAAACATAAATCGCAATAATTTTTTAGACTAATTTGCTCAACACAAGAACAAAATCCAAGTTGCCTCCAAATGAAAAGGAAGGAAGATATTTTTTCCCCCTTCCACCTGTCAAAGGCTTCTAGGCAGAAGAGCGAGGACCGGGGAGTAGAGGGCCAGAGTCCAGTGCTTGGTGGGCTGCTGGCCACTCTCATGTGCGGGGCTGAGTCCGGGCGGATGGGCCTGTAAGGGGAAGGGGTCTCTGCAGAGAGCTCCTGCTGTCCTCCATCTGTGGGAAGGAGAGCTTGTCTCAGCGGGGGTCCCCTCTCTCGTGGTGGACGGCACCCATCAAGGTCCACACAGAACTCTGCGCCTGGCAGGGAGCATGCGTGGGGTGTGGCTCAGGAGCACAGAAGACACACGGAGAGGCAGAAAGACACGGGTGAGAGAGACCGAGGGACCCCGGGAAACACAGACCAAGAGGCTGGAAGAACGCAGATATAGAGAGGAAAGTGGGAGGGAGGGTCAGAGAGAGAGAGAAAGGAGAAGAGAGAGGGGAGATGGGAGAAGCCAGGGAGGGGCGTCCTGCTGGTACCCACCTTTTTCTCCAAGGAAAACTGCCTTCCTCTTTGCCAAGGGAGAGGTCATCAGGTCGGCCTCACAGCTAAGAGAAAAGCGCTCTACTTCGGGCCAAGACAACAAGAAGACAAAAGTGCACTGAAGCCCCCCCGTCCCGGAACCGGCAGGGTGGGGCAGCAGCCTGTGTGAGGGGAGGATCAACGTGGCCAAGGCTGAGACCAGCTCCTCGGCAAACTGGCTGCTTGACTCGCTCTGCAATGCCCCTTCCCCAAAAGCCGCCGTCTCCTAGGAAGTCCGCTGGATGTCTCGGAGGACAAATCCCCCACTGGAGACACCCCCGCCCTGGTCACCCACTCCAGGGCCCTAATTACAACTCAGGATAGCGTAAGATCAGCAGCCGGGGGCAGAGGGACAAGTCCCAAGAGGCGCCGGGACTGGGCCCTCATGTGTGGTTTTTAAAATTCAAACGAGACAGGATAAGAACAAGTCCAGGTCAGTCCCTGGCTGGTTCCTAAGGTTGCCATGCCTGGTAGACTCAGCCAGAGGAAGCCTTTTCACTTGGAATCCTGGTCCAGATGGAGCCGTAGGGCCCCGTCCTGGGGGCCGAGAGTCGGCATCCAGCAGGGAAGGGCAGGAAAGGGCCACAGCCAACCCAGGGCGGCAGGCACAGGATGGGCAGGGGCTGCGGGGATTACAGGGAAAGCCCTTGGAGCAGAGCCTGGCACACAGTAGCTCAGCCAAGCACCAGAAGCTAGGGGAGGGCATCTCCCTGGCTGCCCCGGGAGAAACGGGCCCTGCTGACACCATGACAGCGGACGTTCAGCCTCCAGGAGCAGGAACGCGCAGATCCCTGCTGGCCGAGCCGCTTGGTTGTGACGCGTTGTCGTGGCAGCCAGAGCAAGGAGCTGTAACCTGATTTACAGCAGAGGAAATGGGAGGGACACTAAGAGCTTTGCCGAGGTTCCACGGCTGGGGAGGCCCCTGAGGAGAGCCCGGCGGGGCACCAGCCTGTAGGCCGCGGCGGGGCACCAGCCTGTAGGCCGCGGCGGGTTGCCCCTGCACCACCGACCCTGTGACCCTCAGGGTGTCGTTTTCTCTTGTGCTCCTTTCTCTAGGTTGCCTCAGGCCAGAGCAGCTTGGAAATGCACTTGACCCCTGGCCACGATCACCCCCTGAAGAAGGAGCTGAGTCAGGGGCACCCTGCTCTCCGCAGAGTGGAAGGGGAGCCAGAGGCCAAGGGCAATCAGGAACTCGTTTCCCTGCGACCAGAGCCCTGCGGGATTTCTGCAGCTTCTGCCACTTCCCCACTCTTTCCCCTCCTGAACCCACCCCCCAGCTCCGCCCACCCGCTGATCCACCCCTGACCACAACAGAGGCCGCCTCGCCCTCGGGGACCTGCAGAGGCGGGAGCTGGAAGAGGGCTCTGCCCTCCGAAGGCCAGGCCGGCCCCGAGGTCGGTGCGCCCCGCTGAGGGATCTGGGGTAACGAGGGACCACCCAGGCCTGGAGCCACCAGGGATAAAGGACCTGTCCCCCCACCATGGGGCCAGGGTGTGCCACCGGGGTCCAGGCAGGAGTAACGTCAGACTGTGATGTCACTCTGTCGGCTGCTCTCGTTCTGTACCTCCCAGTGGCTCCCTGACAAAGACAGGGACAAGGGGAGGAAAACGGAGGGGCTCTCAGCACGCCCTCACCTAGGGCCTGGACTCCGACAAACTGCTTAGTGACTGGCGGGGAGGGGGGTGTCTGCTGTGCCTTGGGAAGGTGCGGGGGGACGTGGGTGAGCGCAGATGAGGAGCAGAGCGCTCCCCAAAATATGCAGCGATTGCTCCAACCCAGAGCACTCACCGGTGTGGTGGCATTCACGTAGTATTTCTGAACTAAAAATACAACTTTTTTACATATGTGATCCCCCGATCCTCATGGCAGTCTCACGAGGTTGAAACCGTTGTGTTAATACCCAGATGGGGAGACCGAGATTGGGGCTGGCTCATGGTCACTGGGCTGGAATTCAGAGCGGGGGGGGCCCCTGGCGGTGCCCTGCTCCTGTCCCAGAAATCAGTCTCGGGACGGGTCACCTCTGCAAGGCAGCACCAACCCGTCTCTGTGGGGGGCCTCACACAGCGGGGCTCCCGGGGCTCCGGGGCACTGGCAAACGCCCCTCCTTACCTCTAACCCAGCCCTTCAGCTGCAGCCCGAGCCGCTTCCTGTCTTCTGTCCAGAGCAGAAGAGAGAGAACCACCCACTCAACACCCCTTCTGTAAAAACCCTCGTGTTCCTGCACACGTCACAGTCATCCTGCAGGCTCAGCTTCCCCCAAACTTCCCTCCTGCTTCTAATTTTCCAGTCTTTACTAATCTCTGGGGGCAGTGGTCTGGGGGTGGGAGGCAGGTGGGAGGCGGAGAGAGCTCTCTGTCGAAGTTGGCAGGCGTCCTCTGGCTCCCGCGCTCCCGGTTGTGATGGGATGAGCCGGTGGGGAGCCCTGCTCGGTGCTGGGCAAGGCACGCAGCGCACAGACCATGGCTCAGCGCCTCGCAGCCCTGTTCTGCCTTGGGCCCCACTCCCTCTGCTCTATTTCCCTCCAGGTCACAGTTCCCCATTGTCCATCTGCAACCAGAACCTCCTTGCCCGGCCGACGGCTGGTGCTCTGCGAAACCTGGCAGGTCTCCAGCTCTCCGTCCAGGATCACGCCCCCGTGCAGCAGGCCTGGGCCCCAGGAGGTCACTCTGAGACCCAGGTCTGTGGCGGGTGGGCCCTTGAGGAGTCCAGTCTACCCAGCGTGGGACCCAGAGATCAGGACAAATATCCCTCCCGCTCGCTGGCTGGCTGGTTGTGGCAGAGCAACGGCTTAACTGAACTCAAGATGGGCGACATCTATCACCGCCCTGCAATCGGCAAGCTTGTCATGCGGCCTGCAAAGATTAGATTAGGGAGAACCCCGGTCCTCAGAAAATCCAACCTAAGAAACCTAATAACTGGTTCTCCTTTGTCTATGACCACAGTGCCTGCGAGGCCGGGTTCATGGGCAGTTTTTCAAGTGTAGAAACAAGGCAGGCAGGCCCCTGCTTTGCCAGGTCTCCCCACTCCCGGCTCCCCCTCAGCCCCTAGGCCATTAGCTCCTGCCCAAGGGCCGTCCAATCTTCCAGCAAGGCAGCCCATGCCCTCGGGGCCGTCCCGTAGGCTGGTCCTTGCCGCCACCTCTGGGTGTTCTGGAAAGGCTCACAGCCCCCTGGATCTCTCGCAGGTCTTTGCCTCGACAGCAATACAGACCCCCCACCCTTCACCCCTGTCCAGACCTCCCCTTCCCAGAACTGGTCATTCAACAGGATTTGACCGGGGAACGCTATGTCCTGTTTGCATTTCGCACGGTCAGAGACATGGAGAAAGAAATGGTCTTTTCGCTGATGAAAGCAGAGTGGGGTCTGTGGCCTGGGTCCGACAGTCCGCGCTCACCTTCGGGGGAAACACGCCAGCCGGGTTCCCCGGGTGCCTCCCTCCCATGGGCACCCCAGCAGCAGTCCTGATTCCAGTGTCGGGGAGGCCGAACCCCGAGAGCTCACACGGCCCCTCAGCCATCCCAGCTGATGTCTCCAAAGCCCGAAGTCCCCCGAGGAGCTTCCTTTTCAGTCTCAAAGTCGAGGAGCACCATGTCCCACGGCGAGACCCCAGACAATAGGGCGCGCAGGCAGGGGTGCGGCCCTTTCTTCTCATGCCCACCCTGCCCATGCGGTGCCCCGCAGCCCACACCCCTGCCTGCACCGCTCCCTGGCCTGAGCTCACCTATCCTTCCTCCCTGGTGCTGGCCTGGGGCGCAAAGATCTCTCACTCGGACAGAGACCGGCCTGTCTGAGGGGTTGTCCTCTGGGGCCCGAGTCCTGGGCGGGACGTGAAGGGTGAGGCGGGGAAGAAGGTGTCCCCGCCAGGTGGGATTCCGGGACTGTCCGGGGAGATACAGGATGGCCGTCCCGGAACCATCGGCCGGCAGGCCTGGCCCCTCCTGCAGATGAGCCCCTCCCCAGGGCCTTGGGTGAGAAGAACCCAGAGTCCTTAAGCAGGGAGCAGACCTTGTCAGCGAGGGCTGGGACGGTCCTCATCTTGGGCGGATCCCAGCCTCACTTTGTCAAGTCACCTTCTGCCCACAAACTGCATCAGGTGAATGCCTGCGAAGTTTAACATTCTCCCGAGATTTTCCAGTCTTTACTAACCTCTGGGGGCAGTGGTCTGGGGGTGGGAGGCAGGGGGGAGGCAGAGAGAGTTCGCTGTAGAAGTCGGCAGGAGCGCCAACTTCCGGAATCCCTCGTGCCCCCCTCCTTGTCCCTGCCTTGCTCTGCGGCTCCTTCTCCATCACCGTCTCCTCACCCCCCCATCCTTCTCCCTCTTTGCCCCTCCCCCTCCCTCTCTGCCTCCCTCTCCCTCCCTCTCCCCCTTTTCTCCGTCTCTCCTCCCGTGCCTGGGGGAGCCCCACTTTCACGGACCCTCTCCCCAAAAGAATGTCTCAACATCTACAAATGTTAGCCTCATTAATTTGGGGAGGATTCATCAGTGCAGAGGTTAATTGTCTCTCCCTGACATGTTTTTACCGAATACATCTGGGTGACAAAATTAATTTCCTCATTAGCTATTTTTAAAAGTGGAACAAGCTAAGGGGGAAATTGGTGCAGGGAGACTGCTTTGTGAGCTGTTCTGGCCTCCAGGCTGCCATGGGCTCTGCCCCGGGTTCCCCTCCAGAGGCGCTCCCTCAACCTCAGGAGCAGGAGGCCCTGGGGTCAGGGCTCAGGCGGGTGGGCCTCCCGAGGCAAGGACTGTGGAACACCTGAGGCCTGTGCTCCCGGGCAAAGCCTGGTCTCTGCAGTCCCAGCAACTCCAGGCAGTGGCTTGCGTCCCGCAGCGCAGAGCCAGGAGCCGCCCTGGCTGTTCCAGGACCCCCCTTTCCCTCCCCACGAGGGCGCCTCCTATTTGGACCCCCAAATAATGGCTCTCTAGAGCTGAGTAAGACCAGCAGGTAGAGACAGAAACCCATCAGAAGAGTCTGTGTTCCACCACCTGTGGGGCTGAGCTTGGAAGGCCAGACCAAGTGACCCTGAGGTCTGCGGGCTGGGCTCCCGCATCGGGACCGGAGAAGCCAGGCCCTCCACGTTCTTGTGACAGTGGCTTCCAGCCCAGATGCCCCGGCGGAGTGGCTGGGGGTGCCTGCACGAAGAGGAGGCCCCCTGGGCCAGGGGGGAGGGTCAAGGATCATTCACATGCCCTGCCTTGGAATTCAGAATCCGGACATCCCAGACGGCCAAGTGGGGGCTGGTGGTGTCAAGCAGTGAGAGCCTTGGGACCTGGGCCCGTCACTCAACGTCTGTGGTCTCGGTTTCCTCAACTGTGAAGGACACCAGCTGCCCCACTAGCCCTCTGGGACCTGAGGCTTCACTCTCGGAGATCCCAGGAGCCTCCTAGCCACCAGACCCCATGGCTGTTCTCAGCCCCTCTTCACACTCTGGACCCCCACCACCTTCCAGAGTCACCCTTCCTCTCACTTGGGGCCCTGGACAGAGGCCACCAGAACTTAGAGACCCAGCAAGAAGCGGAGTCCAGAAGCTCACTGAGATGAGCCGGCCACCCACCCCAGCTCCTCCCGGGCTGGCGGCCAAGTGCTTTGGGCCTCCCTCTAGCAGAGAAGAAAAGACTGGTCAAAGCCAAGTCAGACCCAGAAGCCCCTTCCTGCAGGGGTCCAGCCCCAGGCTATCAGCTCATCCTTTCTAGGAAATAAGACAGCATGGGACGTGGTGCCCATACAAATCCCAAATTTCCTGTTTCTATAAACTGAGATCACACACACACACACACACACGTGCACATGCACACACACGCACAGGACGCTCCCCAACAGCCGCTTCTGACCTAGCCCAGAGAAATTACCATGCACAGCAATTCCAGGAACAGGAAAAACCAGACCTAGGGAGCTCTCTGAATGTCACCCACTGTCAGCCTGGGGCAGGAAGACAATGGGCGGCCAGCAGCTCCCCTCCCAGGCTTTATCTCCTGTGCACTGGGGCCTGCCGTTCTCACGGCCAGTTCTTCCTCCCGAGGGCAGCCGCACAGCTCGGGCAGAAGGATCCTTGGCACTAGGCCCCCTCGGCCCTTCCCCAGGCTTGCTGCTCTGAACCGAAGCACCCATGGGGGTGTGTGCTAAAATGATAGACAGGGGTCCCTCCTGAGAATGGTCCCTGGGCTACCCAACGCAGCAGTGGGACGTGATCACACATACCACCGGGAGCCCATAATCACCGTCCCAGCTGTCCTCCTCACCCAGCTCCCATCGGCTTTCTGTCGGACGACCTTCTCCCTCCAACTGTCTCCAGCCGTCCCTCCCTGCCTCTGGCCTGTCTGGCCCTGGGGGGGTTCCTGGAATGGGAATTCCAGACCTCCTTGTAGGGGAAGGAGTCTGCAGGAGAAATGGGAGGAGACAGGTTGGCTCCTGCTTCCCATAAGCATCCCAGGCTGCCTGGCCTGGGCATAGGAGCAGGGAGCAGGCCTCAGGGCCTCTCAGGCTCCCTGACGCTGAGCCTGAGGATGGAGGAATACAGGGGCCCGGAAGACTTCCCAGAGGGGTTGAAAGAAGCCGGGTTCTGAAGGATGAAGAGGAGTTTTTTTGCCCGGATCAGATGGGAAGAATGTGCAGAGAGAGAACAGCATTTGCAGAGGCCCTGGGACATGAAAAGGGGCCTATCTTGCTGGGAAACTTGAAACAGCTCTGGGCTGTGAGCAGGCTCCCTTCAGAAGGTGAGGATCGTGGCCCCCCCGGAGTGTCTTTCCTGTAAGTGCTTAGTGGGAAGAAGCACTTACAGGAAGCAGGAGAGAGGCAGAATCTGACTGGGTTGGGAAGAGCCCTTGGGAGGCGAAGCTTAACCTCGAAACCAGGGAGCACTTCTTCCAAAGACCTCGCCTCCTCGAAGAAACACAGTGGAGACTTTGTCCAGGGAGTTCTCAGAAAATCTCGGGGAGCACGCTGGAAGGGCTGGTTCCTGGCACCCTAGGTCCTACCAGTGAAGTGGTTTGCCCCCAAGGTTTTGTGGAACCAGGAAAGTTAGCTCTTGCCCTGCTTGAGAGAGAGGGAAACCGAGATAAGGGGAGGCTGCGAGTCCGGCAGTCCGTGCCTGGGCCAGGAACAGCGCTCCCACCCCCCTGGACTCCCACACTCGGACCGCACGCTTTTGATGTGGGCACGGCAGCTGCACGCGTTTTCCAGCAAATGCACCTGGGCCGCCCGTTGTCACCTCCAAATGTGGGCACCTAGGTGCTGCGAGGTGCCCCACCCGAAAAGCCGCCCCCCGCCTCCCCGCCTTCAGAAGCCGGCAGACAGTTGTGCAAAACCTACGGCCAGAAAGGAGTCCTATCCGACGAGAGCTGACGCCGGCTCTGTGCGGCTGGGCACCAAGGCCCTTACGCTTCGAGCTCATTCCGGGTCTATCCTCTTCCACGCCTTTGTGCCATGACCTGTAGAACAAACAGCATCCCCCCCGCCACACAAAGCGCACCGAGGATGGGCGCACGGAAGGTGAATGGCATTCTTGTGCGGGATAGACAAAGGCCGTCTGGACTGAGGCTGCTTGAAACGGAAAGGGGATGGAGATGGGGCTTTGACCAGATCATTCCGAGGTGGGTGGTGCTTCCCGAGGGCTCACCTCTCTGTGGCTCCCAGATCTTTGGAAGAACAAATCCTGGTTGGCTCATTGTCATCCCTCAGCAGTGGCCAGATCTGCTCCAGCCAGCAATTATGGAGGGCAGGCCACCAGAGCGGGGACTCCCAGAGCTGGCCCCTGCCCGTGCACAGTGGGGTTTGTCAGCCACCCCAAGAAGCACGGGTTTCGAAAGCCAGGGTTTTGTTGTCTTCTGGGCCCTGTGACTCTTTGGAAGTGAAAAGCTAAAGCATTGCTTGGCAATTCTGTTCTCAGTCCAAAGGCACATTGCTTTGGAGAGTGGTCAGAGTCTGCATTTGTTGATGTTAGAGTCCAAAAATATAGCAATGGAGAAAAGGGAGGGATGCTTTTTAGGATTTAAGATATTTTCTCAGACACGTTTTAAACATGATTATAGCCCGAAATATTAGTGGCTTGTGGTTCTTCCGCTCGACAAAGAGCTTCTACGGCTGGACCTGCATGTACCAGGCATTTCTGAGTGGCTACAACTTCCTGCTCCCATCTCTCACCAGCTGAAACCCTCCAAAGTGCCCCCGCTGCCCTCAGATGCAAAAATTATCACTGTCTGTATAGTGTTCAGAGAGGGCCATGCTCAGCGCTCGGCACGCATTACCTCACTTAACGTCTCAAAACAGTTGTAAAGGGACGCCTGGGTGGCTCAGTGGGTTAAGCCACTGCCTTCAGCTCAGGTCATGATCCCAGGGTTCTGGGATCGAGTCCTGCATTGGGCTCTTTGCTCAGCAGCGAGCCTGCTTCTCTCGCTGCCTCTGCCTGCCTCTCTGCCTGCTTGTGTGTACTCTCTCTCTCTCTCTGACAGACAAATAAATAAAAATCATTAAAAAAAATGTGAAAGAAAATATCATTACACCCATGATACAGATGGGAAAACAGAGGCTTAGCACACAGACGTGTCTGAGCTTATCACCCTGTATGTTGTTAGAACTGGGATGAGCCCCTGGTCCTGCAAGGCCATTCGCAGCCGTCCGCCACCACCAATGTAATCTCTCATCCTTCTCCCTCCCCTTCACCTAATCCCTCCCCCCCCCAGGTGAAATAGTCCCCACCTCACTCATTACTCCGCTGAGCCACTCCCCACTCCTCCCCGGCCTCCCCCGGCCTGCCAGCCCATGTCAGATCAGGGAGCTTCTCCAGATGAGGCGGACTCCTTGCTGTGGAGCATGGGTTTGGGCTCTGGGCACCAGGTGTCCCCTTGCTGTATCCGCTCAGAGTCTGGTACCCATGAGAGGCGCAGCCAACATGCAGGGGAGAAGCAGATTCATTCTGCACTGGGGGGGGGGGGGAGGTACTGTTTTCCTTCTTTGCAACCCACAGCAATGAAGAAAGTAATAAAATTTACTGATAATGCCATGCTTGAATGCGAGACAGGACCACCTGCAGAGCCAGGTGGAAACCCAGACTGCCCGGGGTGGGGCTGGAGGTTTTGCATTTCACCCAAGCTCCCAGGTGTCCCTGCTGCTGGTCCTGGCCTCACCCTGCCACCCACCAATGCCCACTCCCTGTTCCTGAGCTCACCCCTGAGCAGAAGCCCTCCAGACAATCACGACACTTAACTAAACGCTAATGAACATTCCGGGCCTCTTTGAACCCCTGGCCCACAGCACAAAAACAAGGAATGGACCCATTCGAAGTTTTCTCTCTGAAGGAGTCATTCGTTGCCGTGGGGGATTTTCCTCTGCATTTTTAGAAATGCCAGGGACTATAATTTTCAGTGTGGCGACCACAGCCTCCTGTGGGGCACGGCGAGCTCACCACAGTTAGAGCTCCGAGAGGACCCGGGGCTCCCCGGGAAAGGGGCGACGCTCAGCCTAGGGTAACGCTCTTAACTTCTCAAAACACAAGCCCATTTCTTTGGGCTTTGGCACATACAAAGAAAAAATTCCCTCCTACCACACACGCGCGCGTACGCACGCACACACACACAAACCAGCTTTCGGTTCACAATGAATGCGTGGGTCTTTTCTGTGTCTCTGTTGCTAGGGCCAGGGGAAGGCCCTGGGGGACAGGGGCGGGGCCGTCCCCACGCGCACGAGGGACAAGTCCCCTGCACATCAGATCAGCACCCGCGGGCCCGGCTGGTGAATCACGAAGCCGGCGTCCTTTCCCAGTGACTGCAGCTCTCGGCGCTGACTGAAAAACCAGTTAGCAGCTGCAGGAAATGGGTAAGAGCACTGACCACAGATAAACCGTAGGACTGCACAGAGCAGCTAGACTCTGGGACAGGAAGCGGCGCTGTCAGGCCGCAGCCCCACGCCCGCTGGCGGGGCACTCCCGGGGCCACTGGGGGCTGTGAACCCCGATGATGCTCGGGCTGCAGCTGGATGGGGGGTGAGCAAGTGCAGAACGCGGCCCGCCAGCCGGGCATGGGCCCCCAGCACCCCACCCTGTGGGGGGAAGCAGTGGTCAGAGGAAGAAAGACACCAAGAAAGCCCCAGGCTCGGGAGTTCCAGAGGCTTCTGTCATCAGCAAGGGGGTGGGGGGTGGTTTCTGATCATCAGGCCTGGGCTGCACACCGGGGATCAAGTCAGCTGCTGCCCCCATGCCCGCCGGAACAGGGTCCCTACAGCCCGAACAGCCAGCTCCCAGGAGGAGAGGCCCAGGCCCCACAGAGAATACGCGGCGGGAGGCGCTGCCTGTCCAGGCTACAGACCTGCAGTTTTCAGTTACGCCCCCAGCGTTTCAGGCAACTTAAAGGACAGAGCCTGTGACGTTCATAGCGACAGAACATCCGAGCCAGGCCCTGTCAGCTCCTTCCATTCATGACCCCATTTAATGCGCACAAACCTACTAGGAAGTAGGTCGGACTGCCCCCCACTTTACAGATGAGCAAACTGAGGCTCTGGGAGTTAAGTACACTGGACCCTGGGCCGAGAAGTCTGTAAGGGGCAGCGCCCAGACTCACGACCTGACTGCAGTGTCTGCAACCCACGCCAGGCTCGATGTCCCCTATCCACAGGGAGCCCCGAGGTGCGGCAGCGGGGCAAAGATGGCAGGGAGCGAAGCTGCTGGCTGAGTGCTTGTGGTCAGCCTTGGGGACATCCTTCCAGGGCCCAGGCGGGACACCGGCCCAGGCAGCCCGGTGAGACACGGTCCAACCCCTGGACACCCCAGAACAGACCCAGGGGTTCTTCCCAGGACCTCCAGTTCAGGGTGGTGACCCACGAGCCCCTTGCTTCTCTGAGCTGGGCTTCCTGAGAAGCAGCCTCAGGGGGAGCGGCTCAGCGGAGAAGGGCTGCCTTGAGCCCTCCTGCGGCCTTAGACTCTCCCCCTGCAGGCAGCACCGCTGCGCCACAGGAAAGGGGGGCTCACTTCCAGTCTCTGAGGAGCACCTAGGCGCGCCGGCCCCTCTGGCAGGAGCGGCCCCCTCTGCTGGCACCGGGGGCCACCTCTCAGGGTAGCAAGCCGGGAGTTCAGCTGGGCGACTGACTCACCCTTGTTCCTGGAACTGTCTGAAGGCGGGAGAGGATGCTGTGGGTAGGTTCTAACTGTATCATCTGGGCTGGGGCCGGTAGCAGATGGTCCTTACAAAAAAAATTTAAAAAAATACTTCCATGTGGGCTTAAAATAGCCCGGCGCTCACCATCAGCTGAATGGGGAAATGTACGGGCCAGTCCGTCACGTGGGGGTGGGCGCGGCCGCGGCAGGTTGGGACACAGGCTCCGGTTCCTCCAGCCTGGAGGGCAGAAAAGGGAAGCCTCGGCACCCGCCGTCTGCCCGGCCTCGTGTTAGGCAGGTGGTGTACGCGGCCCCCCTTGAGCCCCGTGACCGTCCTGAGCCCATGTGACCCAGGGCCACAGAGAGGACTTGAGCCTGAGACACACGCAGCTGGCAGGATGAGAGCAGAAGGCAGAAGTGAGCCGGGGGCTCCCGAGTTGGCCCTGGAGTAAATCTCAGACCTGCCACTCACTCTCATTGTGTCCAGGGCCCCTTTCTTCCCCTCGGCTTGTTTCTCCCTACAACGGCGTGAACTGAGCACCATCCTGCGGGGCGGCGGAGGGTCTCCGTGCCCGGGGCCGCCATCTCCAGAGGAGCTCGCAGCCAGCGGCTCCCGGAGGCCTGAGGGAGCCCATGGCCTTTCTCCCCTTTTTCGAAAACTCCTTTGTGTCCTTCTTGAAACCATGCCGCGTTCTGGCGACTAGAAGCGGCAGCTCTGAACGTCTGGGTCTAGCATCCTGCCCTCCGGGCTGGCACCATGAGCTCTCGGCGCGGAGGGCACAGGGGACCGCAGGGAAAGGGCCCCAGGCTGTGTGCCACGCGGGGAAGGCGGCCTTGGGACCTGCTCCTGCCATCCCCCTAGAGCGCCCAGGTGGCTCCGAGGGAGGAAGACCTCCCACGGGCAGAGCAGGTGGAGACCCTCCAAGGGAGCCGGGAGGCCCTCGGGCCGCTCATCCGACACGGGAGTCTCACCTGGGATGGAGGGTTTCTGCCGAGCTGGCCTCGAGGTCCCTGGGGGTGGGCGGGGGGCTCTGCCGGAGACCGAAAAGTAGCTGTGATTGGTGCCCACTCTGGCGACATCCGCGCTCCCCCCAGGGCCCGCGCAGTCCCTGCCGTGCAACCAGGAAGATGCTCCCTCCTGCGCACCGCCGAGGACCAGAGCCGCCGAGGACCAGAGCCGCCCCCAGCAGAGGCCAGCAGGTGGTTAAGACGCACTAGCGCATCAGTGGCCTCCGTGGTTAACCGTCCGGTGAGCGCCCCCCGGTTCCCGGCCGCATGGCCTTGGGCAACTCACACAACCACCCGGGGTCATACGCCTGGAGCAAGGACGGCCACGGTCACAGCCTCGTCAGGGCCATCGTCCTATGGTGATGCTCTCGGCACCGAGAGCTGGCACCTGAGGCGGCGTGACTGAGGTCAAGCCCGTGGCTCTCCCGGCCGGCTCGGGGTTGGAAGGGGCCGGAACCCCCGCCCCAAATCAAACCCACACGCACCGCCCCTCAGCCCCACATCCCCCCGACGCCACCGTCTCTCTCTTCCCTCCGCTTCTTCAAAGCGCGTCGGGCCGCCTCCGCTTCCTGTCCCTCCGCCCACGTGCCCACCGCTGCCCCCCTCAAGCCACGGCATCAGCTCCTGCCAACGTCACCAGTGGCCCCACTTTCCGAGTCCAACACACATTTCTCAATCATCCTCTTACTCAACTTGCCAGCACCACAAGGACCCGCTGACCTGACCCCTCGGCTTCAAGGACATGCGTGTCCCTTGGTTCCTGTGACAGCTCCAGCTCCCACTGCCCCTCCCTCCTCCTGATGCTTTCCTCCCTCTTGTCCCAGATCGTCTCTGTCTCCTAACATCAGGCACCGCCGGCCTCGACGGGGCCACATCTCCCCTCCACCCTCTCTGCAGGCAAGCTCACCCGCTCCCACAGCCTGTCACCCTGTGTCCACCCGCCTCTCCCACACACCCGGTCCCGGGCTCCCCCTGCACCCACAGCAACACTCCGGCAAGTCCGTCCCACAGGCCCCCCTCACTGTCACAGACGTGCCTCGGGTTCAACTAGTCCCAAACGGAGCTCCTGAGCCCTCCCAGACCTGTTCTGCTCCCAAGTCGGCAACTTCCTGAATGACTATGGCCAACGGCTCGTCACCGCCCTCCCTGCTGCTCCAGACGGACTTGCCCTAAGGTGCTTCCCTCCCGGCAGCCGGCAAAGCCACCTGCACCATCTTCCCTCTTCACCCCCACCCTCCAGCGGAGCCAGACCCATCTCTGGGACGGAGCAGGGCCACGGCCACCGAGCGGTCCCTCCGCCTCCACATCTCAGATGCGGCCAGGTCACCCTAGGTGCACACCAGAACCCCCTTGGGTGCACACCAGAACCCCAACCTCCCAGCATGGCCTCCTAGGGCCTGCAGGCATGACTAGCCTCAGCCCTAGTCTCTCTCTCGCCCTGACCCCATCCCTCTCTCCTCTCGCTCCCTCTCACTCCTCTCTCTCTCCCCTCCCCATCTTCTCCCCACCTGGACCCTCCCTTCCAGAGCCTTCTTCCTTAGATCTGCCCCAGCCCTCCCCCCTTCCACCCAATGTCCCATTCACGCTTCTGACTTCATCCTAATCACCGCTTTCTCAGGAAGACCTTCCTTCCTCCCTGGGCCCACCTCTGCCCGCCCCATCCACACACAGGCCATGTCTCCTGCTATCCCCCCTCTGACCTTCCTGCACATTGTCTTCATAGCTGTTAAAAAGTTTGGGATTATCCACTTACTTTTGTGGTTAACATTTCTCTCTCCGCTGGGCTGGTCATCCCGAAGCCCAGTGGGCCAGGGTTTGGTCCAGCGGTGAGTCAGGGGACACTTTCCCCTGGGGCCCTGCCTGTGAGCTGCGGCAGGGCCTGCCCCACCTACCACGTGCCTGCGGCACTCCCAGCCCTTGTGGCAGCCCTCTCTCTCTCAAACACACCCTCGCTCTCTCTCTCTCTCTCTCAAACAAATAAATAAAATCTTTAAAAAAAAAAAAAAAAAGGATGGCTTCACCCCTGTTCTGTGCTAGAACAACGCTTGGCCCTGGTCACGCAGTAACTATTAATTTCACATGTCCCTGGCCACAAGGAGGTCATCTCTGAGCCTTTTCCTTCCTCACCTGCCTGCTCTCTTTAATCCCTCATCCCCTCCTTGTGTCACGCACTCCGTGGAGTCCTGGAGACACCCGCGAGTTGGGAAGAGTTTCTATAGCTGAGAGCATCAGAGGACAAGTCAGAGGGTTTCACATGGAAAACAAGGATGCCACAGACGCTGGGAAGGGGAGAGGCTGGCGTGGGCAGAGCAGCACCCTGCGATCGCAGAAGCGATTAGCCTCAGGTCCGTCCTTAAAGGGCGGACAGTAACCCCCGCTGCAGCTGACACTGACTCAGCCCTAACAACACTCTGATCGCCGTACCGGGATTGCCTTCCTGACCCTCACGGTCACCCCGCTGCAGCTGTTCACCATCGCTCGCATCGTGGAGACGAAGAAACTGAGACACACAGAAGTCACTGGCTTAAGGTTGGGCAGCTTGTAAACAGCCGAGCCCAGACGTGAAGCCACACAGCCTGGCCTCCGCCCACAGCGCTCTTTGACACCACCGAGAGGTTTTGGGTGTACGAGCTATCCACGGCTGTGTAACAAGCATCCCCACACTCAGCAGCCTGACACGGCACCAGTTTGTCGCCTTGCCGCTCCTGCGGGTCAGGAATCTGGGGATGGCACAGCTGGGTCCCCGGGCCGCCAGCCTCTCTGGAGCCATGATCAAGATGAGAGCCCATGGTGAGCACCGGAGTGACTCCATGGGCTAAGTGTCTGACTCTTGGTTTTGGCTCAGGTCGCGATCTTGGGGTCATGAGATCAAGCTTTCCCCATGGGGCTCCCCACTGAGCAGGGAGTCTGCTTCAGATTCTCTCTCTCCCTCTGCACCTCCCACTCATTCTCTCTCTCTCTCTCTCCCTCTCTCTCTCTCTCAAATAAACAAATAAATCTTCAAAGAAATAAAAATGATGCAAGTCCACGGAAGCTCAGGGAGACTCTGGGGAAAGACAGAGCTCCCAGCTCTCTCTCGTGGCTGCTGGCAGGCCTCAGGTCTCAGCCAGCTGCTGCTGGAGACCTCACTTCCTTGCCTCGTGGGCATCCCCACAGGTGGCTCATTCTGCAAAAGCCACTCCTCTCAGAGGGAGGGAACAGAAGAGAGGGGCAACAGGATGGAAGTCAGTTGACTTGTAGTCCAGTTGCAGAAGTGATGGGGCATCACTTTTAGGGATGTCTGCTATCTACTCATGAGAGGCAAGGTTCAGGGTTCAGGCCACAGGCCACACCCCAGGGAAGCATACGGCATGAGGACATGGACCCCGGAAGTGGGAGCTGTGGGCCTCTTCCGCAGCCCGGCCAGCGCAGGGAGGGCCTCTTCACGGAGGAGCGGTAAGGGCTTCTCCCCCGGGGGGGGACCCAGAGCAGAGCAGGGGCAGATCTCCTGCCGTGAGGTACAGTGTTTGCCCGAGGGTAGAGGACAGGCTGCTGGCCATCTTCACCTTAGCCTCTCAGCGAGGAGCGGGGTCAGCCCAGGTGACTGGAGCAGGAAGTACCTGAGAAACAGGTAATAATGCCTAGAACCAAAGCACACAGCACGCACGTGAACGTGGGATCTGGGCAGCCACACAGCCGCTCGCTCCCTGTCCAGGAGACCCTTCAGCTGTGCTCTGACCCGAGGAAGGCCTGTCCTACCCAAGGTTTCACTCACGAAGAACTTAGGTGACCCTCACCTTGCAGCGACCTTAGACCCAGTCTGAATTTCTTTCGCAGAGATCTCTGTCAACATCACCCAAGGCTCTTTCCCTACTGAATGGGAGAAAATACTACAAGTCACATATCTGATAAGGGGCTGATATCTGAAATATATAAAGAATTCATGTAACTTGATAGCAAAAAAACAGAAAAACAAAACAAAAGGAAAAGAAAAAAGAAAAAAATCCAGTTAAAAATGGGCAGGAGATCTGTATAGACATTTTTCCAAAGAAAACCTACAGATGGCCAGCAGGGACCCAGAAAGATGCTCGACGTCACTCATCACAATGGAAATGCAAATCAGAGCCACAGTAAGGCATCACCTCACACCTGTTTGAGTGGCTATTACCAAAAAGACTGGAAATAACAAGTGTTGGCAAGGGTCTGGTGAAAAGGGCATCTTGAGGGGCGCCTGGGTGGCTCAGCGGGTTAAAGCCTCTGCCTTCAGCTCAGGTCATGATCCCAGGGTCCTGGGATCGAGCCCCGCATCAGGCTCTCTGCTTAGCGCAGAACCTGCTTCCTCCTCTCTCTCTCTCTGCCTGCCTCTCTGCCTACTTGTAATCTCTATCTGTCAAATAAATAAATCTTTAAAAAAAAAAAAAAAAAAAAGGGCATCTTGAGCACAGCGGGTGGGATGATAAGCAGGTGTGGCCACAGCGGAAAACAATGTGGAGTTCCCTCAAATGATTAAAATTCAAACTCCCCTATGATCTACCGATTCCCCTTTCTGAGTATTCATCCAAGGGAAATGAAATCACCATCTTAAAAAAATGCATCCCCGTACTCTTTGCAGCATTTATTTACAATTGCCGGGACACAGAAACCAGCCGGTGTCCACCAATGGATGAAAGGGAAAGAAATTGGAAATTGTCTATTCACATAGTGGGATGTTATCCAGCCATGAAGAAGAAAGAAATCTTGCCATCTGCCCCATGAATGGACCTCAAGGGCATGACGCCAAGTGAAACAAGTCAGACAGAGAAAGAGAAATGATCTCTCTTACAGGTGGAATCTTAGAAAAAATTTAATTTAAAAAAACCTGCATGTATAGATAATCAAGCTCATAGAGAACAGATTAGCAGTTGCTAGAGGTGGGGGGTAGGGATTAGGAGAACTGGGTGACCTGGTTCTGGTATTTCGTTTGCTTGTTTAAGTAAATTGAGAGGAGGAAAAAACAGAGCCTTCGCCTCAAGAATCTGACACTATAGTCGGGAGAGACAGTAATGAACAATAAACAGAATAGTAAGTAATTATATGATATGCTTGAAAGTGTCACAAAAATCTATAAACACAGCCACAAAGATTAAGAGTTTGCAGTTTTACATGTGGGAAGGTTTTACCGAGAAAACGGCATTTGAACAAAGATATGAAGGTGGTGAGGTACATATCTCTGTGAGTATCCCGGGGAAGAACCTTCCAGAGGGAGGGACGGCCTGTGCCAAAGCCCGTGGTGGACGTTTATCTGACCAGAGGAGAGCAGAGAGGTCAGTGGACCTGGAACTGAATTAGCAATGGGGAGAGAATGGGGGGGTGGGGGTGACAAGGCACCCAGGCCGTGTGGGGCCTCGCAGGACATCACAAGGGCTTCACCTCCACTCACAGATGAGTGAGAGGGGAGGGCAGGGGCGTTGGAGAGTCTCAAGCCCAGGAGTTGTAAGAGGATGGTCTGGGGGCCATCCCTGACATAGCCACAGCCAGGGAGCAGGAAGAACAGTGAGGACACAGCTTCAGTCACCAAGACCATGAACATGGAGGCACTGGCCGGATGGCAACAGGATAGCTAGTGGGAAATGACTAGAACCTATACACGGTTTGAACATGGGTTCAGTGGGATTTTCTGGCTCTTTCCATGTGGGGAGAATGCATTCACTTTGGGGTTAGTCCAAGTCAAAAAAAAAAAGAAAGAAAGAAAGAAGTCACTAACAATCACATATATTCATATTAAAACAGTATCCAAAAAAAACCAATAATGATGTTATTTTTTACCCATCACGTTGACAAAAATAGACACAGAGGAGCACATAGAGAAAGAAGTGCCATTATGCCATCACCAGAGTGGAAATTGGGGTCTTCTTTCTGGAGAATGATTCACGGAGTCTGCCAACAGGTAAGATGGTGCGCCCTTTCACCCGGCGCGCCATTTCCACTTGCCTGCCCCACAGAAACATCCGCAGATGTCCAAACAGGCAAGAAAATGTTCACAAAAGGACATTCACGACCACAGTGTCTGCAAAAGCGACCAACTGAAATTAACCCACGTGCTTATCGGTAAGAGACTGGCCAAGTCAACCGTGGGCAGACACACTGCCGGTTACAACACGCGCTTTGAAATCCTGAGGGAGATGTGCACCTACATCTGGTAAGAAAAAGGCCTGGGAGGCACCCTGAGTTGTCGGTAGGAATTACTTACAGGAGAAGATGGCTTGAGCAACAGAATTAGAAGAGAACTATGTCCTTTTTGTCCCAGGTCATTCCTCATTGTTCCTTCCCTTATGGAGTAAATCCATGCATGATTTCTGTATTATCAATATTCTTTTTTCTTTTTTAAGATTTTATTTGTTTATTTATTTGACAGAGAGAGAGAGGCACAAGCAGGGAGAGCATCAGGCACAAGCAGGGAGAGCATCAGGCTCCACGGTATGCTGAGAGGCTTGGGAAATTTTATACCAGACACCATTAGCCTGGAGATCAGACCAGCCACGAACACAAACAAAATAGGGAGAAAGTCAAGACAGTCTCTGAAATGAGTCCCATAACTAAAGGAGACTGTTCCTTAGAGTAGAGAATCTTCTAGCCACGGAAACCCAGAAAAACAGAGAGCCAGAAGAGAAGCAGTTCTGTGTCAGGAAAGGGTTTTAACGCTCTGGCCCCCATGGCCGGCACCCCCCGCAACAGAGATCGGGGAGAAAAATGTGCAGAAGCCTAATGTCACTAAGCATTCAAATCTGCTACTCTGCTCCGGGGCTCTGATCCCACAGTCACCAGGCAACCATCGGATGAAGGAGTTGGCCAGGTAGATTTCCCCGTACAGACCAGGGGAAGCAGAAGATGCAGCTCTCTGGACCCTTTGACAGATGGGGTTCTCACTGCAAAGTAAGAAGCTGGCATCTAGCGTAGACATCAGTGCTGGGAGCGTGGCTAATGTGAGTCTGCCCCAGAGAGAGGGATTTGGAATTTGGTACACAGTCAGTCCAGCACTCCCCTCATGGGGGACTGTGAGAATTTGCCCACTGCCTACACACAGACTGCTGGGTGACCTTTCACACAGCTGTCATCCAAATTAACTCTGTCCAAGCTGAGCTGGGTGCTTGGTGACACGCCGTAGCTGCAGGGGCGGGGGCGGGGGGATACCACTGGGTCCATGTCGATGGGATTATATGCAGTTGACTGGCCATCACATAAGCCAGCTGGCAAGTCCACAACACAGTGTGACGAGGCATCCCAGATCTGAGGTCAAAGCCTCACAAAGCCTGTTCATGATGTGTGGCTACCTAGGCTAGGGTCCGTGTCTGGATAGGTACCCACAGGTGGCGATCTCCTTTCCCTCCCCGTCCCTACTAGAAACGGTCTCAGGAAAGGCACGAGGCATTCCCAGCCCAGTGTCTTGTGTTTCTTGACTCCCACAAAAGGGGTCCTGAATACTGGGCAGGAAATCACATCCCTGGGGCAGGGCTGGCTTCCAAGAGGGTCTTCATCCTCCATCCATGATCTCTGCATCTGTGATCTGGGACAACAAGAAAGAGAGGGGACCTGCTCTGGATTCTGGAGGGAGTGGCTGCCTTCCAGGCTGTGCCGAGTACGGAGAAGAGAAACCGCTGGAGAATGACTGTAGAGGAGGGGCAGCCGAGCTGGCGCCCGAGAAGAAAGTTCGAGAGGCAATGTCAGTGACCGCTCATGGCTGAGTCCTGGTTAAAAACCATGACGGACAGCTCGCGGGACAACAGTGAGATGCCATTCCCCATTAAGTAATGAGCACCACTTCCTGAAACTTGGTTCCTCCTGTTCTCATAAGCAGGGGCATTTTTTTTTTCCTCATTCAAAAGAGACAAAATACAGAAAAATCAAAAAATAGATGCAGAAGCCATGAGATGCCAAGATAGGGATTTGCACCTGCTCAAGGTGACGCATTGGCAGGCCAGGTCCAAGGGGACCAGGAGACCCAGGAATACACATCTCTAGAGCAGGACATGAGGGTGCTCCCGCGGCGACACCTGTCACCCCACTGATCGCCAGCATTGACTAGGCTGATCTGGCTGGCTAGGCAGGTATCTCCCTCTCCCCCTTACCACTCCATAGGCATCACTCCCGAAGCTGCTTGGAGGGAGAAGATGACCTTCCCCGAGAGAGGAGGAGGCCCCTTCTGGGTTCAAGGGTACAAGAGTAGCTGTGCTCCCCTTCTAGAACCTCCCAACAAGCTCCAGGCTTAGGAGAGCGTGGGGTAGTCAGGCTTCTACGTGGGTTAGGAGAGCGTGGGATAGTCAAGGTTCCGCGACTCTAGACACATCCAAATGAGACTTGGTGGACCCTCGCCCTGGGACTCGCCCTGGGCCCCATACACCCAGCTGTCTCCAAGGTGCTAGAAGCCTGGAGCCCCGTCTTCCCTGTGTCCAGCCCTGGAGCCCCGTCTGCCCTGTGCCCAGTCCTCCATCCTGACCCCTGAGGGCCTGGGCCCCCAGCTCACCACATTCACATCTCAGCACCCACCCTCCCCCTTCAAGGGACCCTCAGGGCACAGCAGGCCACCCGGGAGCTCTTGTCATGTTGAAATGACCTCAAGGCCCATTGCAGTTTCTGCTCCTTGTGGGATTTTTTTTCCTAATCACCTTTAATTCTTGAAAAATTCTCGAACTTCCACCCACTTGCTGTGCATAGATGCTGTCCCTCTAAACACACGCCATGGTTTTCCCATCTCACCGGGTCCCCTGAGGCACAAAATGAAGTCAGCTTTGGACACCAGCCCCCGGAAGGAGAAGACCCCTCACGAAAATTTCCCAAGGGAGGGGGCCTTGCTTACCTCCCACCCCCATAAACCGGCGGCGAGCCGTCTGAACCATTGTGCTGTGCGCTTCCAAACAGACGGCCTGTCACCACGGCAACACTCACATCTGTCATTACCTCTGAGAGATGACACCTTTTAAAAGAAATCTACTTAGCAACATGTCATGTTAACTTGCATGCTTCTTACGGATTCGCTCAGGAATCCAGGCCTGAGTGCACTTGGATGCGGGCTGCCTCTGTGAACAATCCAGAAGGCACGGCCACAGCCCCAAGTGGCCTCTTCCTCGACCTGCCCCCACCCGTCCTCAGATGATCCAGGGGCTGGGGCTGCCCTGAAGCCAGAGTGTACCGCCGTTGCACGCAGGGCAGGAACACAAGCCATTTGTGAACAAAACCACTGTCACCTTGGCATTGTACACACAGAGTCTCTTAATCCTTGGGCCAGCCTACACAGCACCCCTCCCCCACCCCGCTCAGCTTCTCGAGCCACACCTGGCTCCCAAAACACCATCCACACCCCGCGTATCTGCAAATTCTCCCAATGACTCAGAAAAGAGGATTTTTTTTTTTTTTAATCATCTCCATTTGATAAGAGAAACTCATCTTGGAGAAGCGAAGGATCTGGCCCAAGCTCCCTCGAGAGGACAGTGTAGGTGCAGAGATGCAAGCCTGCGTCCTCGGTGAGAGCCTCGGGCTGCCCCTCTCTGGACCCAAGAAGAGGCCACCCAGGACCCTCTTCCACTGAGTTTTGAAAGAAAGTCCAGCCTCTTAGACCAGTTGAAAATCTGCCCAAGCAGGCTAGTCTATTGGCGAGGCCCTCCATCCTTCCAGACCTTACATGGAACTTTCTAGTGTCTTTGAGGGAAACAAGGACAAGGGAAGCACCTGTGAGACTTTCAAACACCAGAGTCTCCTGAAGATCCTATTAAAATGCAGGTGTCACTGGGTAGGCTGACCGTCTGCCTTTCCTCCCAGCTGCCAGTCCTAGATCCCACCTTAAGGGAATGGGGACAAGGCCCCTCTGTCTGGAAGAAAAGATGCACTGTAAAAAGATGGGGTGTTGCTCCCAGGACAACCCAGAACTAGTGCAGGCTGCCTATAAGACCCCGTGTTGCTAAGGAACCCTCGGAGAACAGGAAGGGAACCCAGCTTCTGAGGCTGATTTCTAACCTTTGGAGACTGACTCTATACCAGGGGCCCTTCTCAGGCTCCAAGTTACTATGATAGTAGGATGTCTTTGTTCCTGATCCCCCATTGCCTGGCCTAGTACCTGGAATATGCTAGATACCCAATAAATATGGAAGGAGGAAGGAAGGAAGGAAGGAAGGAAGGAAGGAAGGAAGGAAGGGGGAGGGAGGGAGAGAGGAAGGAAAAGGGAAGTGAAGGAGGAAGGAAGGGAGGGAGGGAAGGAGGAAGGAAAGGAGGGAGGGAAGGGAGGGAGAGAGGAAGGGAGGGGGGAAGATTTGGTAAAAAAAAAAAAAAAAAAAATTGACTTGCAGCAAAGAAGACTCCGAGGTATGATCCGTTTTATAAATTATGTAAGGCTTACACTATCCAAGATAGGCAAAGAATGGCTATTCCATGCCCAGTAATTAATTGATAGAAAGAATTCAGCCTTGCTCATGAAATTTTATGCATTTCTGTCACTCTGTGGGATTTGGAACCTCTCTTGCATATATTAACTACATCAGCCTTCTAAAACCAAAGAAACTTCTGGATATTGGAAAGATGTAATTGTAGGATCTGCAGTAGTTATTTGTGTTTCAGTTTCGCTGGGTCCAGATATTTGGTCAAATGTTATTCTGGAAGTTCCTATGAAGACGTCTACAGATGCAATTAATGTTTAAATTGTTGGATTTTGAGTGAGCAGATTGCCCTCCATATTGTAGGTGGGCCTCCTCCAATCAGTTGAAGGGTTGAAAAGAATGAGGACTGACTTCCCCCAGACAAGAGGGACATTGGCCAAAGATGGCCTTTGGACTCAAAATGCAACATCAGCTCTTCCCTGGGTCTCTAGCCTGATGGCCCACCTTGCAGATTTTGGCCTTGCAAGTCTCCTTAATCATGTGAGCCAGTTCCTTAGAACCTCTCACTTGCTTCCCCACTCCTTCATACGTAATGTACATTACACACACACGCACACCCCTTACTGGTTCTGTTTCTCTGAAAATCCCTGGCTAATACAGGGACAAAAAGGGACCTGATTTTGTAGCAGACAATAAACACGGCTTATCCCAAAAGATACTTAACTACAACACACAGACAGAACAGAGGCTGGATATCTTCACGGCTGATGAACGAACAAGTCACAGGATGTCTCCAAACCCAGGGGGACGTGGGGCTGTGCCTTCAAAGAGTGATCGTTAAACTCCTGCCCCCCCCCACCCCACTGGACTCTTGGATTACACTTTGAGAAATACTGTGGATCAGCTTTCCTTGGAGGGACAGCCTCGGTCAGAATGAGGTGACCGCTATGTTCTAAAATACAATGAGTCCTCTTTATATGCCCTCCAAACCTTAGTCAGACCATACGAAACCCTATGTGGTCCTCTTGGACCTATGAAATGATAATTTTGTGTAGCTGACCTATTTATCTACTTGAGCCTCGTCCTTTAGACCACATTGAATGAAGTCCCATTAAGGTCCCTAGTCCTTCCCGTTCCAGAGCCCTCTCTCTTCCGGAGCCTCTAGAATGTTCTCTGTCTTACCATCCCTTCTACACTGGCAGCAGGTTGGGGCTGGGTGAGGCTGAGGTGCACTGGGTGGGCAGGAAGTGCGTCCCCTCCTCTCCCAAGACTGGGTCCTGCGCCACACAGAGCTGGTGGTAACATTGCCGCCTCCTTGGGGCCGAGGCAGGACCCAGATGAGGGGGTGCCAGAAAGCACCCATGCCTTCCCCTCTCATTTTCACCTCTGCCGCTGCAAGGCCTCATTCTTTGTTGGAAGGTGCTACAGAAACACCTCGAATCCTTGTCTCCTGAGGCACACGGGCTGCTGGAAACTCTGGGGCCTGACCCCATGTTTATTTACAGACACTCCTGCCCCAAGAAGTCAGAGACCAGAGCCATCCTGAGGGCGGGGCCACGCCACGTTCACTGGCTCCCCAGGGCCCGACAGGAGGCCCAAGTGAAGTAGGTGATGAGTAAATGAAGGAAGGAAGGGAGGGAGGGAAGGAAGGAGGGAGAGCTGTGTCCTGGCCTAGACCACTCCCTCCAGGTCACCCACTGGTCCCCCACGGACCTGCCCCCCACCTTCCATGTGAGGCTGGAGGCCAGCCCGACCCCGTGGGGAAGCCAGCTCACACCGCCCTTCCCTGGTGCGGCCGCCGACTCAGTCGAGACATGGCTTCCGCCACCCGCGGGAGCCCAAGCCGGCCCCCACCTCTCCCAGCGGCACAGCCCGGGAACCAGCTCCGGTGCTCACCCCCCGAGCACCCTGTTCTCCAGCAGCCTCTGTTCATCCAAAGCCCTGGGCTGGCCAGAGGGTACACCACGGCCACGTGGCCAGCGAGCCGGGGCCCTCCCGTGGGCACTAACACCCCCGCCCCAGCCAGGCCTCATCTCCACCGGCCTCCGGGAGCCCCACAGCTCCCACGCTCACGCACCACCAAGAGGGTGAGCCCTGGGCTATTCCCCCAAACAAACACTCCCCCCTCCGACCGGAGGACCTCGCTGGCCAAGATCCGCCACGTGCCGGGGGGCTCCGGACCCTGCAGCAGAACCAACATGAACAGGCCCGGGAAAGCCACGCCGGGAGAGACGGTAGAGGGAAGGGGCTGACGGCTGTGTCTGGGAGAGAAGCCGCCCCTGGAGACAAGATGGCGTCAACTAGGTGACCAGGCCCAGCTCTCCAGGCAGGCGTGGAGGGAGCGATGTAAGGACCTGGGAATACAACCCTTTACAACCTCCTTAATATCGTTTAAGTGGCAAATGAGAAAAAAGAGAAGGAAACTTCTCTTCGGTTTTGCTGAATAATTACTACTTAAAGAATGTCATGCCCACACACACACACACACACACACACACACACACACAGCAGACGCTACATCTGACTCGTGTTCCTGGGGAAGTTCAAACCGGGGAGAAAAGGAAGATCACTGGAGAGAAGAATCAACGGCTTGAGTCCAAAACCTGAAAATGACCCCAAATCTCAGAAACCCTGTTTCGACGGAGAGCAACGCAGCGCGGGCCCGCCCTCCGTGGAGAGGAGCGGGGTGTGCTGTGGGGTCGACCTCGCTCAGTTTGCTTTCCTCTCAGCCGGGAGGGTCACCCACCCACGAGCAGATGCCTACTGTAGGGACAGACCCACGCTGCGGAACCCACACGAGAGGGCGGGCCCTGGCTTTGAACCCTCCACAAGGGGATTCCCTCTCCCTGAACGACCAGGAAGCAGATGTGATTCCAGTGGCTTCCCCTTCTGCCCAACACCCCAAAGATGGGGACTCACGGGCCCTTTGGCTCCTGGAAGGCCTCCAAGGGTGCGGTGGCTGCCTCCAGCGACCCGAGGCCTGGCTTCCCGGGGGCCTGGGCCCCCGTCCGGGGTCAGACCCCAAGGCCAGCAGCTGCGTGTTCAGGTCTGGCTGAGCCAGCAGCCCCGGGACCAGCATTCATGGGCACCAAATGTCACTGGCAGCCCTGGGCCACGCGGGCCCGGCACCCAGACAATGCTCGCTCAATGCCGTGCCCGCTAAGAAGCACAACATTTCATTGAACAAATCAAGCGCGGTTTGGTACCTTCAGCATCTGTAGAGACATGAGGCTTTTCCCGGCGGACGGACCACGGCAGCTGAAACCCCGATCCTTCCCCAGCCCGCAGAGTAGCCATAACCCCGAGAGGAATTAGAACAGGTTGAAGGGACGGGACAGCCCGGAAACTGAGCATCATTCTTCTTCGTTCTGTACCGTTCCCTCCTTTGTCTTCCTCTCTCTGCTTCTCCCACTTGTAATGTCTGTCATTTCCATGTTTTTGAAAGCGGTGAAGCCGTCCAGAATTGCTCCTGGGACAGGGAGGAACACGCCAACGTGGGAAAGGAGATGAAATGAGTGACGAGCCGTCGGATTGTCACCTGACCAAGGAGGGAACTCGGTCCCGATGGGACGCCCCTGCCTCCGTACCCCCCAGCATGTCCCCCAGGGCCCACAAGACCAGGCGGTCGGTCGTGAGCCTCCTGGGCTCCCGCAGAAGCAGCAAGGACTTGAGCACGGTTTCCAGCTTCCAAGGCTCCTGGCCCTGAGAGAGGCATTTCTGCCATGTGGAAGGGCCAGCGGCTGCGGGATTTCCTGGGGTGACAAAATCACACCCACAGAATGAATACGCACGGTCCCAGGCCCCGCTGAGCCAACGGCTCTGTGTTCTCCAGCAGGGAGGAAGCCAAGGGTCTGCACTTCCACCAGGCTACTCCTAGTTCATGCGACATGGGCACCGCTGCCCCAAAAACGTCCTATATCCTCCAGTCTCCACACGGCCTGACCAGGTGCCACACCGAGGCTCCCACACCCCCAGCTGTGAGCGTGAGCGGTTCCTTGCTCTGCCTGCCCTTCCCTCTCTGACGCCCGCTCCCCTGTGAGGCCACAGTCCCAGGACGCCCTGTGTTCTGACCCTGTCCCAATGCCCTCCTCCTGACACTTGCCTCCCTGCCTGAGTACCCCCAGGGCCCAGGACATCACGGGGGCCTCACCGGCTCCCCCACCAGCCCGCCAGCACTGCCCGCAGCCTCGTGTTAGCCTTCACTGAGCCTCGTACTGGGTGAGATAGCAAGTAAATGTTTATTGAATAAACAGGTCTGTCTTTACTACTTTCCTCCAGGAACTCACTTACCCCAAACACACAGCTTGTGACAAAACAAAACCCAACTAGATCTTTTGCTTGATTCCAATTTGCAAGCTGCGTGCATTTCCATGTCTCCGAGGCTGGAGCCTGCCATTCTCCTCCTTCTCTCCCTCAGCTTGATGGCCACCTCCTCCAGGAACCCTTCTTTGATTTCCTCTGATTCACTCAACAAACATATCCTGAGGGTCCACCCCGGCTCGGGCAATTTGCTGGGCTGAGAACAAGCCAAGAACAGGCAGGAGGGGTCCCTGCCGAGACCCTCAAGGAGTAGCCAAATGTCACAGTGATGAGTGCCTCCAAACTTTCCCAGTAGCTCCGCCAGAGTCCTTCTTCAGAGCATTTCACTCCCAGGTCCTGGAATTACATGGCACACACAGAACACATGTGTGCACGAGGCACCGCGTGGCTTCTAACAGGCAACAAGCATGCGCTGAGTCGTGCTCGTGCACCCACGCACTTAAAAGGACGAGTTCCTCCAGAAACTTTTGTTGAATAAACAAAGCGTAGAAAGAAACAGCAGGGGGTTCAGGGTGAGGCTAAAAAGGAAAGCTAACACCCATTAAAACCACAAGGAGATACCACTACACCCCGATCAGCGTGGCCAAAACGCGAACCCTGCCAACACGAAGTGCTGGCGAGGACAGGGAGCCGCAGGAACCGTCCTACGTCACTGGCAGCAACGCAGAATGGGGCAGCCCCTTTGGAAGATGGTTTGGTGATTTCTTACAAAACTAAACTAAACTAAAATGTTACCATACGATCCAGCAATCATGCTCCTCAGTGCTTCCCCGAAGGAGATGAAAATTTACATCCCCTTGAAAACCTGCACATGGATGCGTACGGCAGCTTTATTCCTAATTGCCAGTTATTCCTAATTGCCCAACACGTCCTTCAGCGGGCGAGCGGATAAACGGCGAAACACCCAGACAACGGAATATTACTCAGTGCTGAAAAGAAACAAGCTACGTGCCAGGAAAAGACATGGAGGAAACCTCAATGGGTATTTTTAGGTAAATTAATCCAATCTGGAATGACCATATGGCACATGATTCCAACTCTCTGATGTTCTAGAAAAGGCAAAACTCTAGAGAGGGGCATTAGCCAACCACAGCACAGGGGCCTGGGCTGGTCATGCCAGCAGCCTACACCCCACAGGGGACCTCAAGAAGCAGGAGCTGCTGAGGGCCCTGGGCCACAGCGTGCACAGCCTGGGGTGGGATGCTGGCCAGCAGCCTCCGAGCATGGGGACATCCGGGACAGGACGAGGACTGGGGACAGAGCAGGCCCTGGTGTCCGGCTGCCTGGGTACAGATGTGGGCTTCTGCCTCTTACCAGTTCAGTGACCTTGGGCACCTTATTTCATGCCTCCATGCCTCAGTTTCCCCATCAGGAAAATGGGGAATCACGCTTTCTATGCTATAAGTACGAAGCCACCCATGGGGGGCCGGTGTTCTCACTATCAGCTGTCACTTCTCAAGCCCTGTGTCTGGCGCACCGTGTACCTCGGCTCACCTCGTCCTCATCCCACCTCCAAGGAAGCGTGATGGTCTCCATGCTCAGAGGCTTTCCCAGGGTCACCAACGTAATGAGAGGGATCTGGACCAAGGAACCAAGGACCCTTGCCTCCAAAACCGCTGTGTGACCCTGCGTTTTGGGGTGAACAGTCTCTGTGGCAAGAGCATTCGCCTGTGGGGAGCCGCCCGGCCTCGCCGACCAGCACCTTCCTCGGGTGCCTGTGACCTGGGAACAGTGAAGTCCCGGCTGCAGGGGGCAGGCGGGGAGGCTGGACAGAAAAGCCCCAGGTAATGTCAGTGGAAACTCTAACCGACAGGCCTGCACCTGGTGTTTTTGCATTTCCCAAGACAGCTGAAGGGATTGTGTCTGAAGCTTCACACCCCAGAGGAAACCAGGGTATAGCCATCGGGGTGGCCGGACTGGGTCCCGAAGCCACCTCACACCCCAGCCTGGAAATTCAGAGCGGGAGCTGATTTAAATGCAGCCCCTCGGGTAACTGGGAACCCATCTTGTGAGGGGGGGCTGACCCAAATCCCAGCTGGGGAGGACGGGGGTGTTCTTGGTTCCAGGGAGGAAGCAGCAAGGTTCTGTTCCCCACAGGTTCCTGCAACATTAAAGGGAGACCCCAAGACCACTTTCCAGGCTGCACGTGAGCTGTGCTGGGGAGGCCACCCCCAGGGAATCCCAAGGGTCTGGCTCCTTCAGGCACCAAGTACACGGGCAGCCTACACCAAAGACCGGCCTCATGCGGGAAGCGGAGCTCAAGCAGAGGACGGAAGCGGCCCCAGGTCACACCTAACTGGAAGAACCAGGACTCTGAGCTGGGCCCGACTCCGAGGCCCTGGCACCCTCCCTGGGCCAAGGGGAACAGGAACCTTGAGAAACCGGCCCGAATGTGTCCCCAGGCAGCGGCCACCCTCTAGCACAGAGCACAAGCCGTGGCCCTCCGGGGAAACCCCGGAAGACACCAGAAGACAAGGTCTGTGGCCTTGAACTACACTAAGTTATGGGACTGCGAGAGTGACCGGAGACAAATTCCTGCATCAGCAAGGCTGGCCCAGCTGTGTCCGACAGACAGACAGACAGGCACGTGCATAGCGGTCAGGGGCCTGGCGAGGCTGAAGGAGGCCTCTGCAGCTGGGTGGCTGGGGGATGTGGTCGCCCAGAGGGCACCCGTCTATAAGGGCTACTGCCCGCCCCAGGTGGCCACAGAGGACAAGGAAGTCCGGTGGCAGGCCAAGCCAAGACCAGCCCCCTTCCCCCATACACAGGAAGAAGGTGGCCCGGAGGCCTTCCAACCCTGGCCAGAAATTTTCCTTTGAAACCAGAGACAGGCAGAGAGAGCCCTGCAGGGACACAGACCGCGACAGTGCTAGACAGAGGGCCAGGATCTCACGGAGCCCTGTGTGCCCCCACCGCTCCATTCCGGTCAGCTGGGCTGCAGGGTCCCAACCTGGGTCCAGCTCCCCACAGCCTGAGCCCCCCCATACCCACTCTCACCAGGCCCCAGAAAAGGTAGAGAAATATTTGTTCGACTTACCTATTTACCACTTCCCCAGAATAGACTCATGCCCGTCGGGCGTTCCAATTCCGGAGGCAGCTCAGACCTGACCTGCAAACCTTGTCCTGCCTCCTGGAACCCTGTCTGCGAGGCGCCTCTCTGAACAGGAGCAGCCATGACACCTAGTGCCCCAGGAACAAAAGGTTCGAGAGCTTTTTTAAAACAGGCGAATCAGGCCAGATGTTGACTAAGGAGCTTCCAGGCTAAGAAACCATCTCCAAGTCGACTCACAGCTGAGCTCAGGCAGACAGGACCCCTGGCTGTCTCTTCCAACCTGTCCCCCTAAACTGTGCACCCCTTTGGCCTCCAACCCCCCAGCCTATGCCCGTCCTCTCACCAAGCACACGGCCCTGCACTCAGGGTCCCTGGTCACCTGGTAGATTCAGAGGGCACAGCTTCCGGGGTGGGGGACCCCGGCTCAGCAGGCAGCCTGGAACTTTCGCTCTGACACCAGCCCTACACCATCAGGCAAAATGCCAGACGCAGCACCCACAGGGGAAACAGGCCAGGCGACACGAAAGCAAGAACAAAACCAGAATCGGGCGCGTTATTTTTATCATGATACAGACTCGCAGCGGAGACCTAACAGCTAAAGGGACACCCCAGGCGGCAGGCAGGTTTCTCTCCCCCTCTGCCTCTTCCCTGCTTCCGTCCCCCCCCCCCCCCCGCCCCGCCTCAGGAAACCGAGAAAGTGGATCGGGTCAGAGCGAAACATTCCTCATTCTGCCTTCGCCACAGGAAAAACTAATTAGTCGCCAAATATTCGGAATGGGTAATTGCTACCTGAATTAATAAGGGCAAACAGCCGGCGAGAAAACGGTGGTTTACTATTTCTGAGAGCTTGCCTCTCTTAGCCCGGAGTCCCAGGCTGTACTGGGAGGGACTGGCTCTGGGGACACACGTCTCCCGCTGGCAGCCGGCAGAACGGGGACATGGCAGCCTAGGGCTGTCCCTGCACCTGGGGCAGTTCAAACCCTCCTGTGGCTGGGGGTCACCCTTGTCTCCACCACACAGTGCGCGTGTGCTCACGTACATGTGCACGCTCATGCACACTCACCGCACACGTGCACACAGCACACACGGGGACATCCAAGGGGTCCAAAGGGAACGCATCAAACCAGATCCTCACCCGCGGGTTCACCAAGTCACCCCGAGTTCCTCTGCTCTGACGGGGGGTATGTAGACCAAACTGAGGGGGTTGCCTGCAGGAGGAGGAAGGAGAGAGAGGCAGAGGACAGTGGAGATGACCCTAAGGAGAAGAAAACAGGTGCGCGGGAAGGCGGGTGCAGCCCTGGTCCACTCTCACCCAGCACAGGCTCCGGACTCCCGCCCAGAGGGTCCTGGGGAGCCTGCTGAGCCCCACCATGACCTTGCTGTGTGACCTCGGACACATGGCTTTCCCTCTCTGGGCCTGGGTTTCTCCCCTGTAGAAACGAAGGGACTCCGGGCAATCATTTGAACAGTTCTGAGGTGCTGCCCCCCAGGAAGGCTTCCGTTCAAAGTTGGGGTCATCCCACTCTCCCCTGCCCACAGCCCCTCCCCCCACCGTGCCGAAGCACTTTCTTCTGGACTTGCCCTGCACAGGGCAGCAGGCAGCTTCCTCCGGGGCGGCCGTGGCTCTCTGGAGGCGTCCCAAGGTCACAGGGAGCTTAGGCCTGAGACATCAGCCACCCACGCTGCTGTGGAAGCCGCATAGGGAATTCGCGGCTGCGTCTCCAGGGGCTGCCCGTGCCCGGCGTGCGTCCGTGTGAAGCTGCCACGGAAGTCAAGTGTGTCCACACAATGCACAATTTGTCCTTCGCTTCACGTGAGCACCTCTCGTGGCTGTACGTGGACAGCTCTTTTTCTAACAAACACCCAATAATTCTACTGAAGGCCGTATCATAGATCCGACCGAGCCCTACTCAGGGATTTCAGTGCAGGTGTTTCCAGTCTTTGGCTTTTATAAACGTTGCTCTAAGAAGTCTGCTCCTCGGTGGCTCAGCGGGTTAAAGCCTCTGCCTTCAGCTCAGGTCATGATCCTGGGGTCCTGGGATCGAGCCCCGCATCGGGCTCTCTGCTTAGCTGGGAGCCTGCTTCCTCCTCTCTCTCTCTCTGCCTGCCTCTCTGCCTACTTGTGATCTCTATCTGTCAAATAAATAAATCTTAAAAAAAAAAAAAAAAGAAGTCTGCTCCTCTGTCCTCATTCTGTAGAAATAAAAAGTTCTCTGTGTGTCGGTATCTACCTGTATCTTTAAAGGTTCCTACTCGCCTGGAAACGATGTCTGGTGCTCCGCACACCATGTCGTCAGCTGCGGTCACTGCTGGGGCATGGGATCGGGGACGAAAACTCAAGCTTTGTGTAAGCAGTGCCTTGTACTGTTCTGGAAAGGCCATGAGTAAAGGGGAAAATAAACGAAGTGCAGTCCGTGTTGAAGCCCCATCAGAAGTGGTTTTCTGAGCGGGTGTGGATCTGGCAGGAGCAGAGCCACAGAACACAGAAGGAAGGGAGGAAGACGGCAGAAGGAGACGCCGGGAGCCACTACCTTGTTCTGCTGGGTCGGCTCTCCCCTGTGCTGGCGAGGACAGGACCTGGGTTCAAACCCTGCTCCAAGCACTCACCTGGCCCCTGGGTGTTGTTTCTGTCTCCGAGGACTTCCATTTCCCCGTGTGCGGAACGGGACCCCCAGCCAGCAGGTCCCACGAGGCCACCAGAGAGCACCAGGCACCGAGGGGCCCCCCATCAGCCTCTGTCCTGCCATCTTCTTCTTCCCTGCTCCAGGTCATGAGAAAAAGAAACATCGAACCTCACGGCTGCGCCTCAAGTCCCCATGCCTCTCAGCCTCCCCCGTGGCCCCCAGCCCGGTCTCAGGACTTACCTACCCTGTGGCCTTTCTCCCGAAGACAGAACCTCTGCGGAGACGCACCCCTTGGGCATAAATGTGAGTACATCTAGAAATCTCCGGATGATTAATAACTAAGACAACCACCCCTTGTCACGAATGCTATGTGGCAATAAATCCACTAGCCAATGTTTTTCATTTATTTTTCCCAGAAAACACAGTAAGCCCAAGAATCAGAAACACAGCAACTCCGGGGCTGAGCAGGGATAGTCTTAAAAATCCCAGTGGTGGTTATACAGTTCGGCGATCATCCCCTTCACGTGGGCGCGCCCTGGGTTAGGAGTCGGGACCCCTGAAGATGCAAACGGGAAGAGAGGCCTGGCAGGCAAGAGCCAGGTCACCAAACGCTGAGTAGCCCAAGCCTCTGCCAGGATCCACGGTCGCCTGCACCAGCCAGGCCACTGACCAATCCCAGCTCACCTACGGCCAGGGGACCTCAGGAACCGATAACTTGAGCCGGAAGCCCCAGCTTCAGAGGCTCCCATGAGATAAAAGTCAACTGGCCAGTGGGGTAACTGCTGACGTCACCACCTTCCCCCAGGTCTCAGGGGGCTGTTCCTGTAGCCAGATGGGCTGATGTCTGTGAAATCATGTGAGGACATGAGACGTGGGGACTGTAGTCACCCCTACTCCCAGGAGCCAGCCCTGGGTCCCCAACGAGCCAGACTCCCCAGGCCTGGGAAGGATTGCTGTTAGTCACCAAAGATCCTGCTCCCCACCTTCCCAGAGGCCTGCCTCCCTGTCCCAAAAGCAGTCCGGGTTCCCAGTCCAGGACTCAGCCTTTGGCCCTCTCCCTAGAGACACTCTGAACACCTGCAAGTGCCTTCACTCCAGAGAACATCAAAGTCCACAGCATTTCCCACTGTGTCCTTCAACCCAGTGAGCTGTGAATGTCTGTCCTCATGGCCCGGGAACTTGACTTTGACCAGGGAGCCAGACCCCATGCCCCAAATCCATTGCAGAGGCGGGTGACGCGGCTCCCCCAATGGAAAGGCTGAAGTGGGTTCTGCCTGGGATTTGCCCCTTTAAGCCACTCAGTAAAGAGCTGTGTCTCCATAAGCCTCTCCTCCACTTTCTTATGGGCTAATGGGTTAAACACCTTTAATTTTAGGAATAATTGCAAACAACCTAAAGCACACACTGGCCCGGTGTCCCCCAGCTTGCAATCTCTCCATGCATAGGGGACAACAACGTTTTTATCCTATCCCAGTTACCCACCGTGGCTGCAGATGAAATGTTAATGAAAGGTTATGCTCGCAACCTTCCAAAAATGATTACTCGAGACAGCAATTATATTTTCCCCCTTTCTGTGCAATAAAACTGTACCTCACTGCACACTGAGAATTAATAATTCCAAACCCTGTTGTTACAGAGGCGTCATCAAAGCGGAAGGGAAGGCGTGCCCAGGAGGGAAAACACACACGCGTTGAGACCCACAAAGAAAAGTGGGTGACTTCAAAAGAGCAGCATTCTATATTCAGGGCTGGGATCCTTTCTCAAGGTCATTAACAACTCTGGCTGACTGAAAGAGTGGCCCAATTACAAAGCACACAGAGAAACCGAAATTAGAACAGGACATAGTGACAGCTCCAGCCCTGGGTCACTCCGCACAGCCTGGCAAGGACCTGGAGCCCAGTGGCCAACTCCCCCAGAATCCTTCATGACTCAAGAACTCAGGACAGCCGGCTGAGTCCAGAGCCAAAGTTCAGGAACTTCCTGGGTAATTTCCACGTGAGAAGAAAGAGGACACCCCGTAGCCCAGAAGAACAGCAGCCATTTATTGAGCATGTACTATACTGCAGGCAAGAGCAGCGAGGCAGGAATGCTGGATGGCTGGATGCTAGATGGCTAACAGAACGGAAGCACAAAAAGATTCAGTGATCTGCCTGAGCTTGCACAGTAAATGCCAGAACTGGGATTTGAACTGACATCAAAGAGGGTAAGGGCGGTCTGTGTGTCTGTCCCATTCACTTGGGTCCCCTCAGACCTACCTAGCAGGGTGCATGGCCCAGAGCAGGTGCTCGACAAATTGTACTTATTTAATGAGGGCGATTACGCTGGCTCCAGCTTCCATGCTCGGAAGGCAAAACTCTGCCCCTTCTCCACAGACTCCAAAAGAAAAACCAGTTGCAACTTTGGAGTCTCAGCATTGAGGGAACTGGGGTGGCTGGGGGAAAGGGCAGGCATGCGATTTGGCACACCCCGTGACAGCAGGCCCCCAGCAGGCCCCCCCGCCAATGCATGCTCGAACTTCACCCCTGGAGGTCAAATATTTTTCCTAAGACACAATATAATCATCCGCTAGATTAGTGGGATACGGTGTGAGGCAATCAGGGGTTCCTTTTGCTCTGTGGCCATGCGAAAATCAGAAATTTTTCATGACGCTCCCTTGAGGAACCTTGGGTGACCAGATAGTGGCCTGGTCCTTGGGGGTGGGGGGCCCGCCCACTGCCCTTCAGCCCTTTAGGTAACTCTGGGGCAAACGAGAAAACCTTAAGGTCTTAGAAAACAAGGTCACAGGTTGCAGGCGAACCAAGAGTTGGGGAGCTGTGACGGGGCTGGGGATCATGTGGCCCGGAGCCAGGGGCCCAGCAGGCAAAGGAGAAAATCTGCTGACCCTACCGGAGGGTGGGAGAGCTGCTGAGGCAGGGGGAACAGAGCTGTCCCAGGGTCACCGGGGCGGGGGGGAACAGAGCTGTCCCAGGGACACCGGGGGGGGGGGGGCGGGAACAGAGCTATCCCAGGGTCACCAGGGGAGGGGAACAGAGCTGTCACGGGGGGGGGGGGGGGGGACAGAGCTGTCCCAGGGTCACGGGGGGGGGGGGGGCGAGTGAGGCCTTCCCCTTGGACAGGGAAGAGCAGGGGTTCCCAAGAGCGGTGCATGGGGAGAGAAGGGCCCAGGGAGGCCAGAAAGTGGCCAGCAGGGGGGTAGGGCGGACTGCCTGCTGGGTGGGTTCCTCGAGCCCCAGGATTCTTCTGGAAACTGTAGCAGTTCTGTGTACATGTGAGGAGCTGGGGTGGCCCTTTGTGATAGGAAAGGCAGGAGGGGGCAGGAGAGGAGGTGAGAGGAGAGTGTGAGAGACACTCAGCTGCTCAAGCAGAGCTGGGCCGACTGAGGATGCCTTAAAGCAGACAGGCCGACTAACGGGAGCCCTGTCACCGCCTGGAGCCCAGGCTGGCGACAGGGCCGGCGAGCAGCAGCCAGAGGAAGGGACACCCGTGCTGAGTGTCCCGTATGTGTGGTACGGCGCTCCATGCGAGATTCAAGGTCAGAAAACGTGAACGCAGCCCGTGAGGGTCATGCAGCCATGTGACAATGTCAGCTCAGCCCGAGTGCACCCGACGCAGAAGCCAGGGCCCGAGGCTTGCTGGGGAATCTTGACGAGCCCGGGCACCGCGGCAGCTCCTCGGGGGCATGGCCTGCCAGGGGCGGTGTTTGCACAAAGGGCTTGGATGAAAGGTACCATGGTCCCGAGACACCTGCCGACCTAGGGTTTCATGAGACCCCCAGACGGCCCTCTAGAATGGGGACACCCTGGTGGGAAGCCTGAAGAACACGACGGCCAGGGCCACTGCTGGAGGGAAAGACGGAAAGAGGGTCCCACCACCTCCGGAAAAGGGCCAGAGCCCCTGCCTTTTCTGACCCGGAATGAATCCACCAGCACTCCTCCCCCTTAGTCACACGCGGTCCCAGAGCCCAGAGAGTCACTGCCCAGAGGTGACAAGGCCCCAGCTTCTGCCTGCCCTTGACCTATGGGTCCTTCCTTGTTCAGCAGGGCTTGGCCAGAGAGGCCACCAGAGAAAAGGCACAGTGGGAGAAGAAAGAGAGGTGGCAAAGGGAGCTGGGTCCTGGGACAGAGCGGCCCCGGGATGTGGGATGCCATTTACAGCCTGAGAGAGCTCCTCGAGGAGCCCCCGGGGCCCTCACAGGCCTTCCTGACCTGCCTCTGAGTGGGGGCAGGGGTCAAGGAGGCAGAGGACAGGCATGAGAGAGTAGCCAGGCCGACCCAGAGCCGCTGCCAGGAGCCGAGCCAGGGCTGGGATGCCTGTCTGGGGACCACTCAACCCCAGGCCTCGGCCAGTGCTGGTCACAGATGCTCCAGCCTTCGTGTGCAGCTGAGCGAGGGGCACCTGCGAGAAGAAGAAGCGGGAATGTTCCGAGAACCAGATCCTCCTTCCCTCTTCCCGAAAAATTGGGGCCATTTTCCAAGAAAGTCAAAGAAGAAGTCAAAGAAGCTACTTTCCACAGCCCCGAGAGACAGGACACTGCCCCACTCCCAGTTTCCAGCGGCGCCCGCCTACTCCTTTCCAGGTTACCCAGGCCAGGAACACAGAGAAGCTGGGGGCAGGGCCTCCTGGGGGCTCAGAGCAAGCCCCCAACTCCCCCCCCACCAGCCCCGCCGGGATCTGTAGGAAGAGCCTCTCCTCAGCAGTGTTCCAGATTCTTCCTCCAGCTCAGGCCTCATGCAGCATGGGGAAAGGAACGCCTGAGGATCCCTGGGAGACACACCTCAGAGGTGGCCACCTTGCGGCCCAGGGTCTACGGGCAGAGAAGCAGCCAGGGCCCCCAGTGGGACTGAGGCTGGTGCGGCCCCCTGGTCGCGGTGATGGGGAGGGGGGCGTCGAGAGGAGGGGGCGCTCTGCCCGGCTGGGGGAGGCACGGGGGCATCACAGGCTCACGCATTCACTCCGGAACACTTACTGGACGCCTCGCGATGCGCAGTCTTAAAACAGAAGCGGTCTCAGAGGGGAGGGAGGCTTGTGATTTTCCGACCCAGCGCAGGGAGGTGGCCAGCCGGGGTCGGGACAGGGACATGCGCGGGCACGGAGCGCAGGCTGGGCTGCAGAGCAGGGAAAGGGTGAGAGGGTGCGCGGCCCGCGGGACCCGGGACTGGGCTGCGGGCGCCTCTCTAGCCTGGATGGAGGAAGTTGGGGCCAGAGCTCCAGACGGGAGTCCTGGCTGCTGAATTCCCCTCCCAGACATCAGAGGCGAAGAGGAACACGCGTTCACCACCTGCGCCAGCACTTCCCGCTGGGTCAGAAAATCGGGTCGTCTCGTCGCCAGCGCGGGCGCAGGGACGGGTTCGGTGGCGGCCCCGAAAACCACAGCCCCAGGGCGAAGGCGGCTGCCCCCGGGGGCGGGCCCGGGGCGGAGCTCCTAGAGGCCCCGCCCACCGCGCACCCTGCGCGGCCCCGCCCGGGTCCTCCTCCCGGTGACCTTCCCAGCGGGGTCCGGGAGTCCCCCGCGCGCGATCCCGCGGGCTCCGTGCCTCGTCCCACTCCTGCCTCCCGGCATCTCTGCGAACTGTCAGAATCACCTCTTTTTAAGTCCGTTTCATGGCTCAAGACTTTTTTTGGATGAAGCCTTTCATTATTCCTGGGCCCAGATATAATCTTTCTTTCTTTCACCACCCCACCTTCGGACCCCCCAAACCCCACCCCCACCCTTGTAATCTGGGCAAACCTCCAGCCCCGCTGGTCAGACCGTAGGGCCTCCTTGCCGCCGGACAACGGGAGGTCCTTCAGGACGGCGCATGGGAGGAGAGAGGACTTGCTTCCCTTACCCCGCGAGCAATCCCAGCTTCACCCTAAGCCCGCGCCTGTGGACGGTCACGGCTTAGAAGTGGAACCCGGGCCCTGCCTTTACGATGACCTTTCCTCTGCCCTGACACGAGCTGTCCTCCATCTGCAGGACTCGCTGTGTGCCCCTGGAAACCGCCAGGCTCCCCCCCCCGCCCCGACTGCAGCTGGCGGACGGCTCAGCTGGCTCTCTGTGCCCCTAACGTGCGCTGGCCGCAGGACGCCGTGCAGGGGTGTGCTGCAAGGTGAGAAGAGTGGGAACCTCGAGGTCAGGGGGACCCACTTTCCAACACGGCCTGCCTTACACTGTGGCTGTGCTTAGGCAAACTCCCCGTGCCTCAGTTTCTTCCGCTGCAAAGTGGGGACAATAATCACTCCCTGGCAGACCTCCTGTAAGGACTGCAGAAAAGCAGGAGCACCTAGGGGCTCTCAGGACACATTAGCCGCTACTGGACACCCAGGGGAGGCTGGAGATGAAGAACACACGCTCTGGACCCAAATCACCTGCGTCAAACCCTGGCTCTGCCACAGGTTTGTTGTATAACCTCGGACGAGTTTCCTCACCTTTCTGTGCCTCGGTTTTCCCATCTATGAAATGGGGATAATATGCTTAACGGTTACTCCGTTTCAGTTTGGAAGGGGGATGGAAAGTTTGGGAAAGAGTAGTGGCCTCTGCACAACACTGTAAATGTAATTAACGTCGTTGAATTGTATGCATAAAATGGGTGAAATGGGCATTTTTAGGTTATGTCTGTTTTATCACACTTTTACAAAGTTAATAATAATGGTACATACGAAGAAGCAGTAGATTATTGGCTGTGAATCATATCTCAATGAAACCGTTGGTAAAAAATAAAATAAATGAGGATAATAGTTTGACCTGCCCGATAGGGTTTTGGAGGGGATTAAATGAGTCTATAGGGTCCTGAGAACAGTGCCCAGGGCTGCTGGTGAGCACTCAGCCGGTGCTGGCTAGCATATTAAATATACATCATCCATATCATTTAATTTAATCTTTACAAGCACCCTACACATTAAAAGGTATTTTTACTCATTTGATGGGTAAGAAAATTGACGATATATTCATGCACGCGCATCCTATCGGTTATTGGTTCTGTTTCTCTAGGGAACCCTGAGCGATACAAGCTGCAAATTCCCAGGTGCATTTGGAACCAGCAGGACGCGCTCACTGCGGCCACGAGCTCCCGCCACAGCCGGAGTACCTGAAACGTGCCGACGGCCAAGGCCACACCTCAGTAGTGAGAACTAGAAATTCCAACACTTTCCCGAGGAAGGAGAAGCACAGCTGTGTTTGGGGATCTGTGAAAGTTTGGGTTTTCTGGGGCCTTTTGTATTTTGTTTTAGGATCCTTTTTTATTAGTGTTATACAAACCACACAGAAATGTCTGAAATTTCCACTTCTAAGATGGTCATCAGTCACCTGACAGGCACGGTGCTGGGGGACAACGGAAGGCATGGACACTTGAGACACCAGCCTGCTCAGAAACCGAAGGAAAGGTCACCGTGTCGAAGGTGCCTGGTAAGTGGTTACATTCCTGGCTCCTGAGTGTAGAACTTGGTCCCCCAGAGATAGCACTGGACACTTCTAGAAGCTTCTCTTCGCAATCTCTGCTCCCCCGTGCCTTCTCGTTTTTCCCTCTCTTTTTTTTTTTCTTTTTTTGTGGGAGGAATTCGATTTCATTTTCTTATAAGCGTAACTTCTTTATTTTTCTACAGTTTCTCTTAGTTTCAGGTGTACAGTACTGTGACTCCACACTTCCATGCATCACCCAGCGCTCGTCGCCCTCCTTCATCCCCGTCCCCTAAGCAACCCAAACCTCCACCCACCTCCCTCTGGTAACCATCAGACTGTTCTCTTGTAATTAAGAGTCTGTTTCTTGGTTTGTCTCTCTCCCTTTTTCCCTTTGCTTGTTTGTTTGGTTTCTTAAACTCCACGTCTGAGTGAAGTCATGTGGTATTCCCACACCCCTTCCTCCACGCGGCTCTGGGCTCACGACAGGAGCCTGCCTTCCGCTGCTGCCGGAGCCGGAGATGATGCTGGGCTCCAGGGAAAGGGCGGGCAGCTCTCAGAGGCCAGTGACCAGAGGCAAAGCTGGGAGACATGGCTCATCTCGCACATGGATGTCAGGCTCAGTCAGCTTTGCCTGCCTCTTCCTAAAGTGGAACTCACATTTGCCCCCCCCCCCCCCGATAGAGAGCGGGTTGCAGCAACGGGGATGGTGGCTGCTGGAAGGGCAGAGACAGACCAGGGTGTGGTGGGGGCAGGGGGAGCCGTCAGTCACTTCCAGACAGCACTGGTGGTGCCAGCCAGGGCCCGGACCCCACAAAGTCAGCGAGGGTGGTCCTGGGTCAGGTCACCTCTCTGGAGCCCGAACAGCTCGTTTCAAACCCAGACAGGGCATAGAAGAACTCAAGCCAGCACGCCACAAATCTTAAACCCACCCCAGATCTGGGATAGGTTTGCAATTAAACCCAAAGACTGGAACTTGGAAGATCAAAAAACTTGTCAAGTTTACCCAAATTTGCTTTAAAGTGAGAACAATGAGATTTGAGAGTGGATGGTGGGCTCAGGACATTGCTGTGTGGCTCGTGGGATTCTAAAGACGGACGCACGTGAGTTCCAGCTTCCCTCCTCTCCCTGGTCACCCCAAGGCTCCCGAAGCACTGCCTCCTCCCAGGGCTGGGGGTCCAGGTGTGAACCCCGACACCCGCCCAGCCCAGCTGGAAGGGCACATTCACGCTCTGGGTCTGTTGGCTTTCCTCTGGGCTCAGTCAAGACCGGAGGAGCTGGGCGTGCTGAGTGAGCACCAGGGAGGGGAGGAAGTGAGCTGCCTGACTTCTGCTTCCCCTCCCCCACGGGCCTTCCTGGGGGGTGGGCCTTCCCCCTTGTGGGGGCTGGGGAACCTGGCTTTCCCCTAAAACCTCTGCCCTCGAGAAGGATGCCAGGCGAGACGTAACCAGCGGCAGCCCCACGGCACAAGCCGCCTGTACTCCCAGAGCCAGCACGTCCCCTCGCTGCCAGCAACTTGTCTCACTCAGAGTGGGCTGCAGTGACAAATGGCACGAAAGGGGCCAGCGATCCCTCGCAGACCCCAACTCAGGATGCCACAGAACCATGGCAGGGCTTTGCAGCAAGCCCAAGGGCTGCAGGGCCCTGGTGCAATCGGGGAAGCCCTCTGGCCCTCTGGTTCCCTCCCCTAAGCCAGGCTTTAGCCCTGAGCTCTACCCTCTCCCAGTTCCAGTGGTTCGACCAGCAGCTCCCCGATAAATTCCAGTTGAGCACGCGGCACTAAGTGCCTAATCCCTCTGATCCTTGAGCCCATTCGGTGTAAGTGCAGCCACACTTTACAGATTTGGAAACCAGAACCCAGAAGGCAGCTAGTCAACGGCGGAGCCTGTCAGAAGCCAAGTGCCCTTGCCCACGGCCTGATGCCTCCTCCCCTCAGGGCCTCTGGCCTTGACCCAGCCCCCCCCCCCCCACCCTCCTCTGCTTGGTCCGCACTGACCCCACTGGTTTTCCCAGAGTCTCCACGGAGTCCCACAGGCCCTCAGGTCAAAACCCTCCAAAGCAGTTCAGCCGGAACGAACTTGCAACCCAAAACAGGACTCTGGAAGGAGAGAGACAGAAAGATGTGCAGGCCTCCCTCTATCTCCAGGCTCCCTTTACCCTCTCTCCCATCTAACCACCGCGTCGTGGGTTCGGGGTGCAGGGGTGAGTCCGTCTGCCCAGCCACCAGGTGATTATTCCCCTTTTGCAGATGGAAAACTAAGGCACAGAGAGGCCACATGGACCACCCAGAGTATTAGCACTAATAACTCAAATCCCAAGAGCTGGGACTTGAGCCCAGACCACGCACCTCCAGGCCTGTCTCCCTCCAGGGAGCACTGGCTGGTGACTCGGATCTCAGTAGAGATCCGGGCCGTACACTCTGCTTCTCACAGGGAAGGGGAGGACCGTGGTGCAAAATCCGGAAAGTCCGTGTAGTGCCTTTTGGAGGCTAAGAAGTCTCCTCCTCTCCTACCTTCTTGGAACAGTCATGGGAGAGCTGGCTCATCGGTCTGTTGACTCACACTGCTCTGGGAGAGGAGGCTGGAATAAGCACCGGTCACAGCCTCGTAGCGTCGGGACGACACGCGCTGCAGCCCGTTTCCTACAACCCAGGAAGAAGCTCTCACATTAGGCTGTCAGAGCAGACAAATCCAAGCTAAGGAGACTTGCCTAAAAGCATCAGTACACGGGGAGAGCTCGGGGAGATGTAAGACATTTGCTGCCTGGGACCGCTGTCGGAGGTGGCCAGTGCCAGAGAGACATTACCTAACGGGACAACAGAACACTTACAACATCTTTAAACACCTGCATGCCGAGAGGTCGCAGTAAGGATGCGTCAAAGACTGAAAGTGGTAGGATGGCTCCCTGGGAAATGCTCTTCAGACGGCGGCCTCATAGCCTTCTCTCCCTCGCCCGCCTCCCATCACAAGCCTGCACCATCTCTCCCAGCTTCCTAAAGCTTCTTCCCACTGCTCTCTAGCGTTCTGGAAGGATTTGGAGGGAGTTGTTACGTGTGTACTTTTGAACGTTGCAAGTCCGTATTGTTAAAATCTAGCACTTAATAAAATAACACTGACTGCTTATTTGCAATGAGTCTTGATATTCTGGAAGGTTCCTTCTTATAAATGGAAGCTGGTTCTTATAAATATTTGGTTAATTAGCCGTGCTATCTGAAATAAATCATTTGCTCTCAGTTTTTACGGTGGTTAACAGTTTGTGAAGTAATTTTTACATTCGTTAGCCAGTGGCTAGAACGTTATCAGTGCATGTAAAAGTTTATGGAATTGAGAATTGAGTTATCCAATCTGAGTTTCGCAAGGGCCTATGTGGGGGTAGATTTTTGTTGGCAGAAGGGGATGACTTTTTTAAAAAAAAAAAGGGAGAGAGCATGAAAGAAAGAGAGCAGAGGGAAAGGGGGAGAGGGAGAAGCAGACTCCCCACAGAGCAGGGACTCGATCCCAGGACCCCAAGATCATGACCTGAGCTGAAATCAGACATTTAACTGACTGAGCCACCCAGGCTCCAGGGGCTCCCTTTTTAAAAGGAAAATCTCATGTGCCCATAGTGAACAAATTTGGTCCCACGAAAGATTACACAGTCTCTAGGGATCTCCCCCCCCCACCTTTCACAGAGCCCCACACTCTCTAGATGTAACCACTGTCTATAGTTTTCTGTGCGCCCCTCCAGAAATTCTTCATCTACACAAACACATACTAATACCCTCTTTGCAAAGAATAGATGTGTGTCGTCATCATGATGTTTTACCTTTTTGTTTAAATCAAATACATACCACAGTCACATTTTCCATACAAAATGTGCCTTACTCGTTTCAAGGGCAGTATAATATTCTGTTATAGGATGTATCATAATTTACCTAAACCAGCTTCTACTTTATCACAGTACGAATCTTGCTGTAAGTGAACAACCTTGCTCACCCATCTTTGCTCGCGTCGCCAGAGTCTATCCGTGGGATAAATATATGCACTTGTGATGTTGATATTTATTCAAATAAAATGAAATCTGGACCAATTTACACAAGTCTGGGCACCACCCCCAGGACTGTTTGAGAACCCTATTTCTCCACAACTGGTCAATACTGCAGATGGCTGGCCGAACTGGCTCATCCTGGCCGGTATAATTGGTAAAGAAAGGGCATCTCCATCTGATTGACATTTATGAATCAGTGAAGAGGAGCATCTTTTCACGTGTCCCAAGTACCGGTTTTTCATTTTGTAAAGTAGGCAGATTCAGAGAAGTTGAGAAGCGCAATTTTCCAATGTTTCTCTCCATAGCTGAGGACAAGACACCTATGCCTGATGTCAGGCCCAAGGTTGTAACTCATGAGAACTCGAATGGAAGGGTCCACAAACTTCGTGCCGAAACATTTTCTACTAAATCCCTCTGCACGTGGGACAGCTGAAAGGAGAAGAAATGGCGTTGACTTGCCGGGGAACTGGACTGACCACCACCTCTCTGGGCTTCCTGTTCTTCCCCAAAAGAGAGAAGGGGCCAGTCACCCAAGTATCCGATAACCTTCATCAAAAGGCATCCGCTTTTGGCAAGCAAAAGAAATTGGGTGGGAGATGGCCTTTGGAATCATTCCTATGTCCTCTCAACCTGACAGTCCAGGATTTGCTTTGTTTGTCCTGCTTCTCCTTTTAACATTTGAACCTTCACTCCATCTAGACGATAACATTCATGTGGTTTGAAACTCAAAACAACATAACCTATAAAGTTTGAGAAATCTGTTTCCACCTCATGCCTGATTCCACCTCATTCCCCCTCCTCCCCGCCACCTCGTTCCTCCCCTCATAATTTCTCATGCCTTTATGGTTCATAGTTTATATCATTAAAATAAGAGGGTTTTCTCTCATTTTCCAAATTTCAAAATATATACTAGTGCATTGGGTTTTTCAAATGATTTTGACTGCTCCACCTGGAAGGCACTTTCTTCCTTTCTTCTGGGAAACCCTAGATGATACCCCACCAAAGTCCTGCCCAGAACTATGAGCATGGGATAAAAGAGAAGGATCCAGAGTCCAGCAGCTATAAAACATTGAATTAAGGGATGCCTGGGTGGTGGCACAGTTGGTTGGGCATCCGACTCTTGATTTCACTGGGGTTATGGTCTGGGGTCATGGGATCGAGCCCCGCATCGGCTCTGGCTCAGCTCAGAGTCTGCTTAAGATTCTCTTCTCTCTGCCCCTCTCCCTTGCTCTTTGTCTCTCTCTCTCTCTCTCTCTCTCTTTCTCACTCTCTCTCTCTCTCAGTGGGTAAATAAGTTTTTAAAAAAATTTAAGTGTCTGTATTTCCCAGTAGGGAAATTCTGACTTGGTGAGTGGGAGCCTCATCTCTAACAGTCTTCAGAGAGACACAGTCTGAGACATTGTAGGTTGTCTGTGCTTGCCTTCCACGTCCACAATTCCACTCTGAAATTTGTTCATCCATGTGTTCAACGAGCAATAGAAAGCTTCCTCTATGCCTAGCCACACGCTAGGAATCAACGCACAGAAGACGGAATCCCAGCTCCTTTCCCGCATTTGTGGGGTTACAGTCTGGTAGATAATACTTACGGAGCCCGGGGCTGTCCTCTCAGCTGGGCAGGTGTTGCGATGTGCAAATTTCCCAGCTACATGGAGGCCCTGCGGCAGACAGGTAGCCAGCTAGAAGACCCCTGGTCCCTCTTCACCTTGTGCAGGTGTCCAAAACAGGCACAGGGCTCTAAAGGCCCAGTAAAAGTCCATCTTGGCTGATGGTTCATCACCCAGACCCTGCTGAAGGAGAAAAAAAGCAATAATTCTATAGGAGTTGTTAGAAGGTCAGAGGGGAGAAATCCTAAACCACTGCAGGGCCTGCAGTCCATCAGACTTGCACACATTGAGAATTTATCCCAAGACCCAGCAGAAGGCCCAGAGTGGACAGCCATGGAAAAAGCTCCAGAACCATGCTGGACGTTCTAGCCCACGATTCTAAGGTAGAGATTGAAAAAATAACAGTTCTGGGCTGCACTGTGTCCAATTCCTAACCCCCATCACCTCAGAATGGGACCATATTTGGAGAGGGAACCTTTCAAGAGGTAATTCAGGTAAAATGAGGTCATCAGAGTAGACCCTCGTCCAATATGACAGATGTCCTTACAGTAAGAGGAGATTAGGATGCAGACTCGCACAGACCACGTGAGGACACAGACAGAAGGAGAGAGGCCGCAGGAGAGACCAACCCTGGTGACACCTTGCTCGTGGAACTCCAGCCTTCCAGAAGGGTGAGACAGTCCACCTCTGCGCCTAAGGCCCGAGTCTGTAGCGCTCAGGTTCGGTAGTGCTCGCAGAGTCGTAAACCATCGGGGGCTGTCCCTGTTGTAAGAGGAGATCAACAGTCCTTAGAGGAGGAAGCCACAGGCTATGTGTCTCACACACGTGTGCAAGCACCAACACACACGCACGTCCGTCCGTCAGTAAAGTTCGCTCCTACCCGTTGACGCACCCGTTCCAGCCCACAGGGAATCCTGACTGAGGCTCCACGGTGGGAAGGGAGAGCCATCTCCGTGTCTTCCTCCTCTCCTCCTCAGTGCCGGCTTCCCCCCGCCCTCCCTCCCCACCCCAGGGAAAGCCTGGCCCCAGGTCATGGCACACTTGACCCAAAATGGCCGTGGCTGCGCATTTGGAGAAGATAAGAAATTTCCCTTTCCTTCTCAATAAATAACGAGTGGATACGACTTTAGGAGCAGGGCCCTGCCATGCACAGAACGTGTCCGCGCTTCTGTTTCCCGTCAGCTCCGAGGACAGCGTCTGGGAGGCTGTGCTCCCCGGGCGGCCCCCACGCGGGCCGGGCCCCTGACGGGGAGCTCGGACAAGGCCCGATGGAGCGGGGCGCCAAGCTGGGCCAGCACCTCCTCCGTAGCAGGGCAGAGAGCCCCGTGGTTCTTCCCGAAACGCCCTTCACTTCCTTTTCCTCACAGAAGAATACCTCAGCTGAGCCGGGAGGTCAGAAGGGTCATGAGGCCTCGGAGGCCGTGTTAGTTCACAGAAAGAAGCCACTGCCCTGCGAACAAGGGTCAGAGATGAGCTAACAGTGGGTCTACCCACTGAGAACATTGAGACTTTTCATATTGGCTTTTCTCCCTTTCTAAGGTTTCAAAAGACGACAGTTAGTCCAGGCACAGCTGTGCCTGACGAAGACTGTTTCTCCATCCAGTGAAAACCCTTGAAGAGACACTCCATAAACATAAATCTTTATTTTTCATGACGTTATCTTATCATAAAAACAACCCTACAATAAAAGAATAAAATGAGAATCCGATCCAATAACGCTGCCCCGCGGCCCATACCTTAATAAAAATTAATGTTTCTCTTCATTCAAATGATTCATGTCCATATGCACCCTGCGTTTTTGCATATCAAAGATAAAACATTAAATAGTAAATAACAAGTAGTTTGTTTTTTTCTCTTCGTAACAAATGTGTTTGCCTGGGAAGGACATGCGGGGACGGACAGGAAAACGAGCAGAAAGCACGAAGGGTGTGAGTCATGGAGTCATCAGCTGTCATCAGACGGCCGGGACGGAAAAAGGGTCGCTGTTCTGCCCACTGGTCACACTCGAGGGACCCCCATCGGCAGCGCCAGGACCGGTCACCAGAGTCCCTTACTCTGTGGTCAGCAGCCCGCCGTCGGAGACACTGTGCCCTCTGTGCTCCCGCTCGATGATAGACGTGGGTGGGTGAAGCGTGGTCCTATCTGAGAAAAGTGCCGCCCATGTCTCAAGTGTCCCCTGCATGTCACCCCTTCTCTCCTCAGCCGTGTCTGCTCCCGACCGGTCATTCGGCCAGCAAGCCATTCGAGAGGACTAGTGGCTAATTCTCATCTTTTCCAGGAAAAGCCATTTCCAAGTCCCCTTTTCTCCAGCGCACCGTGGCCGGCGGCAGCTCGGAGCCCGGATGAAGGGCCCAGCTGATCCCGCGGCCTCTCCCGACGCTGCTTCTGGGCTGGAGTTTCGCTGGGAGAGGCTCCCTCTGGCCCCGTGCTGGGGTGTGGACAGCGGTCTGGCAGTGGGGATGCCGCCTGACACCCACTTACACACTTACCACTCCTCCCCGCTGCACCCCAGGGCTGCACAGAGTCCACCGTGTCCCCCTGGCTCCCTGAACAGTCCCCCACGCGGGGGCGGGGCCCGATGCCTAGCCCCACGCCCCGCGCCCCGCTTGCAGACCTGCTCCCGTCTCCTCCCCGGGGACTGGCCCTTCGTCTCCTCTCTAGGCCAAGTCTTCATCATGACTCATCCCCGAGATCGACAGGGGCTCCCACTGGAGCCCCCAGACTCCCCGGAGATGCGGGGAGAGGCAGGAGGGGGTGCGAAACAGGGAAGGGGTATAATGGTGGCCCTCGACCATCTCCTAGGTCCCATAGCCAATGCCAGATCATCACAGACCAAGTCAGAACGGTGAAGCACGAGCCTCAAGAAAGGGGTAAACTTTTCACACATCTCCAGAACTCAGAAATATCCCAGAGTGTTCTACAAGGACTTTTCCATTAGGCTCCCGACACTCTAGAATCTCCCAAATAATGCTGACACAAGACACATGCACTCAGGCAGACACTCAGAGACACACAGAGACACACACTCAGAGACGCACACGCGAACACTTTCGTCGGACTCCATGCGGTTATATGTCTAGAAATTGCAATATTCGATAAGGAATAAGAAATTAAATGCTTCTGACTGAACAGAGGAGGCATGAAGCAGTGGGGGGCATTCGCCCAAATACAAGACTAAGTGTTAATTTTGCTCAAAGGAACCTCAGGCCCTGCCATCAGCATCGCCCAGGGCGGCCCGGAATCCTGCTTTCTGTGCCCTGCTCTCCTCCTTCCTTCTCTCCTTCTCTCCCTCACCCGGGAGACAAGGGTGTCTTGGGCACACCGTCATCAGTCTCCTAGGAAAACTACCCGCCTGCTTGAGACACAGCTGGCACTTGGGAACATGGGCCACGGAGGAGAGGACGGTGGGGCTGATTCTGGACCCGGGCGGCAGAGGCTGTCCGTGGAGCAGGCTGGGGGACCCCTCAAGTCCTGGGCCAATTTGCCACCAAAGGGTAAGTGAATATGTGTGACAGTGTGGCCCGTGTGTGCAGGAGCCCCGGGGCATCACGTGGTGTGTGGCCACGTGTGCGCGTCTGCCGTGAGTGGCTCTCACGTGTGAGCACGTGTGCAGAGAGTGTGTGAGCACACGTGTGGAGACCGTTAGCAATCACACGTGTGGAGAGTGTGTGGTGTGCGCTTGAGGGTGACTGAGGCCGCAGCCGTGTGCGTGGGATGCGTGGGAGGGAGGCCGCAGCTGGAGGGGTCCGGGTGTCCATCTCCAAGCTGGGCAACCATCGCACATCGGGATGGGGGATCAGAGAAATCTCCCCTTCTCGAGCCCTGTGCCCTAGCGCGTTGGCAGGTCATCAAGGCCTGGTCATCAGGGATCCCCCAGCCTGAGACGAGCAGAGCTAAGGCTAAAATCTATCAAGAGAAACCACGTGGAGAAGCAAGGGCAGAGGAAAGTCCCCAGCGGCCGACCACAGACCCGTAAAGACCAAACACAGTTAGCAGATCACTGAGGGGCAAAGGGACAAATCAGATTCCCTAATCAGGGGCATGGGCGCACCCACCAGTGACTCCCGGGGGCACGGAGTCCCCTGGCTCTGGCATGGAAAGAAGGGATCAGACCGCAGCCTGCCTCACCGGAGCTATAGGACCCTGTTCTAATCGGTCCACGCCACCGGGCCACCTCGGAAACTAACCAGACTTCCCTCAGACAGTGGTCAAGAGAGTGGGCTCAGGTCCGCCAAGGCACTCTGACCGTCACGTGCTGTGTAATCGCTAGTCCCCGTTTCCAGAAAGGACCTGCAGCTGCTCCGGACAGAGCCAGACGGCCGACACGTCTAGAAGCATAAGAACCTGGAGGAGCGACCAGAGGCGAGGCAGAGCGGCGCGCAGCACGCCGTGGGACATAACACACCCATGAATCCACAGTACGTGGCGGTTGTATCATATACGAGAACGCACAATACACAAAACGTGGTGGAGATATGGCTTTGCCCGCCATCCAAAAACAGAGCGTTCCTATGAAAACATTTGAAAGCCAAAATGACATAAAGCAAAGAAGAGATTACCGTTAATTTCTATGGGAAAAGTGCTGAGCATTCCCAGACCCCAAAAATCACCTCTTTTACTTAGGTTTTTCTGATACCTTAGAACACCTCTCACGAACAGATGCACAAAATAAATGAAATAAATCGCAGGTGCTCACAGACACAGTTCAAAGCTCTGGGGGGCTGGATGCGGGGACAAGGAGTGTGGGTCCCGGGGACCCGGTGGTCCCGGTGGTGCTCAGCTGGACCACCCGCGCTGCTCTTCTGATTTCTTTCAGATAACGAGAAAAAGTACTAATGTTCCTCCTTCATTAAGCAGGGAACCTCTGTGCACTCTCCGACGGAAGCCTGCACCTGGAGGGCAGGAGCAGAAATGCAAGGGGTGGGCAGAGGTGTCCGGAGAGACATGGCCAGGACAGGGCCACCGGCCGGACCTGGGGCTTCAGCGGTCTCTGATCTGGGAGGCAGCCAGGGCCACGGCGCCATCTGCAAGAATCCAGGATGTGACTCTAGGAACAAGTCAACTCTCCCGGCAGTGCTGAGTCTGCCTCCTCCCGGCAGCCTTCCCAGGAGCCCCGCTCGGTCTTCAGGCCGCCGCTCCCACCACTGCCGGTAAGGAAAATCCAGAGGCCTCCCCTGCACACAGGTGAGCTGGTTGGTAGGAAAACACACCCTGCTCTTTTCCACTCCGGAGGAAGAACCAGAGAGGACCCCATTCCCCGCCACCGCAGTGGGGGAGGGCCAGGTTCAGAGAGTCCAGCACTGGGCCACAAGGGTTCCCCAAGGCAGACCACATTGGGCAAGCCAGAGTTCAAGGCCACCCGGGGCGGCGGGGAGGGCCTGGGCTCAGACAGACACAGGTGCCCGGGTGAAGGCGGGATGAGAGACAGGAGGAGCACACGCAGCGCCTCAGCCCCGAAACTTGCTGTCTCCCAGACAGATGCCGTCCTCACGGGCACCAATCACACGGGCAAGGCCAACTTCTGTGTTTCCGGGTGAAAAGCTTTCTTCCTCGATCAGGTCTGCAGGACCTGATCAGAATCCAGACTCCTGGGGCCGAGACCGTAGAGGCTGAGGATCAGGGCCATTTCAATAACCAAAGAAGGCAACATCAGGAACCCAACACGTGCTGGTTATTCTCACCGGCTGCCACGGGTCGGAGGCTGCCCCTCACTGTTACTAACTTTCCAAGAACACTGATTCTTTTCTAGAAAAGTTCCTCTGGGAGCAAGACTCCTCCTTCTCCTCCAAACACACCCAACCTCCTCATGGCCAAACCACCCTGACTTGGCGGGAGGGTCCCACAGTGACCATCGGAGAGCAGGTTTCCTGCTTCTGAAGGTCAGAGCACAAACACCCTCCTGGGCCAAACCTGCCCCAAGGCCAGCTTAATTAGAAATGACTGACAGAACATTCTAGACACCAAGAGCTCTCAGGACAACACTGGATTCTCCTCAGGGTGTTGGGTGTTGAGTTCCCCCACCGCGGTTGAGGTGGGCACATCATGGACTAGGTAAATCCATTTTCCTCAGGGGTGAGAACCCAGACAGCCGAAGGAATTTACCACAATAACGGAGAAACTGGACACGTTCGTCACACTCAGAAATCCCCAGAGACCCACGTTCGCAGTGACAGTTTGCCATCAATAGCCATCGGGGATTGGGAGGGTGTGGGCTGGTGGCAAGTTTATGGTTACAGAACCACAAAATGGGGAGAATCTTCATGTCTGGAAGAACACTGCATGGAGAAAAAAAATTGAATGAGGTTTTTTTGAACTTGGAAACTATGTCATATCTCTCTGTGCTCTTTAAACATTTCACAATTCAGAGACCACGAGCATCAATCCTTCCGATATAGTATGCCTCATTATTCTGTTTTATTAAAGATAATTTTTGAAACTTCATTTTCTGAGAAGAAAGGGATGATGAGAAATATGCAGTCCACGTCGAGAACAAGGAATCATTCTTCAATTTAATTCTAAAAATTAAACATAGCAATAAAATAGAAGGTAACTTTACCCTCCCCTGACTCAGGAACCATTTACCGAGACTCTTTGCTAAGACATTTCAAAACATCTGTGGGAGTGGAAGTGTGCTTGCCTGGTGACTGGATCTCCACACACTCCTGAAGGCAGTGCCATTTGTCATAAACTTTTCCAGAAGCAATGGGACCATGTGTATACCTCACAATGTTCTAACCATTTGACCCACAAATGAATCTGCTGGGACCCCGCCCTAAGGAAATAGTTCAGAAGAACCGAAATGCTATATGCACGAATCCGTTCACTATAGAGGCACCTGGGTGGCTCAGTGGGTTAAACATCTGCCTTTGGCTCAAGTCATGATCTCAGGCTCCTAGAATTGAGCCTAGGGCTGGGATCTGTGCTCAGCAGGGAGTGTGCTTGAGATTCTCTCTCTCCCTCTCCTTCTGCCCTCCCCCTGCTCATACGCATGCGCTCACTCTCTCACGCTCTCTCAAAATAAAAAACTGTATGTACCCAAACCATGGAACATTGTGCCTCTAATCACAACTGTGATGAAGATAAATGTTTCGGATATATTAGATGACTAAATCAAATCACAAAATTGATAAAAATCTGACTCCCCTTTTGTAAAATTATATATTTTATCTTTAATTTTAATGTCTTAATTTTTTTTCTTTTATATAACAAAAAATATTTGAAAATGGAAGGTGAGGGTACCTGGGTGGCTCAGTGGGTTAGGCCATTGCCTTCGGCTCAGGTCATGATCTCGGGATCCTGGAATCGAGTCCCACATCAGGCTCTCTGCTCAGCAGGGAGCCTGCTTCCCTCTCTCCCTCTCTCTGCCTGCCTCTCTGTCTACTTGTGATCTCTCTGTCAAATAAATAAATAAAATCTTTAAAAAAAATGGAAGGTGAGTCTAATAATTTAAGCATACACATATCTAAGAGTTAAGAGCTAGAACTATAAAGCTCTTAGAAGAAAACATAGCTATACATCTTCGTGACCTTGGATGGGGCAATGGTGTCTCACATGTGACAGCGAGAGCAGAAACAAGCAAAAAAAAAAAAAGGTAAATTGTACTTCATCAAAATTAAAAATGTGTGTGACCAAGGACACCAACAAGAAAATGAAAAGAGAACAGGGAACGAGAGAAGATATTTGCAGATCGCGCACCTGACAAGGGGAAAGTACCAGAATATATGGAAGAATTCTTACAACTCGGAAGTGGGCAGAGGGTCTGAGCAGACATGTTTCCAAAGAAGACATACAAATAGTAAGGAACTAAGCACATGAAAACATGCTCATTAACATTAGTCAGGGAAATGCAAATCAGAGTCACAATGATGGGTGGGGGACGGGAACTGAGGGATGGGCATGAATGAGGAATGAATCATTCCTCACAGGTCATTTTGACCTCAAATAGCAAATGCAAAGACTCTATACCCTCATTCTTTTGAGTTTCTCACTGACAGCCACAGGAAGGCCCAGAGCTGACCTCAGCAGGGAGTGAACAGAATGCCTTCTCCTTGGGTTAACACAAGGCAATGTTCGCACAGAGATTTCCGGTCTCTTGACCTGAGGGGGATGTCACATTGGTTTAGGGAAAATGGGGACAAACACTAGGTTTAAATACTATAAGCGAATCAAAGACTGAGATAGTCAAGTGGGAATTTTCAAATCTGAATTTTTTTCATCATAAACCCACACTCTTTACTGGAGTAATTCTTGGGAGGACAGTACAGCTCCTGCAAGTGCCCGTCCTGAGCCCCCAGCCGGGACTCTGCGCATGCACGGTCCTCCATCTCCCACTTGGAACCGAAGATCACTTCCTGTGGCCCAAGAAAAGGTGCAGGAGGGCTGTCCTCAGCCGTTGACCTGGGCTGTGAGTGCATGAAGCTCCACCTTCGCTCTCGGCTCAGTTCATGTTCTGAAGCCTCCACTCAAAGCTGTCCTGGCCTAGTGTCGCGTTCAGGGGACAGTGCTGGGTACACAGGCTGCCACAGACAGGGGACAGACTTCACTGTGAACAAGACGGACTTTCCCCCAAGGCGCAGGGTCCTTACCTTCTCCCCAGGTTAACCCAGAACTGACTCCAGGAGTGACGTCGGCTTCGGTAATTCAACTCCAGAGAGGACGGCGGGGACAGCCAGCATCTGAGACAGAGGGGACACACCAGTCATCGATCAGGTCCAGCCTGCCACTCCCGACAGCAGCTGTGCCCTCGAAGCGCCCCGCCCCTGGCAGATCATCCTGCCGCCCCTGTGGCGACACCCAGTGTGGAAGGAGCCCACCCAGCACCCCGCAAGCGGACTTCCCAGCTCTGGGGCAGTGCTAACAGACCAACGGATGGGACTCTTGGGCTGGACTTCCCACAGAGGAGCAAGCCTTCCGCTCTGAAGCAGCAGGTACAATGAGTCTCCCCTCATTCCCATGTAAGTTCTTCCCATACGAACACGTCAACCAGCCCAGCCATGGGTCCAGGGATGCTGAGAGTGGGTAAAACCAGGGAGGAGGGAGTGAAAGTTGCCAGATTCCAGCATACATCTCTCTCGCGGAGCCAGATGCTGGGATTCCGTGTTGCCCACGCCATGACGCACAATGCCCTCAAGATGCCCCATAAAGTGCAAAGCCCATCTTCCTTGGTTTTGTTTGTTTGCGAGGGAAATTCCCCCATTGCAGACGTCCAGGTTAGCGAACCTGCCTGTGGCCAAGGTTCCCCATGTTCCTACCCTGGCCTTGCAGATGTGAAGGTGGGATCCTCTCCCAGAGCCCTTCCACGTTTCCTGAGAAGGGGCACCGACGACTGCATCTTGAGTAAGAATCATTCAGGAAGGACGTCGGTAAGGTGTCCACCAGTGGGCCAAGTCCTCTGGCTGGAGTTCCTGTCATGCCCCAGACAGCATCAACGGGGAGCCCCGACAAGTCTCTTCTCCCAGGGCCTGGGCTTGATGCACTCACCTGTAAAAGGGCTGGGATCTGAGACCCTGCTGTCCTAATCTCCCCCACCCTCTCTGCCTGCTGACATGAGGTCCCTGCTGTCCTAATCTCCTCCACCCTCCCTGCCTGCTGACACGAGGTCCCCAACCTGGCCTTGGATGTGCCAAACACTTTCAACGATGACCGGTCTCGACGGCAGGGACAGACGGGTTCAGCAGAGCCAAACCCATCACGGGTCAATGAGGAGTTGCCTGGCCAAATGGACAACAGCATAAGTGTCCTTGTTGATTTAGCAAGACAGTCTTTTCCTATATCTCTTGTGAAGAAAAAATACCATCTTTCTTAAACTCATCTGACGGCCAACCAAGAACCACTCATTCCATGAGGGTCCTGCCATAGCGTCATACAACTCTGGCGGGAAACTGAGGTCTGGCAGGCCATGGACCAGGCACCACTACACCTCAGTGTGCTCGCAGGAGATGCCTCGTGGGTCTACAAGCTCAGGCCTGGGCAGCAGGTGGAGAGTTCCGGCGGGGGGCGCTCGGGGGGCCGCCAGCCCGGGATGGAACACCCGGACAGCCAAGCCAGGAGGACAGACCTTCCATCCTGGTCCTCTGACAGTTGGCCTGTGCTTCTGAGCGCCGGGGCACACAAAGTCGGGCGGGGGTGCTGCCGGGAGCCCCCAGGACACCAGCCAGGAACTTCTGCCACTCGGGGGGCCCTTTCAAAAAACACCTGAAGTCAGTGTCACGATTGACGGAGAGTAATCACACTCTCCCAAAACAACTTCGAGCAGCACAGCCCCAAGATGGACAGCAGGGCAGGTGATCGGTACAGGCTGTTAGGACGGGAGCTTGCAGGAAAAGTCTCCGAGTGTGAGGTACAAGGCCTAGGGCAGAGGGTCGAGCTGGCCTGGCCCTTGGCAGCCGAGAGGGACCCTGGAACCCAAGGCAAAGCAAGAAGGGACCCAAGAGGAGTCACCACAGGGTCTGGAACACAGCAGGAAGGCGACGGAGTGGCAGGGCTATGGGTCAGGACATGTGCTGGAGTCGGGCAAGGAAGGGGCCGGAGCGTCCTCACTGGAGGAAGTGGCTAAGCCGTCCGAGCAGAGCTGGACAGGTGGCCGGGAACCGGGAGCCCAGCCTGCCACCCCCGGGATCGGGTTAAAGTGTCTGCACCAGCCTGGACAAAGTCACCGGCTCTCCGACACGGAGCATGGGGCCTGATGAAGAAGGCAGCAGGGACACTTGCGGGAAGGAGGGTGCCACGGTGGGTAGCGGCCAGAGCCGGCTCGGGATCACATTTCCCCAAAGGCCACTTGTCTCCATAGTCACCTTTTAGGTCCTCCCTGGCCCTCCCCTGCTCCCCACAGGCTTCCTAAAGCCTCATCCTGCTTCCCAGCCTCGGAGCTCCTGGAAATCGCCATCAGACACAGTCACATCTCAACCTTTATGCCGATCTTTTTTCTACATCCATGACCGCATGTCAGCCCCGGAAACCCCCGCGGGACTGGCCTTGCTCTCCGCATCTTCCCAGTGAAGAGGCCGAGGCTGAGCAAGGTCACCAGCCGGCCCGAGGCCACCAGCCTGCCCAAGGCCACAGCCTGTCTGAGGCCACCAGCCTGCCCAAGGCCACAGCCTGTCTGAGGCCACCAGCCTGCCCGAGGTCACCATCCTGCCCGAGGTCACCAGCCTGCCCGAGGCCACCAGCCTGCCCGAGGTCAGCAGCCAGTGAGTGGCAGTGATGCAAAGTGTCATGGGCACTTTACAGATGCCGCGTCATCAAATCCCATCCCGTTCCCTTTGAGGCCCGCGTTTATCTTCTACATTCAGCCTCGGGCAACACGGAGAGACTCTGGATAACTTGTCTGCACTCCTCCATTGATTCAAGCAAGAATCCATTCAGGTTATGTCTGAATCCAAAGCCGGTGTTCTCCTACTCGACTATGATGACCTCTAGCCACCGTCTCCCTCCCTGCTCCCTGAAAGTTGTAGGACGCCCCACCCCGGCCCCCAAACAGTTTCAGGGAACACTCTCGGCCCGCAGGCTTGGGCTGGGTACCACCGGCTCTTTGAGCCAACACTGCAGGAACCGAGTGCGCCGCCTTCGCTCATATGACGGGGTCATCGACCCGCTAACTCTGCCATGCCCCCCCCCCCCCGGTGTGCCATCTCCCCAGCAAGAACCCTAAATGGGGCCCTGCACGGTGACACGCGTGCTGGAGCTTGTGTTCACCTGCCCTTTGTCCTGGGAAGGGAAGATCAACGGACAAATCCCCCGATGGCCTCTCCTTGTGACAAAACCGACACGGAATCCCTACTGATATGATAACTTTGGTATGTGCGCACGAGAGACAGAGAGAGAGAGAGAGAGAAGTCTGCGGAGAAAGAAGCTACCGCCCTCCCCCCCACGAGGGCCCGTCGGAGGCCCTGAGACCACGTGCCTGCTGCCGTCTCCGGAGAAGGCCGGCAGACCCCTCGGGCCCGGTGCCTTGGTCAACTCCGCATAAACCAGAACATTCCACTCGGGATCACTACAGTAGGAGGAGGATACTGGACCTTTCCACATTTTGAAAATATGCCAGAACGTCAGAGAATCGGGCCTGCTTGGGTAACAATGAGGCTCAATTTTGACCAGTTTCTTTCAGGCAGATGAAGCAAACAGGGTCTCACTCATGTGGTGAAGAAGAACGTCAGTAAAGCCACGTTTGTGCCGTAGCTTGAGACCCCTGCGCAGCAGGTCCGTGAGGACCTCATGCTGACGCACTCAGGCAAACTGAGGCCCTGTGGGCTTCCGCTCTGGCCGTGGCAGGGCTCCAGGGTCTGAGGAGCGGATGCAGGGCTGCAGGCAGGGTTTCTGCAAGATCATCGTGAGCGCCAAGAGTGGGAAAGGAGCCTGGGCCCCGGGCTGCAGACACTCAGAGCTGCACAAGGCGGCCAGGCTCTTCCCATGTCCTCTTGCCACCTGCGTGACCTTGGACGGGGCTGGCATTCACCTCTGTCTCTCCAGGATCCTGCAAGTAAATGCAAAGGAGGGAGAATGTGCATGATGGACTGTGTGTCCCCCCCCCGCCCAGGTGCCGTGCCCATGTGCGCTGTGACGGTGACCGTGCTGAGCTCGAGGGTAGCTCCACACAGCATTCCCCACAGGAAACTGCACCCTGATGTCTGGACTCACCCAACCTCCCCCCAGCTCAACAGAGGCGCGCACAAAATCAATCAGCAGATTACTCCCGCGCCCCGGGCACTGGCTCTGCTCCTTCAAGGCTCGCACGTGTCCCTCACGATGACTTTCCTGCGTCTCTGGGTTGCAACGTCGTGGGGAAGGAAGCAGAATCTGGAAAGTTGGGTCACTTGCATAAGGAGGCTACGTTTGAAGACCAGTTCTTCAAGCGAAGAGAGGAACGAAGGTCCCATTCAAGGTAGGAGAACCGGGTCCCACTCAGAGAGCCCCAGTTCCTGCTTCTCTTCCCTTCAGCCCCCGGCAGACGAGGCCAGCTGGTCCCACACGGCCACCACCCGAGGAGGCAGGTCCGGGTCTGGCACGCACCACAGGACTCTGGCACATCCGCGCTCAGTAAAACGTAGGCTGCAAGCTTCGGGCTTGTTCTGGAAGCACCGCCCACGCCAGCTGGGGAAATGCGGAGGCAGGCAGAAGAGAAGGTTGAAGAAAACCAGAAAACGGAACTGCCCCACATGTGCGTCCGACAGAACTTTAATGACCAGCGTTCTGCGGACAAGGAGGCCGTGAAGAAGAACGCCTCCGTGACAGAGGCCACACACATGGACGAGGGGTCAACCTGCCTCCAACACTTAAAGTCTGTGGGAGTCTGGGCAAGTCCCCTAACCTCTCCGTGCCTCGGTTTCTCCATTACGTTTTTTAAGAGAACTCACAGTAGTGCTAGTCTCACAGGGCAGCTGTGGAGACCCAGTGAGTTAGACACGTGAAGCTCTTCTTAGCGCCGTGGTCGGCACACAGAAGCCCGCTCACCTTCGGTCGGCAGGTCGGGTCAGCCTCTCGGAGAAGCCGTCACAGGGAAACGCAGCACGTGTTCTGACGAAGGGCTCTGGAAGCCCGGAGAAGAGAGCCTCTGTCTAGCCGCTCCGGGCTGGCTCTGGCGGGTCGATCGGGGGCTGTGTTCTGGAAGAGAGACCACCCAGAAGACGAAGTTGGGGGACTCGGAAAATATCACGCTCTTTGGGGAACCGCAAGGAGTGTGCGGCCTCTAGAGCTGAGGAGGGGCTGGGAGACGAGAGCGGAGAGGCCGAGACGGGTCGGCCACCACAGCCCCCCCCCCTGTCGCTGCCCAGAGAATGGACAGAATGCCCGGGGCACGGGAGTCGCGCCTCAGCAGGGTTTGAAGCAGGACGTGGCGGGGTCCACAGAAGAGGGAGATGTTCCCATGGCTCTGGGGAGGCCCATCAGAAGGAAAGGGACTGCCCGCGGGGACAGGCGTCAGGGCGCTGGCCACAGGCCCAGGTAGAGATGACAGGACTGAGGTGAGGGCCGTGGCCGTGAGGGTGGCGGCCGAGGCAGAAGGCGGGGGGCAGCGGCTCATCTCCTCCCCCAGAGCACACAAGGCAGGCGGTGAGTGGGATGGGCAGAGAGACGTCAGCCTCTCCCGGGCTTCTTGCAGGATCCTCTGGTCCCTTCTCGCCTCTGCCACAGTCCGAGAAGGCGTGGGCTCAGGGCAGCACGGGCACGGCCGGAGCCCCCGCGGCTCCCTGGAGGACAGCTGCAGGCCTCAGGCCCAGCCGCGGCGGACGGCCCGCGGGCGAGACACCCCCGTTAGCTGCAGCGGCCCCTGAGCCCCGGGGATCCGTCGCACCGACGAGCCCACCCGAGCGCGGCGGGGGATCAGAGCACCGGTTGCGGGGCCGAGGACAGAGGCGAGTCCAGGATGAGCACGTGGGCCCCGGGGGAAGCTGGTGCCGCTGACTCGGCAGGAGCTGCTGGACGCTAGGCCTCTGCTTGGACGTCAGACACGAGCGCCAGGGAGCTCCCAGCAAGCAGAGGACCGCCAGGGACATGTATGTGAAACCCATCGGGGAGGAGCCACGGCCGCGGGCTGGACGGGCGCGGGCTCCAGGCGGCCGCTGAAGTCCGGGGAAGCAAAGAGGGGCGGACTGCGGGCGGGGAGCGCTAAGAACTAAAGGGAAGAAGAAGCTGGAAGAAAGGCCGTCGGCCGGGACAAGAGGGAGCCAGCGCAGCGTCCCTGATGGAAAGACATTGAACACGAAGCAGGGCAGAGCACGGCAGGAAGGGGGAAGGGATCCAACCGACCCCCAGCACGGCCCCAGGGGGCTCTCAGTACCCCAGGTGGAGGCCCGCGGGCGGACACTGCCCCCTCCCCAGGGCACGGCAGGTGCCGGAAATCCAGGAACAGAGGGGGCAACGCGGGCCCGAGTCAGCCGGCGGTGGATAATGCCTGTGCAGGGAGAATCCACTCGCCCGTGCAGGGAGAATCCGCTCGCTCGTGCAGGGAGACGGCAGGTGTTTCCAACAGCCCCGCCCCTGTGGCGCTAGCAGCCCAGCGGTGAGATAAGGCGGTTTCAGAAATAACTCGCCGGAGGCAGACAGACGGGGACGAGTGCCCCGAGCCCGGCAGATAATGCACCAAGGGGCTTCCAAAGGGAGATGACCTCCAGCTGGAAGAGACCGGGAAAGAACCCTTTGAGGCAGGGCCCGTGGGGTCCAGGCCTAATCGCTGGGGGCCAGCGTCGCGTCCAGGTTCTGGAATGATGGTGTCTGTCCGTGGTCTCGCTCTACTGAGTGGCTGCCGCCACCACGGTGAGAGTTCTGGGACCGAACACCCTGTGCTCCTTGCATGAGCAACAGCATTGCGCGTGGAGTGGGGTCAGGAGATCGGACTGGAGGGTCTCCACGGGCCACTCCTGGGATGGCAGAAGCAAAAGGCATCCGAGCAGGACCCCAGGACGAAGTGAATATTTATGCCGCGTGCAGTGGGCCAGACTGGCAAGGACCACGGTACCGGCTTTGGCGATTACAGGCCGCGCTCATCACCTCAGCCTAGGCCGCTGTAGCAGGACACCGCAGGCAAGACGGCCTAACCCAACATCTGTCTGCTGCTGTGCGGGGGCGGGAAGAGATCCGGGCACCCGCACGGCCGGGTGCGGGTGAAGCCCCCTTCGCGGCTTACACACACCACGTCTTTGCCCTGTCCTCACAGGGTGCAGGCAGAGATCACATCACTGGGTCTCTTTTCATAAAGGTACTAACCCCATTCACGGGGACCCCAACCTCACAATCTAATCAGCTCCCAAAGACCCCAATCCCATTCCGCAAGGGTATGAAATGGAGGGAAGGGGGGACACAAGCCTTCAGTCCCTGGCACTCCCTGATAAACCCTCCTACTGGATAATGAGGACTCTAAGACGTAAGCGTCACTTCCCAGATCTTCTGAATAATCGATCAATTCAGTGCAGGACAGACCTATTTTTTTCTAAAAAAGAGAAGCAGTTCACATAATGAACGGATAGCTGTTTATTTAGAGAAAATGCAATTTTTTAAAAATATTTTTTATTTATTTGATAGAGAGAAATCACAACTAGGCAGAGAGGCAGGCAGAGAGAGAGGAGGAAGCAGGCTCCAGAAAATGCAATTTTTTTAAAATAAAACTGAAATGGGCACAAAAATCAATAACATTTTTAAAGTCTTTTTTAAAGGTTTATTTATTTATTTTGAGAGAGAGAGAGCATGTGGGGCGGGGCAGGGCAGAGGGAAAAAAAAATCTCAAGCAGACTTCCGGGGCCTGAGATCACAACCTGAGCTGAAATTAAGAGTTGGACGCCCACGGACTAAGCCTCACAGGCACCCCAATCTCTGAAGGTATTTCTGCAGGTCGCCTGGGTGTCTCAGTCCGTTATGTGTCTGCTCAGGTCATGATCCCAGAGTCCTGGGATCCAGTCCCACATCCGGCTCCCTGCTTAGCAAGGAGTCTGCTTCTCCCTCTCCCTACCTACAGCTCGTGCTCTCTCTCACTCTCCCTCTCTTTCCCAAATAAATAAATAAAATCTTTTTAAAATTGTTTTGGCATCTCTTAGCTTGATTTCCTCACGCTACCTTTTGGGGTCTCAGGTGAGAAAATCGAAGCATAAGGTCTGGGACCGACCTGCGGTCACAAAGCCAACTGTGGAAGGACAGGCTTGCTTCCGAAACAGCGCTGCGGGAAAGATGCCCACCATTCTAGAATCACGGCTCTAGCGGACTCTTGGGGAAGGGCTCAGAGGAGACAACTCCTAGGCGTTACTGCTTTGCTACTGCGTGCACCAGCCTCCCAACACAGTGACCACGTCCAGGGTTGAATCCTTGAGCCACAGCCTCAACAAGGCCTGAGGGCCAGGCGTGAGGGAGGAGGGAGCCGTGCAGATTGCTCGTCCTCCACCTGTCATCGTGGGAGCCTAACGGGATAGCACAGAGGGAGCTGAGCTCGGCGTAAGGAACTTGCGAGAGTTGGATGCCACAGTCCCCAGGAGGGGCCGCAGGGCTCCCCAGTAAATCAAACCCCACTTTCTGCCAACACAACCTTCCTGCTTTACCCTCTCTGGGGGTTGGCATCTCCCCTTGCCCAACACTGAACTTCTTCTAAACTTAGAACTCCTGTTGGCCTCTTCCTCCCCAAGCACACACACATCACAACCCATGGGGGCTGCTTCCAAACCCCTCTTCCCTCCGTCCTCAAGAGCAGTTTGCACAGAGGTTATTGTCTGGAAGCAGAAGCAGGTGCCCTGGTGTCTTTTGATTTGGAAGCCGATCAGCTGGAAAAAGGTATTTTGCGAGGCTCAGCGGAAGGAGACCCTCCCTCCACTAGCCACTTCGCAGACATATGGCCCGCTTTCCCACCAGTGAGGAAGTGATTATTGGAGCAGCACAAACAGATTTCTTTGTCAACGTGGAGGTGTGATTTTCTCAGGTTTTGTGAGAACACACACATACATATTTTTACCAACCCAATCTGTTTTCCAGCAACCCAGCGGCCGCAGGGTCTGGGAGGCCAATGTGAATATTTGGGAGTCACAGAGGGTTGCCTGGTGAAGTCTCTAGAAGCTTCAAGCACACCTGAACTGACAGGAGGCTGAACCGCCACAGAGGAGGCCCGCGGGTCAACGACCCGTGAGCAAGGAGGAAAGGTGGGCCGCCACGAGAAGCACGGGCCTGGAGGCAGGGGCACCACGTCCACTCTGTGTCCACGGACAGCCTCTCCCCAGGCTCTCACCTGTGACAGGAAGGACCCCCACAGAGCTGCCTCGTGCACACAGAACCCTATCACAGGGCTCATCGGCTACATGGGGCCCGAACGTTTTTTTTTAATTCACTATTGCTGGTGGAGCTCTAAGATCCCTTTGAAATAAAATGTAAGGCTTGCAAGAGACATTAGGGCAAAGAGAGCAGATGTGTTAAAGATACCACATTCCTTTACTTTCGTTCCCTCCCTAACCACCTTGACAATCAGAAACTTTTTTTGTGTTGCTTCACAGTATAGATCTGTGCTATCCGATATGGTAGCCAAGTCACATGAGGTACGCTGTATTTTTATTAAACAAATTTGAAAATTTAGTCTGTCCTTTGCACTAGCCACATCTCAAGTACTCGATAGTTGTGCATGACTGGCGGCTCTCATATTGAAGAGCAGAGATAAAGAACTTTTCCGTCATTGCCGAAAACTCTACGGGACGGTGCTGGTAGAGACCCCCAAGGAGCAAAGGCTGTTGGGGAAAGCACAGCGGGAACATGCTGGAACCTGGAGGCGTGGGGTGGGTGGTAACTGGCTGGGCCCGTAGTATAAAGCTGAATCCTAAACCAGAATTGGGGGGCGCTATGGAGGCCACTGACCCTTGACATCTGTCGGACCTGGGCAGCCGTCCCAAAGCAAGGCACCTGCCCAAACTCTGAAAAAAAGGCTAAACCAAAGTGACAAACTTTGTTGAAAGAACTAAAAACTACTGTGTCTCCTCTACCTTGACAAACATGCCTTCTTGATAACATAAGAGGACAATGTATTACTTGCTGGGACTGCCATAGCGAGGTACCACCGAACAACACAGTTCTGGAAGCTGCGAGTCTGGAATCACAGTATGGATGAGGCTGGTTCCCTCTGAGGGCTTTGAGGGATAAACAGTCCCATGCCTCTCTGCTAGTTTCTGGTGACAGCCAGCAAGCTTAGCATCACCTGGCTTATAGATGTCCCCATCTTCGTGTGGCTTTCTCCTCGCATCTCTGTCTTCGCATAGCCTGCTTATGAACGCACCAGCGGTATTGGCTTGGGGACAGTCTCTACTCCACTATAATCTTAACTAATGATGTTCTACAAGGACTGTATTTCTAAAGGTCACCATTTGAGGTGCTGGGCGTTAGGACTTCAACACAACTTCCTTAGAAGACATAAGGTAAACCCTAGAACCAGATTGGAGTTCGCAGACATCTCCGGGTGCTGCGTCAGAACGCCACAGCACGAGAAGAGCCCCTGCTCTTGACCTTTCGGTTCCTTCCCACACCCCACTCTTCCATGGCTGAGAAGCCTTGTCATTGCTCCCTCCGTACCGCCCGCAAACCGACACTTCTCATTAGAAAGATCGGGAGTAAAAGAGAGGAAATAGAGCAAAACCCAAAGGCTTAGTTCAAGAAGTCCAACATTTAGAAAGAGAGTTTCAGAGATAGAGAAAGAAATCAAGGGAGACGGAAGAAAGAAAATCATCAAGATGTAATTTAAGAGGGGCCTGGGTTGTTTAGTCATTAAGCATCTGTTTTTGGCTCAGGTCATGATCCCAGGGCCCTGAGATCAAGCCCTGCATCAGGCTCCCTGCTCAGCAGGAAGCCTGCTTCTCCTTCTCCCACTCCCCCTGTTTGTGTTCCCTCTCTTGCTGTGTCTTTCTGTCAAATCAATACATAAATCTTAAAAAAAAAAAAAAAGATATAATTTAAGAACACTTCTGAGACCCGAGAGACATGAGTTTCCAGCCTAGGACCCGCTGAGTGCCTGGCATGATAGATGAAAACAGACTCACCCCAAGACAGTAGCATGACATTTAAGAACACTGAGGACAAAAAGAAAATCCTACGCTGTCAGGGAGCTAAATATAGGTCTCTTACAAAGGATCAGGAATAAGAATGATTTTGATTCTCAAGAGTAACCCGAATGCTAGATGACAATGCAACATGGTCTTCAAAAATCTGGGAGGAAACAACTTCAAAACTAGAAACTACCAACTAAGCGGGAGGTACAATGAAGATAGTGTCCGTCATGCAAGGTGTCAAAGTATTTACCTCCCACACACCTCAAGAAGTTATTAGATTTGTTCCACCAAAAGAAGAGAAAGAACTATGAAAATAGACATGAAACCCATCACAAGACACAATCTAAGGGTAAACTTCAGACTTCCAAGCTTGCCTCCACCATGTAAATAGCTTGGCAGTTGTCACCCGCCATTCTTACAACAGGAACGATCTGGAAAACTGAAAACAATGACTTTTCTGGAACTCATCAGAGACTGGTGTCGTAGGACAAACCACCACCTGAATTGGGAGAGACAAGGTATATCACAGCCAAGATCTTACATAGAGAGTCAAAGTCACAAACCGGAGTCATAAACTGGTAGGAACACCTAAGTGGTCATTTTGACAAATTGCTAGAGGCTGAGTGTGGACTAGCCTAAAAGAGGGAAACCCCCAGGGCTACAGGATTGGTGGGCTTTCACATTGTGGGCGAGGGGGAGGCTTAACTTCCAGGAACCCCACCAAATTCTCATAATGAAGAATCAAGGAAGATCCATGCCATGGTTCTGGCAGGAGGAGGGAAGGTCGTCGAGTGTAATACGCCCCAAGCATTCTCCATGACAAATGCCAATTCTCCAAGGAAGAAGACTGCCAGGGCTCTCCCAGCTGGGGGAGGGGCACTTCCCCCAACACAGCACCCTCTAGGCTCCCCGTACTGCCTGCCAGGGAAATGGTGGGGGAACCCCGTTAACAGTGATCATTGCTTCACAGAAATAGATTGAGGACACAGAAATAGCATGCTAACACTAATCAAAAGAAAGCTGGAACAGCTATATTGATTTCTGACAAAGCAGCAGACTTCAAAATAGGGGAGATTATCAGGGATAAAGAAGGGCCTTACATAATGATAAAGGGGTCAATTCGCCAAGAAGATATAAAAGACCTTAACACGTATACACCTAATAACAGAGCATCAAAATACAAAAACTTACAGAAATGCAATAAGTAAATACATCAACGGTCACAGCTGGAGATCACAACACTTTCAATCAGTAAATGATAGATGCAACGGGCAGAAAATCAGTAAGAGGACAGATGACCTAAAGGGTTGGTGTGAATTACTTGACATTTATAGAAGACGCCATCCAACAACAGCAGAATACATTTCCTTCTGCAAGAATATAATTCAGTTTCTATGAAGTTGAAAAACAGCAAAACTGACCTGTGTTATTAGAAGTCAGAAGAGTGGTCACCTCTGGAGAGCAGGAGAGGGAAAGTAACTAGGAGAGATGTAAGGGATGCTTCTAGAATACTAGGAAAGTTCCATTTCTTGACAATTGCATGTACACCTTGTGATAATTCTTCAAGATATGTATGTACTTACGCTCTGCGTGCTTTTTTCTTTGCAGATCAGTTTTTCCAAAGAGAAGCAGAGAACTCCCTGGGGACGATGGAGTTGTCTGGAGGACACACAGGGCAGGTGCCCAGAGCGCGGCCAGCCCACTGCTCGGAGACTCCAGAATAAGTTACCCCAGGAGGATGAAATGGACCTGCTTCAAAAACATCTAGACTCAGAAGGAGAGGACAAGTGTCCCGAAGACATGGAAATGGAGCCGTGTCCCCACAGATCGCCAAAGAGTGCAGATGCTCTTAAAGAACTCTCTTCTCTCATCAAGGAGAAAAGAGCGGGGCTAGGGAGACGGCGGATGAGTTTGGCCAACACTCGAGGGATATGGCAGACACAAGAAGAATTCCCAGGCTCCCTGGTGTTCTCTCAGCCTGCGAAATGGGGTCGAGGGGACAGAAATGTTTGTTTGTTTGTTTCTTTAACACGCTTCCTTTCATTAGGGTGTATTACCAATCGCCGTGTGACTTAGTGGGGCTCGTTTCAGGAAAGAAAACAATGTCTCTACTCAGATTTCTCCAATTCCACAAGACAGGTGTTAATTCCAAAGTCGGTTTCAGTACGGAGCTAATCACACTCATAACCCACTCGCTTTCTCTCTGCATTCCCCCCAGTTCTGTGGATCTTATAAATGGCTTATTTTCCATTTCTGTAATGTTTCCTTATAATGGGCAGAGGTCAAGAGAGCAGAGAGAAATGAAATTATTAAATGGTCTCTACCGTCTTTCTCCATCTCCCCATGTACTCATTCATCTGTCTTTTCACTGAAGGTTTGTTGATGACTGTGAGAACGAACCAGTGAAGAAATGGACGATTTTCCTCGGAGCTGCCAACTCCTAACAAAACGGAAAGCCTTCACCTGCTTCTCAGCGGCTAATGGCAAAGAACCTTGAAACAGTCCAGCCGCCTACATCCAAAGGACCGGAGAGACACAGGCGAGGGAACTCAGCAACTACAGAAATCAACCATGAAAAATCAGGAGGGTTCCTTTTCCTGGAAACATTTTTATAATTAACCTACAAACCTAAATTCTGTGGAAAAGAACCCAGTGCAAAATCCCCAAGTAGTAATAAAATTCCCACTTCTTAGGTTCACATTTCAGGCCTGCCTCAATATTAACTTCTCATTTCCTCCTCTCCTACGCTCATCAGGAGTGAAATAAATACAATCTTCAAACCCGTGACCTTCAATTTAATCCCGGGTCTCTAGGGGGCTTTTCTGCTTTTGTAGTCTGGCCTCCTCATTAGTATATGTGCTGCCGAAGCGAGCACTGGCCTCCTCGTTACACACATAAGAAAACCCAGGCCCGGGGAGACGGCAAGTTGCCCAAGGTCACCCAAGGTCAGAGGTGTAGCTGGGACCAGAACCCAAGCCTGCCTGTACCTATATTACCTCCACCGAGTGGCTCGTGATGCCCGTGTCCCTGCAGCAACGTGATGACCCAGGACTCTGTGCTCGCCCAGCCCCACTGCCAGCCCCGAGAGCCACAGCAAACCTCCTTCATCCCTCCTCGAAGTTCAGAGCTGCCTCCTCCCTCTGCCACCCGCATTTGGCTTCCCCTCCAGAGGAAACAGAAGCCCCCACCCTGCTCCACGAGGGCCCACCTCCATCCTCCTCCCCGTGGCCAATCCCGGGAGCCCTCTGGTCTTGACCTCCCCTCTTCCCACTCCTAGTGGCCCTTGACCCATGGATGAGCCATCTCGGCTCCCACCAGCCTTTTGCAATTCACCTCCAAGCACGCTGGCTTCTCATCTTAAAGCAGCACACACGTGCTCTAGGGCTCTCTGCCCTTCCCCGCCGGCTTCCTGTGAGAGCCGCCTGCCCCTCCCCGACCTCTCCCCCGCCTCCCCTCCCACCCCACCTCTGCCCACTGCCCCTCCCCACCCCCCTTAACTCCAAAAGACTCTCCCTAGTTCTTTGCCCCCAACCTGTCAGATGAATCCCACCCTGCGGACCAGGACCACCTCTTCCAGGGAGCCCTCTCCCCCCACCGTCGCAGGAAGAGCTCCTCTCGGGGTCTGCATGCCCCTGGGTTGTCCTCCCTCGGCGCACCCGCCCAGCTTCATCTGCGGTAACCCTGCGGCTGGGTCCTGGCCCTCCTCTCTCGTTTCAACCTCTCCCTGGAGGTGAGCACCCCCTCCACGGGCCCAGTTACTGTCCTGTACCCCAGCCCCCAACATCCAGCCTGAATACACCTCCCAGGTGCCACACTGACCCCCCCAGCAACTTCACACTCACCTTTTCCATACCCACCACACACCTCTCCGCTTCTCCCCTCCCTACAACCTGTGCCTCAATTTCCTCCACTGCATCGCTCGCCCCTCCCTCCCTCGCCCACTAATCTCCTGTTGTGCCAAACTGTCTGGCCTTGGGGCTTCATACATGCTGTTCCCGCTATTGGAAACACTGTTCCTCCTTGGCCATCCCCTCCCCCAACTATTAAATGATGAGGTCCTAAGTCCCAGGCCTCAGCTGAGATGTTACTTCTTCCACGGACCTCTGCCATCTTCCCCGGTGAGCAGCAGGAGCCCCTGCCCCGCGTCCGTACCTCTCCCTGCACCCCCAACCCTGGAGCTGACATCCGGGTTATTCAGTGCAGGAGAATGTGAGCCTGGTGTCTCCCTTGCTTGTCACGACATTCTCAGCTACAAGCACAAACCTGGTTCAGAAATGTTCCAGTTTGTTCAAGCCTTAGTTGCACGAAATAGATGTTCACCTCGCTGGGGTGGCCTCTAGGCCAGGAGCATGTGGAGGACAGAAACTCATGTCTCTCCGTGTCCCAGAGCCTAGAACACAGCAAGCCTTAGTGAACACGGCTTCTGGGCCACCACGGCTGGAGGGAGCCGGGGCCTCCTGGGCTAACCAGGGCGCCACGATCCACCTGTGGCCAGGGGATGACGAGCCGCGGGGCTGGGTGACGGTGATTTGGGCCAGTCGTGCATGGCCATTTCGCATGGGTCTCTGAGCCCCAAAGAGATGAGTTCGGACCGATGACGTCAACTCCATTTTCAGCAGAGACGCAGCATCCTGGCTGCAGGGACAGCAAAGCGCCACGGGGAGGATCTGCTAGAACGGGGCCTCCCGTCGTCAGACCGTCCCGTGCTGCCGGTGACAGGTCCCTGGCGAACGCCCCGTGCCTTCATGAGACCAGAGTAACAGGGGCCCGACTGCCCGCGTGGCTACCTTCAGGGCCGCCGCCAGCCCAGGCACCGGGGCAGAACCCTGGCCTCGAGCCCCAGCCACACGCGCAATGCTACAAACTGCTAAGAGCCAGGTGATGACCTTCGGGCCCAGGGCTTTGCTGGCAAACTCTGCCATGGTGTCCCCGGCCACAAAAGGCTGCCCCGGGGGGACCACCTTCAACTAGCTGCCCTGAAGTCGAATTAGCCTCTGAGAACACAGCAAGCAACCCCTTCGGCAGAGTCAGGACATGGAGAAATCCTAAAAATCGAAGGTGTGATCCGAGCCGCTCAACCCGGATGTGCGCACCTGCTGGAGGGGCCGAGCGCGGGCTGTCACCCACCAGCCCGTGGATGGCTCCCAGCCCCAGCTGCTCGCTGTCCTTGCCTCCCCTCCCTGTCACCGCCCCTCACAGGCAGCACTGAAGCATAGGGGTGAGAGTCACACGCACCCCAGCAAACACCATGGTACTCTCCTGGGAGCACACAGCCCCCCGACACTCTGGAGCGGGGAGCGACCCTGGACTGGAGAAGTGGAGCCCAGGTAGCAATCAGGCTTCTGGAGTTGCAGAGCCTGAGCAGTGACTTCGATTTGCAAGCTGCTAGTCCCCGGCTGAGTCACATAACCTCTCAGATCATCAGTGTTCTCGTCTTTAAAGTGGAACCAACCTCACAGGCATAAGGAGAGGAACACATCACTTGTGCATGGCAGGGCTGACTTTCCTCTTCTCTTGATATATTGGCCATATTTTTATTGTCCCAAACAATAGAATGGGTTGGTTTCGTGTCCTTTTGGCAGACCCAGTATGTTTCCATCAGTTGCACACAATCTCCTGCCCTGGGAGAGGCCATGGGGAGAGGAGGGCCCCTACCTGCCACAGCCAAGCTTCGCCCCAGAGAGTCCCTCCTAGTCACTGAACAGATACTGGCTGAGGTTCTGCAATCTAGTAGGGAGAGGGAGATAGTGAACGATAAGCTCAAGACATAAATAAGTTATGTAGTAGGTTAAAGGTCCCGTGTATTCTGGGGGGAAGGAGCGGGGAAGGGGAAATGGGAGGAGGGGGTGGTGGGGCAGGTTGTACATTAAATGGATCAGTCAACACGGACCTCACTGAGAGGTGAAGTTAGAGCAAAGCCTGGAGTCCGTCTGAGAGAAATCTGCACAAAGACCTTTCCAGATGGAGGGAATTGCTGGAACAAGGCTTGGAGAGGAGAGTGTGCCCAGCAGGCCTGCAGATGCCTCCTCAATACAGACATCTGGTCTCCTCTTGACCCCCGGTTCTCATTCTAGACATCTTCTGGCAGCCATGATAGGGCTAAGCCTTGTTCACGATAGCCCAAGCCTGGCCATGTCTAGCCGCTGAGGCCTTGCCTCCCTGACCTGCCCAGATGTCTCTGCATCACCTACTCCTGCGGGGAGCTCCCCACAGGGAACTGCGCTCCAGGACATGCCTCTTGGCTACTGCCCGCCCCGTGCTTACACCCTGATCAGCCTGCGGTTAGACTTCCTCCTCCAGCCTCCAATGGGGTTTCATCCCAATGGCCTCTTCAGGTCCAGCAGGAGGTCCTACTGCAGTGGTCCGTGCCCCAACCTCTCCTCAGATGCTGCGGTTTACGAGGTCATGCAGCCAACTCTCCCCAGTCACAGCTCACAGCCACCGGGAGTGCTGGGTGGCCGGAGGTAGCCTTAGAAGGGGAGGGCTCATGGGTAGCGAATAGACAGTGGTTGGGTGGGAGGAGAAGGTGTGGGTAGACAGGTAAAGGGCAGATGGATGGCTCACCGATGAGCTGACTCCAGCAAAGAAAAACGGCCCTACACTTCCCCAAAAAGCATTCTAAAGAGGAATGTTCTTTCACCCCCAAAGCACTGGTTCCAGAACCCCCACGCCACAAATACAGCCACCTCAGTTCCCAGCCCTCCACGCCAGACTCACCCCCAAGGTAACTTCACCGACCTCCCTACACCATAGGTTGTGGAGTGGGGACACCTCATACATACTCCCCAAGCGTCTTGGTGCCAGCTGAGGTGGGCCAGTCATCTTCAATCTTTTTTAGCACTAGAATTATTCCTTCAAAGAAAATTCATGAAAAGCCCCAGGAGACGAAAAAGAAATGTGAAGCTGGTCTAATCGAAGTGTAAATAAGGAACATGGCGAGAGCACCAGCCCTTACTCCTTCCAGTCTACCCCTCTGTCCTGGACTCCACGAAGCAGTCTTTACAAACCAGTCAGGGGACCCAAGGGGCTCCAGGAGAAGCAAGAGCTCATGGTGGCCTGTGGCTCATGGCTAGAACAGAGTTACAGGAGATGGCTGGAGACTGTGGAGAGTGGAGTCTACGAGGAGTGTGTGTGTGTGTGTGAGAGAGAGAGAATGTGTGTGTTGAGAGGGAATGTGTGCATGAGAGAGAATGTGTGTGAGAGATTGTGTGAGTGTGTATGTGAGAGATGTATGTGTATGAGACAGAATGTGTATGAGAGAAAGAATGCATGTGAGAGAGAGGATGTGTGTGAGTGAGAGAGAGAGGGAGAATGTGTGTGTTGAGAGAGAATGTGTCCGTGAGAGAGACTGTGTGTGTATGTGAGAGATGTGTGTGTATGAGAAAAGGAATGTGTGTGAGAGAAAGAATGCCTGTGAGAGAGAATGTGTGTGTGTGAGAGAGATTATGCGCGTGTGAGTGTGTGAGAGAGAATGTGTATGAGAGTTTGAGTGTGTATGTGAGAGACGTGTGTGAGACAAAATGTGTGTGTGAGAGAGGAGAGGATGTGTGTGTGAGTGTGAGACAGATTGTGTGTGAGAGAGAGCTTGAGTGTGCATGTGAGAGACGTGTGTGAAAGACGGAACGTGTGTATGTGTTAGAATGTGTATGAAAGAGTGTGACTGTGAGTGTGAAAGGGTGTGTGAGAATATTGGTGTGTGAGCTGAAAGGATGTGTATTTGAGTATGTGGGAGTGTGAGTGTAAAGTGTGTGAGTGTGAAAAGTATGTGGAGATGTGAGTGTGAAAGGATTGTGTGAGTGTGCAGGGTATGTGTGAGGACGCGCTTGAGAGAATGTGAGTGTGAACGTGTGGGTGTAAAAGTTGTGAGTCTGTGGGTGTGAACGGTGTGCGCGAGTGTGTAAGAGTGTGTGAGAGTGTGGAAGGGTGCGTGTGTGAGCATATGAGAGCGTGGGTGTGTGTGAGAAAGAGGGCGACGACACTCGGGTGTGTAAGGCAACTGTGCACAGCTTCCGCACCCGCAGGCCGTGGTGTCGCCGCGTCAGCAAACGGCCATAAAACTAAAGGACTAGGAAATCGCAGGTCGCAGCGATTTTCTGAGCTGGGAGCGGCGCCATAAAGCGCTGTCGCGGCGAGGTCGGGCTTGCGGCGACCCCGGGGCAGTGGGCAAACACGGGAAGGGCTCGTTGTCCCCATAAAAGCTTCTCCAAGGCTGCGCGTCTGGCTGCCGGCCGGGGTCAAGGCCGGGTCTCGGGGACCGGAGAGCAGGAGCCGCAGGACACCCCCTCGGCGGGTCGCCCGTGAGCTCGGGTCGGGCCAGCGGCCACGCAGCCTCCGGCTCGGAGCTGAACCCAGCTCGGGGGCCGGGGGGACCAGAGCCCGCTCCCGCGCCGGGGTGCTGCTGGCCGGGAGCCCGCGCCTGCCTGGGCCGCCCTCGTGCCGCGCCTCCTCCGCCCTCAGGGCCACAGGGACGTCAGGGAGCCGCGGAAGAAAGAGTCTGAGCAACTTTCTGGAAACCGCCGGCCAGCGCGCGGTCGCACGTGCCTGCGCCCCGAGCCCCTGCCGGAGCCACCGTCCCCCGCGTGGGGCGACCTCGCGCGCCGGCCGGCCGTGGACCCAGGACAGCAGCCCCAGACCGGAAATCAGCAGAAGCAGGAAAGCAGGTGGGGGAGGGGTGGCAGTTTCCTTAAAGATCACAGGAGAGGGTGGAGAAGTGACAAAGTGACATTCTCGTGAGCACCGACAAACGCCTGGCCGCGGGTCACATGCCTAGCACCTCCCCAAGTGTCTTCCGAGGGAGACCCATCGCATCCGTCCGACAGATCCTGCAACCGAGGTTCAGATCGGGTAAGACACTTGCCTGGAGTTACCCAGCTAATACGGCCAACACTGGGACTGAACCCATCGAGACAATCAGTGGACCAGTTGGGGACACAGAAGACGGGCACAGAGAGCCACAAGGGCCTGTCCTTTGTGGCCCAGGTGTCCCGCTGAGTACGTGAGGACGTTGCCGCCCATGCGGGAGCTTCCCGGGCAGAGTGGGGTGGGAAAGCACAGAGCTCCCGCAAGGGACACCCGAGATCATGTGGCGGGCCAGGACCCAAAGTCTAAGAGTCACGGGGCCAAGTTCCCAGTGTCTGGGACACCGTGGACCTCCACTGTGATAACATACTCTGTCCAGCGGAGGATTGCATCTGCCGACGGTTCTCCTGTTTTCGTTTGGTGATCATGAACTCACTGAGCTCTCATTCAGTCGCGCCCGGAGAGCTGAACTTCCCACAGCCCCGCGGCCTCACCCACGTCACACAGAATGTGCAGACACTGTCGGCCGCAGAGCGAGGGGACCAGAGAGCTGGCTGGCCAGGGCGAGGTCAAGACTGGAGCCCCAGGAGCTAGCGATCGGCCCCTGGGGGCCAGGAAGTGGACGGGCACCAAGACCCAGTCCAGAATCTCTACAACCGACTCAACATCAGCCCCTCACGGGGGGTCTCAGAGCGCTGATCGGAGGAACAGGGGACGCGGAGGTGGGCGGCTGCACACTCATCCCGCGGCCAAGCTGGCCATTCAAGGGCGATGAGTAAACCCTCCACAAAACCATTATCTCCCATGGGGAATGACGTTTGGGAGACAAGCTCTTTCTGAAAAAGCCCTAGGGCTGATGCTTTGCATCTGATTTGAGAGAAAGACATTTTCCCCAAAGTGTTTCTGAAATAGAGACAAGACAAACACCTTCACTGCGATTCAGTCATGTTCTCTGTGCCTAATTAATGAGCACGTACCCCAAGAGGTTGAGAAGTGTCGCCTATCACCTCTAGACTTTTTAAAGTGTGAGAACATCCAGACACCAGCGTGCTTCTAATTTCTGCTTGACAAGTCAGGGCAGCAAATTTTTAAAATGAAAAATGTGTCACAGTCAAACTGCCTTTCCCTCCCTCCACACTAACCGCTGGTCGTCTTCGTGACTCCGGAGTCCCACTCTCTCTGGGCACACACCGGAGGTGCTGGGACAGCCCACCCATCAGACCACATTTTGCCACAGGCAAAGCCAATGCCCGGCAGGGAGCCGTCTGAAAATGTTGATCGAAAGCCGGCTCTGGCCCAGGGTAAGCCCTTCACTGCCCTTGGCCTCCCTGCCACCTGCAGAAAGGGGACAGCCCTGCACGGGGACGATGCAGGCCTGGATTCCTGCCCACCACACACTTGCTGTGTAAGACTAAAGACACCTAGCACAAAATGCTGATTTTATCTCTCTTACCGTAATGGTCATTTTACGGGAATACAAAGGCAGGAGGCAAAGCATGTATAATTAGTGTCTCTGAACTTCATACTTCGATTTAGAATTTATGTTAAAGGGCGCCGGACTGTCCTTATCATGTATTAATAGCCTTATGGTGGGGGCTATGCTCGCTTTAAGGATCCAGGGAGCAAGACTTGTACTCGTGATGGAGTAAGTGCGGACTGTGCTCTCTCGGGGACACTGGGATGGGTTTCGCTGATTTCTCCACTAAAAAGTCTCAAAAGTTTATTTTCAAAAACCATTTACTTTTAGAAGTCCTCATCCTTGGCTGTACCTGAAAAATGATCAACTGCATCCAAAATGACGTATTCATTGTTCTAGAAGCTGCAGGTGCCCAGGGATCCGCTGTGAGATGCACGGAATGAGGCCCCCAAGAAAGCAGGTAAAAACCCAGAGCAGGATCAGGGGACACTTGGGAGAAGCTTGCAAGAGAGAACAGTGTTCTCCCAAGGGAGGCTTGCCGCACCGTGGCCGCTGCTCCGCCTCGCTGGTCCGCGCCGCCACCCCCGACCCTGCCAAGCTGCGACGGCTCCCTCCACCTCCCGCAGCACTGACCTGTCGTGCTCCTGTTCTGCAGCCGCACACAAGGCGCCTTCTCAAGACCGCGGGGCTCTTTCTAAACCCCGGGTGATCCTACAGCCCAGGTGGTCGGGCCCAGATAAGAAGCGAACCCAGGAATCTCAAGGTGTCACAAACCGAGGCCACACCTCGCTTATACCACGAGTCCACGGGGGGAGGGGCTGGCCCCACACGTTCCAGGTGTGGAACCCGGCCTTGTCAACACGTGGCTTCCAGGGAGTTCTGCTGGACGGTGAGAAGAAAGCAGAGACCACACGTCAGCGCTGCTCGCGGCCTGCTTGCTGGCTGCCGCTGCCCCATGTCCCGCCTGGGACAGAAGACTCCCCGAGTCCCCAGGGAGAAGAGAGAGCCGGGAAGCTGGCCCATGCCGCTCTGGTCCTGTCTGTGGAGCCAAAGCTTCTGAGCTTCCCCTTCTAGGCCCTTCCTTCAGGCTGTCCACCATCGTGGCCTCTGTGCAGACCTGCCTTCTGCTCCTGCTTGCCCCTCAGCCTCAGTGGGGCTCTCCGTGTCCCAAATGCCCTCTGCCCACAGGCTGCGCTCCACAGCACACCCTGATGTGGGATCCTCTCAGCATCTCCCCATCCCTGGCTGGACTGAAAACCCTTAGGACAGACACCGGACCTCCGTCCTGCCTCCTCCAGCCCCGAGGCACTCCTCCCAGAGCCCGCAGACCTGTCTGCCCAGCTTCCGGAGCCCCGCGAACACGCACCTGCCGCACTTGTTCCCGAGAGCCTGGAAGGAATTGTCCCTAAGCCGGAGGGTCACGCGTTCACTGGACAGACAGATGCGAGAAAGCCCATGGCTCTATATGGAGCTGTGGGAGTCCTGCCACTGGGCGCACCGGCATGAAGATTCCAGGACCTGCCAGGCTACAGATCCTCCACTTTCTGGCCACGGGCATGTGGAGAACCATTCCCTGAGACATGTCACAAGAAAAGACGTCACCTGGTATATTCGTTTTCAGTTGCTGCTTACAAATTATCACAGACCCGACGGCGCCAAACAATACAAATTTATCACCTTACAGTTCCGAGGGCCAGAAATAGCAAAGGGGTCTCACTGGGCTAAAAGCAAGGTGTTTATAGGTCTCATTCTCTCGGGCACTTCCAGGGCACAGTCTGTTTCCTCACGTTGCCCAGTTTCCGGAGGCTGCCCACACTCCTTGGCCTCTGGCCCCTTCCACCGTCAAAGCCAGCAGTGGCCATCGGAATCACGTCCTCACTCCAACAGTGACTGTGACACGCTTAGGGACCCTTGTGACTACACCAGGCCCATCTAGGTAATCCAGGATAATCTCCTCATCCCAGTATCCCTGACTCAACCGTATCTGGGCCATGTCCGCAGATCTTAAATTCACAGAGCTTAGGGTGTGGGTGTCTTCATACCTGCCGACCTCGGTCCAAGGAAGGCGTTCCCTTGGGACATGCCGTGACTCAGGGGACTCCCACCGCTCCGGGCCAGCGGGGCCCTGTGGGGCAAGAAGCAGAGCTGCCCTCTGCAGGGTACGTGGGAACAAAACAGAGCCGGACGTGCGTAGTCGCAAGCAAGGGAGGCTCTCCGGGTCTGGGCAGCCTCGAGGCTCGGCCTCCACAGGCCCAGCTCCTGCCCCAGAGCCCAGATCCTCTGAACACAGAGACACTCTTTAACATTTCAAAACTCCAGGAATCCAGAGTCAGCAGGGCTGGGATGGGCCAGCATCCTGCAAGGTCAACCAGGCTGCCCCACCTGCCAGAGGAAAGCACCGTCCTCCTTCTCAGAGCCCGCGAGTCCGTCCAAGGCCACACTGCCGGGTCGCTGTGGTGTGGGCTGGCTCCCCTGCTCCTGCTTTGTCCCTGATGACCACCTGAGAGGGGCAGAGCCAGAGGCGGGATCCGGGCCCCCTGTTTCTTGGCAGGGCCTGCGAGCCTCCTCTCCCGCAGCTTCAGGAGGCCAGGGGGAGGCATCAGGAGCCCCTGCCTGGCTCAGCCACTGTTTCTAGCAGCAAAGTGCCTGTCAGCCAGTTAACCTCCCTGAGCCGTGGCCTCCCCCCTCGCCCCCCCACCCCCGTCCCTGGAGACTGGGTCGGGCGACTCCCACCTCACAGAGGAGGCAGGAAGTCCCTGAGCCCTCCCTTCCCCTCACCTTTCTCCTCCTCCTTGCCAAGTTCAAATCACGCCAAACTGATCTTCCTGATCAGCCCAACTAATTTCCCGTCCTGGCAGTTTCCAAAGCAAAATGCCTTGTTGTTCGGGGGCCGCGGTCTGAGCTTCCTGTGGTCTTCCCGTGTGGGCCGCATAGCAGCGGGGGCGGGTGAGGAGTGGGGTCAGCCCGAGGACCCCGGCCACCCGGCCCACAGCAGTGGCACAAACAGCGTGATGATTAACTCCCGCCCAGTGCCGTCAGCCTCCCACGCACATTCATGGGATGCTAACCGCTCCGGCTCGCTCCGCAGAGCTGGCCGCTCACATTACAAGAGGACCAACATACTTGGCTTCTGAGTCACTCACGGACACGATCTTCCATGCCTTTGCAGGGTGATCTCTCACCAGGAATCACGTATGATGTATGTGTCAACAACCCCCATGCCAGCTTGACTTCCCTGGGCCCCCTGTGCGCCGCTCCTGCCCCGGGGCTGTCTCGGCTCCTCCCTCTCCCATCCTTGCCTCTCACCCAGATGCCCTGGTTCTCCTTGGGCACCGCAGCCCCCTCCTACACAGCAGCGCGCAGCCACAGCCCCTGATACCAACACGGTCCTTCCCTTCCCCCACCGACTCCCTCTTAACACCCCCGAGTCCTAAAGGCACTCTGCATTTTCTCCCTTCTCCCGGGCGCCCGGCTGGTGTGGCAGGGAAAGGCGGCTCACTCACCCTCACCGACCCCTCGAGGAAGCACAAATCCTCTAGACCCTCTCAGCTCACTCCTGGGCTTTTGCCCATGCTTGGGCTTTGCAAGCTCCCCCTGTGGATGGCCCCAAACTTCAGTCCCTCCTCTGGTCCCCAAGATCTTGCAGCATCAGGGTCCAGCGAGATGCGGACAGCAGCCCACACCTCTTCAGCCTCGCCCGAAAACCTAATACGGATCTGTTCAAGGACACAGCCAAAGCGAGGTGAACACTTGGTGTATTCCATTTCCCATGGCTGCCTTGGCAAGTCCCTACACCCCGGGTAGTCGAAACAAGAGATTTACTTTCTCTATAGTTCTGGTGGCTGGAAATCCGAAATCGAGGTGTCAGCAGGGCTATGCTCCCTCGGAAGGATCTAGAGCAGGATCCCTCCTTCCTCTTAGCTTCTCTGGTTGCCAAGAATCTTTGACTTGAAGGCCAGTCCCTCCAGTCTCTGCCTCATCGCCACACGGGGCTCTCCTGACCTTCCCTGGGGACGTGTCCGATGTCCCCTCTTGTTATAAAGACACCGCGGTTGGATTAGGACCACCCCCATGACCTCCTCTTACATCAGTTATATTTGCAAAAACTCTAGGCCTACGGAAAGTCACGTTCACAGGTACCAGGGGTTAGGACCTGAACTTACCTTTTTGAGGGACACAGTTTCTTCCCGCAACACTAGCCCCACATCTGCCTAAGCCTAGTTTTCTTATCTTTAAGATGACGCCACCCCGACCCGCCCCACCCCCGCTCCCCACCAGGAGGGTAGGGTGAAAACAAGAAGGTAGAGCCCAGATACTTCCTGGCACAGATTTCTCAACCTTTTTCTGGCAAAACCTGGGAGACTATCTTGCAGGGATAACTTCGGGGCCGCCAGCTGCTTCTCCTTCTTCCGTCTTTCTCTCTCCTGAAAATGTATCGGAGCGAGAGTGCACATTAGACAAAGCCTGGAATTGGTGCTTACTTATACATTTTTTTAAATTAAGGAATCATTGGCAAACTTGGCCACTTTACAAGGAATAACAATTTGCTTTGAAACACGGATTGTTCTGAAACAATCCAGAACCATCCGTTGGGGTAGAGCACAGAGTTACTAAACAAGCGTCCGGCCGCCCTGCCTTCCACAGGGCCACGGCTGCAGAGCGGTTCCTTGAGGACTCAGGTCTGGGGTTGGACAGTCTGGCCGAATCCCAACTCCCCGAGGGTCGGCCCCACCGCGGCGGGCCGGTCCCGTCAGCCATCTGAGCCTCGGTCTCTCGCCCATGAAACACGAGCACCCACGTGGTGGCATGGAGTCTGCTTGGGAGACGGGATGCACCTGCAGACACTGAGCGCCGACCTGTTTGCTGCTGGAGTTGTGCAGTGCCTTCCCTGCCTGGTGGAGACTCCCACATGGAGCCCGGGGTTGAGGCCGGAGGTCTTCTGTTCAGTACTTGAAGGCCTTGCTCAAGTCAACAAGAGGCCATTGGCTGAGTGTTTGCCGGTCTCTCGGGGGCTCCAAAAAGCCACCTGGGGTCAAGTCTCTGCAGAAGCTGGAGATCAGGGACTGGGATCTCAGAAGACTCTGAGCTGTGCTCAACAGAGGAAATGGCTCCCTGACAGCCCCTCGTCTCCCAGACATGCCTCCCTCCCCCACCACTGCTCAGAGGGTACTGAGATTTCGGGGAGCTCTACAGTAGAAACCCAGGCCTCGAATTCCTAGTCAGGCTATGACTGCAAACATGTTTCTAACTCCAGTGAATTCAAACTGATTTGTTCTGAAAATGCCATGGGAGGATTTGGGAATTCTAAGACTCCGGGTGGTCGGGAATTCAAACCAGCTGCCTTGGGCCCTCTGCGCCCCCCCGTGGGTGCTCCCGCCTCACCCCCCAGGGTCTCTCTGTGCCCAGCTGGCCTCCAAGGGTCCCCCGGCACCCAGGGTTCCTCAGCCCGGATTCCCTGTTTTTAAAGCATGTTAGAGACAAAGCTGCTAACTTCTTCCTTCCGTCACTGCATTCTCCTCCCTCGCATTCCTAAAATGCTCTCTGCATCGCCCTGGCCCGCAGTGCTTCTGTTGACACTGCGCGAAATTGGAGACTTTGGGGGAAATTGATAAGAACAGACGCAGGGAGGAGAGAGGAGAACATCTTGATTGGACGTTGACGTGTGGCCGGTGGGGAAATGGTCCTGGAGCGCAGGGCGCGTGACCCAGCATCGTGGCTGCGCGGTTACCGACCTCTTCCTTCGGTACCGTTCATTCGGTGTCTCCGTGTCCTGATCTTTCCTGCGTGTTCCGGTCCACTTCATTAGCCGCGTGTTGCTTTCTCCAAGCGGGCAGGGCTGGTGAGGCTGGTTTTGTTGGTGAGGGAGTTTGTTCCCTTTTTTTTTTTTTTTTTTTTCCCCTTTTTATTAATTTTTTCAGCGTAACAGTATTCATTCTTCTTGCACAACACCCAGTGCTCCATGCAAAACGTGCCCTCCCCATCACCCACCACCTGTTCCCCCAACCTCCCACCCCTGACCCTTCAAAACCCTCAGGTTGTTTTTCAGAGTCCATAGTCCCTTATGGTTCGCCTCCCCTCCCCAATGTCCATAGCCCGCTCCCCCTCTCCCAATCCCACCTCCCCCCAGCAACCCCCAGTTTGTTTTGTGAGATTAAGAGTCATTTATGGTTTGTCTCCCTCCCAATCCCATCTTGTTTCATTTATTCTTCTCCTATCCCCCTACCCCCCCATGTTGCTTCTCCATGTCCTCATATCAGGGAGATCATATGATAGTTGTCTTTCTCCGATTGACTTATTTCACTAAGCATGATACGCTCTAGTTCCATCCACGTCGTCGCAAATGGCAAGATTTCATTTCTTTTGATGGCTGCATAGTATTCCATTGTGTATATATACCACATCTTCTTGATCCATTCATCTGTTGATGGACATCTAGGTTCTTTCCATAGTCTGGCTATTGTAGACATTGCTGCTATAAACATTCGGGTACACGTGCCCCTTCGGATCACTATGTTTGTATCTTTAGGGTAAATACCCAGTAGTGCAATTGCTGGGTCATAGGGTAGTTCTATTTTCAACATTTTGAGGAACCTCCATGCTGTTTTCCAGAGTGGTTGGACCAGCTTGCATTCCCACCAACAGTGGAGGAGGGTTCCCCTTTCTCCACATCCTCTCCAGCATCTGTCATTTCCTGACTTGTTAATTTTAGCCATTCTGACTGGTGTGAGGTGATATCTCATTGTGGTTTTGATTTGTATTTCCCTGATGCCGAGTGACGTGGAGCACTTTTTCATGTGTCTGTTGGCCATCTGGATGTCTTCTTTGCAGAAATGTCTGTTCATGTCCTCTGCCCATTTCTTGATTGGGTTGTTTGTTCTTTGGGTGTTGAGTTTGCTAAGTTCCTTATAGATTTTGGATACTAGCCCTTTATCTGATATGTCGTTTGCAAATATCTTCTCCCATTCTGTCAGCTGTCTTTTGGTTTTGTTAACTGTTTCCTTTGCTGTGCAAAAGCTTTTGATCTTGATGAAATCCCAATAGTTCATTTTCGCCCTTGCTTCCCTTGCCTTTGCCGTTGTTCCTAGGAAGATGTTGCTGCGGCTGAGGTCGAAGAGGTTGCTGCCTGCGTTCTCCTCAAGGATTTTGATGGATTCCTTTCTCACATTGAGGTCCTTCATCCATTTGGAGTCTATTTTCGTGTGTGGTGTAAGGAAGTGGTCCAATTTCATTTTTCTGCATGTGGCTGTCCAATTTTCCCAGCACCATTTATTGAAGAGGCTGTCTTTTTTCCATTGGACATAGTTTGTTCCCTTTTATAAAAAAAAAAAAAATCTTTTTCTCGTTCTGTAGATGGGAAAGTGAACAGACACCGAAAAAGCAGGTTTCTGAACACTGAGTGACGCAGGAGCACATTTCAAGTTGGTTTCCCTACAGTGACCCCCCCACCCCCACCCCGGACAGGGAGGCACAAGAGGAAACTGGTCCTCTCAGGAGGGGAACAGCTCGGCTTTTTGCACCTAGGAACATGGTCACTGCTTTCTGCCTGGAGGTGTCCGTCCTGCTGAGCCCTGGTCAGTGACCAGGGAACGACACAGGAGTCGTCCAAAGGCACAGGAAGGGCCTCTGCCTCCGAGTGCCCAAGTGCCCCCTTAGTGGGGTGGCGTCCCTCACAGCCTTAGTGGGGTGGGGTCCCTCACAGCCGCGGATTCCTAGCAGTAACAGGCTCCTTCTAGGGGCCCAGGCAGGTTCTGGAAACTGATTGCCTTCTGCTCCTCACTGACCAGTGTTAAACCAGAGCCGCTGATTTTTGTCCCGTATTCCTGAATTCAGAATCAAAGAACTGACAGGCTAGAGCTTCAGGGTCTATCGGAAAAGGGATCCTCAGCTGGGTACCCCCACACGCTATAGCTTCTCTGCCCCCCCAAGACCGGGAAGTCCCCTCCTCAGTAAAGACTTTCCAGGGCTCAAGCAATCATGGGAAAACCTGACCCCCTTTCCCTCCCTCTCTGCGTACTCCCCTTCTGTGGGTGCAGAGCACGCCTCCCTGAAGGGGTCCCCTAGAAAATGTCCCCCGGAAACAGACCCCTCTGAAGCCTCCAGGGGCTCCAAAGCCTGGCTTTTAAAACTCTCCGAAAACTGGAGGCCGGTAATCTAACACTCCTTTCTGATAAGAGCCCCTGCCCTGTCCTTTGCCCAAATACAATGGTCCTCATTAGCTTTCACTTGGGGCTTTGAACTCCACACAAAACCCTGGCCTCCCCACTCTGCCCTGCCAGCCCGCTGGAGCCGGCCTGGGGCCCCCCCGCTGCCCAGTCAGCATTTCCTTTGTTGCCGCCTCTGAAGGTGTTTATAATGGAGCCTTTTTTCTGCCCCATACGCAGCCCCATAGGTGAAATCTCAGCCGAGTATGACATTCTGCTTCCCAAACACCAATGCCAGAGACAAGGTTAAGCTGCTTTCAAGCAAGACCAGGTTCTAGCGGTGGATCGGGAGGGGACAGGCGAGCTGGGAGGAGGGCCCATGCGCACTCCGAAAGGCCGGTGGGAAAGAGGCTGGGAAAGGGGGCCACCGGCACCGTTTCTCCCTCTGGCCCCAGCCCACCTACAAGCTACAGGCCGTGTTCCAAAAAATCACTAGGAAGTTGCACGACTCACAGGTAAAATCCCCTTGTCCCTCAGAAGCCGGGCGTAGACGTCCTGGGGGTCCCACTCAGCCACAGAATTTGATTTGTCCTTGGACTTGCTGGCCTCTCACTCATGATGTCATCGTGCCTGCCGAGTCCCAGAAAGGGGGTGGTGTGGCTCCAGGGGGAAGAGGGGCCAGACAGAGTCCCCCCCCTCCCCTCTAGACTCGGGGAACATGGGAAGGGGTGCAGGGCGGGGACCGCTTTCAGTTAAGGCTCACCCCTCGCTGCCTGGGCCCCTCCATCTGCAGGCCTCCGCTCTCCCTCCTATCTCCCTCCGCTCTCCCTCGTGCCCTCTCCTCGCTCCCTGCCGCCTGACCCCCGGGCCGGTTTGCTCAGTGCAGAAGAGGAGCAGCAGGTGCATGGACGATGGCCCTGCCCCAGGCGGCCGAGGCACAGCAGACCCTACGAGCGTTGCCTCCGTGGACATTTCCTCCTCGGTGAGACGCAGCCATCGAGGCCCTAGGCCAGCTCGAAAGGTCCTCTGTGCACGCGTGTGCATTTTTAAAAAGAAATTATTGTGAACCCAAATGAATGCCTACCAGATAGACTTTCAGGTCACGCCGTGGGGCGTGATGACGTCATGTGGGGCTTGATGTGGTCAGGTAAGGGGCGCGATGACGTCGCACAGTTTCGAAGAAGATACTCTGAGGCCCGCTGCTCCGTAGCACGCTCTCCTCAGCTGCCCCTGGGTTTCCCAGCGGCTCACCCTCCCACCATCGCACACCACTCCCCCCCCCCCCCCCCCCCCCCCCCCCCGCACACGTTGCAAAGCCCCAGGCCTTACCTGATGCTTCTTAGGTCGGCGCTGCCCCAGCTTCCTGGGCAGAGGAGGCGAGAGCGGCCGGAGTGGCTGCCTGTAAGTCTGTGCACTGTCCCAGCGGGGACCGCCCGGGTCTGCGAAACCCCGGATTCCGGAGCCCCCGACCGGCACACAGCCGAGGAGGCGCCCCTCCCCGTGGCCCGGGTGGGGGGCACCACGTACTGGTCTAATCAGTGCCACCAGCCCCACGAACTCTTCCGAACTCGCAGAGTCCCCCTCCGCCCATCGAATCGACCCCGTTCCCTCCCTGGGCTCCCGTCCAAGCCGGTGAGCGTCCTGCAGTGTCCTCCCAACAGGGCCGCGCTACTTGCGGGAGGCCGCGGGGACATCCCGGTCTCCTCCAGAGCCGCACCTGCTGTAGTGACAGCAAACCCGGGCCGGGGAGGAAGACCTGGGCCACGACCCAATTAAGGTCTCCACAGCAGACTTTCTCTAGGTTTTTTCGTAGAAAAGTACATTCAGTGTGTCTATGACACGTATTTCCAAGGACAAGCCTTACTTGTCCTCCTGTACACGGGCAACTTTTAAGCGAGTCCTTATCCCAAACGCAAGGGGTCCCTGCAGGGATCATGGAGCATAGTTGGAAGCGGGGCAGGGCCTCACCGGGACGTCATCCGAAGGTCAGCCCGGGCAGCCGCCGTCCTCATCAGCAGGGCCCAACCTGCCCGCGGAGCTAAGCGCACCCAAGCCTCGCCCTAGAGCCCAGAATGTGGGAGTCCGGGGCTGGTCCTTCCAGCTGCAGGTTGTTCCAGCTTTTTCCTCCTCCTCTCCCTGCCCGCTGCGGCCCAATAGCCTGAACATGAGAACGTCACAGGGGAAGACACTGAGAGCAACAGCCTTGCCGGTCCTCTCCCAAGTCCTCAGCACCATCACCAGAGCAGCAGGCCTCCCCCAGAGGCCCTGTGCCCCACCAGCCTGCACCCTGGGCAGCTCCCATCGCCCCAGGGCTGGTGACTCGTCTGGTTCAGTGGTTCTCAGCCAGGGCGATTTTGGCCATCCCAGGGCATTTGAGGGGAGGCAGGGATGCTGCTGAGTGTCCCACAGCGCAGAGGCTCACCCCCTGCAGCACAAACGGATCTGTTCTGGCTGCGGAGATGAGGGGAGGTGGACACACCCGATCCCAAAGGGAACCACGTCGGGCCTCGGGCTCGGACCGTGGATCCGGGACTCTGAGAGCCCCCATGCCTGGGGGGCTGGGGGCAGAGCCTCCCAGCCGCTGGTCTGCGGGACAGGTGAGAAGGTCGGGCTGCCGCTGCAGTTGGCAGGGCTCTTTCCACCCCTTCCTCTCTTAGACATAAAACCTCCTGCTTCCACAGCTTTAAATTAGGAATATTTGGTGGCATGATCATGTATGTTTAAAACCAAACAGAAATTTCCTGTTCCCCGGCGCAAAATAAAATTCAACTTTATAAAAGGGCCTGTAAAATCTCATAATCAAGCCCATTAGCCAAGCAAAATGCTTCACTTTGATTCTGTGGTGTTTAGCTTTCTTTTCTTAGCTCTGCCTCATTAGCCCGCTTCTCCAGCCTGCTTCTCAAAATTGCTTAAAAAGAAAACACACGACTTGAAAGGACAAGATACGAGGGAAACACCCCTCCCCCTTCCAACGTGGAGGCTTGGGGGAGCGGGAAGGTGGGGGGCACCGGGAAAGGCCGCACCACCCCGACTCCTCGCCTCGCCCCTGCGCTGGGGATCTTCTCCTGCGTTTTTGCTCCCTGGCCTCATGGCTGGCCTCGCTAATTTCCAGCTCTTTGCTGCTTCAGAAGACCAGATTTTCTTGATTAATAACAAAAGGTTTTGTTGGGCTCGGAGCTGTTTCCCACCATCTCTATGCAAACCCCGGCAACACAAACTGTGTACATTAGCATTTCAAGGCACTTCCTACTAGGGATGGCCAGAAAAGCCCCTCTTGGTGGGTAAAGTCCATTTTGTCCTCTCTTGTGACATCTGTTCGAACTTTTAAAGCCAGAAAGGAAAGTAGATAATGCCAGAGGCTTTGATTTACAGCCCCGGCCCTTCGGAAGCCGCACGCTCTCCAAGCACCAACCCTTCCCGGCCTCGCGCGTGTTCCCTGCACTCCTGGGGACTCCAGAAGACCTTCTGGGCTTGCTCAGACTTTTCGTTGTCTTTTTCTCTGATTTCTTAATGACCCCGCCAACGACTCCCAAAACTCCCAAAGCCACCAATCTTAAAACGCCACGTTTTTCCAAAGAAAAATGTAAATGTTGATGGGCGCCCCTGCCACTGAGCTGCTGGTCTCTTTCTCCCGACGCTGCGTAGGCTTTAGGGGCGCGAGGACATGGAGACACTCACTCAGGCAGTTGAAATACGTCCACCGAGATGGAGGAAGAGCCCCACAAGCGATGGGAGAAAAAGGGAAAGACAAGAAGCCCATCAGATGGCCGCCGCCTCCTCCCATCTGCGCGGTGAGCTCTGGGGTCCCTCACACTGGTCAGCCCCGAGACAAAGCTGAAGGCAGATTCCAGCCGGTTTCCCATTCACTATTCCTTCAGGGTCCATCCGCTCCACATGCATTCAGCCAACTGCTGTGTTAAATCGGGGCCTTCTCCCCGGATTGGCATGATAATGAAGCCACAGCGCTGCTCTCTGAAAAGACCGCCTTTTCACCCCATTGAGGTCCGAAAATTATCTCATAACATCACATCTGCGCACAGGGCTCCTGCCTTTTGGAGCTGGGCATGCTCGTCGTGCCTTCCAGCCTCCCGGGGGGCTCCCCCTGCCGCTCCTTCCCCCGGCCTGAACTGAGGCCTGGATGCGGAGTCCCCCCGAAATTGCTGTTTGATCATTTCTGGGGTATTCAAGGTGGGCTGCAGAGGTCAAGTCTGGCCCTGGAAGTTGCTGTCCGAGAGCCTTATAATGAACCGAGTAAGGAAGTCACGCCTATAGCAGGGGTGCTTCTCGGGGGACAGGGAGGAAGAAGTTAGGAATGCACTTTGTTGAGACTCTGGCAGATGACATTTGCTCAGCTAATAAGTATATCTGAACTTTATTTAAACTGGCCCAGCTCAATAAAATCTAAGGGGAACCGGTGAGGTTGCGGGGATTATAGACAGACTAGACCATCTGCAACTTATATGTGTTCTGCCTGATACAATGATTTCATTTAATTTGATTTGACATTTAAGAGGCTTTTTCGGAAGAGAAAATGAATATTTCTATATTCTATTTGCAATAACCTCACCTGACTCCACACACAGCCAAGAAGAATAAATGTCACATCGTGGCAAACAGTTGTGGGCCCTCTTGGAGGCGGCGCCTGGAGCCGGCAAGCCCTGGGCCCTCAGTGAATGTTCCAGGGGCCGATCTGAGGGCCCACGCAGGCTCTGAGTGCTCCGGTTGATTTTGTATTGTTTTTTCCTTGTGTCCAAATTCAAGTGATGTCTTGGGTAGAATGTTCTTGACCACGTACGAGAGAGACAGAGGGCGGCTTGTGCAAACAGGCAGCCAGGAAGCCAGACTCGCGGAGACACGAGGACGACGTGACCCCAGCCCCTCAATGACGCCTGTTCTCTCTTCAATACTTTTCAAAAGCCCTTAGGTCAAGTCCGAACTGTTCTGACATCACAAGACCTGGAAATGCAACTGTGGCAGATAATTTTCCTTCGGCCATCCTTGAAAGATAAAAGCTGTCTGCTTGCTGACCTCTGGGGGTCACAGGCGCAGGAGACAAGAAAATAGGGGGCAGAGGCCCCTGGTGGTGACAGTATTTCTCTGGGCCTTTGCCCAGAACACGGGGATGAGACCCACAGGACGCACCTTAGAAACGTCTCCGAGCCGGGCCCCCGCTCATCCCCCGGTCACCAGCTAGGCTCACCTGGGAAACCACACCGGCCCCCTAAAACCAGATTTCCTGAACCAGCCGTCCCCCGGTTCAGCCTCCACTGGGCAGCCCAGCCAGACCCCCGAAGTCATGCCCGGCAGACTCGCCGCCTGACAGGCACCTGGATCTCAGACCTCCAGTCCCCAGAACTGTCCAAGATTCCTCGCTGTTACACAAGCTGCCCAGTCTGTAGTTCCGGCAGACCCGGCAACCCATACAGGCGAGGGGATCTGCCTACGGAGGCCCGTGCCCGGACTTCAGTACCATGTCCTGAGCACTTGGGACCCCAGAAATGCCACTGCAAGTGGCCCAGCAGGCCTCCCCACTGGGGGTGTCCCAGGCAGGAGGACCCCAAGACCAGAGGATCTGTAGAGGGCTGTGGGTCTGGAGTTTGGTTCAAGGACTGCTTGCCAGGCCCTTCCTGACGACACAGACCCAAGGCCAGCAGATGAAGGGTCAGGGAGGACCGTGGGCCGAGGGCCTCTGCTACCCCCCTGGCCCTGGGCGCCGGGAGCATCAGAAGTGGGTCTGCCCCCGCTAGTGGTTTGCCCTTCTCCTCGGGGCAAGCGTGTCAGGGCCAAGGGAGGGCCCATGGCGGCCTGTCCTGGGCCTCAGAGGTTCTTCCCAGGGTGACAGGGACCTGCGGATCCAGAGGAATATTCTCATTCCCTGCTTCCCTAACTCTCTCCACCTGTGTAGTCCTTAACCAGGACTTGCTTTCCCCGCACAACGGAGCTGTGCCCTCGGGCAAACAAGCTATTGTAGTCATGGCCTGCCGAAGGCCCTCTGGACACCACCTGACAGTCGGCAGCCCGGCCGAGCTGCCCTCCTCGAGAAAGCCCCCGGCAAGCGTGAGCCTCGTTGTGGGGTTGGGGCACCCTCCTTGCCCGAGTCCAGTACCTTCCACAGCTTCCACAGACGGCGGCCACCAGGGGCTGAGATCTGTCTTCTCACCAGAGCCCACCCCAGCCAGACTCTGCCTGCCAGGGCCATGCCCACGGCAGCCACGTGGCAGGCCACGCAGGACTGGTGGCAGCCTCCGGTGAGGCCATGAATGGTGCGGGCTTTCACCAGAACCCAGAACCCGCAGCCGCCCTGCCTCATCACGCCAGCAAGCCCCCCTTCCCCCGCATGCCCCCCGCGGCCTTCCAGGCCCCCAACCCACCTGGCAGGAGCCACAGAAGTGACCACCGCAGGCTCGATCGCCTGGGGCGGGGCCAGGGCTCCACAGGTGGGGCCCCTCCGGGTCATCCCAGTGCAACCGCATCACCTTAGGCAGAAGAGCTGCAGCTGCTCGGGCGCCAGCTCCGTCCCCCTCCTTCCCGGGCCTGACGGCTCACACCCGCCGCCAGCCCTCCTGCAGGAGCCTCACCCGCGACCACCTTCACCGGTGAGAGAAACTCAGAGGCCCACGCGGCCGCGGACAGCCTGTGGAGAAGCGCAGGGGACGCGAGCAGGCCGTGCGGACTGCAGCCCCGGTCGGGCCGTCCCCAGTTCCAGACTCTGAGCCCCCCCCACCCCACCCCCCCCCATCACCCCCCCCCACCCCCCGCCTAGAGAAGGGCGTTCGCTGTGGTTGGCATCCTGGGGAGCACTTTGCGGCAGAGTCCTCCGTAAGCAACGCGTCGTGGCGCAGGCCTGAGTCATTCTTGGATGCCGACTTGCCAGTGTTTTTGTTTTCGTTTTTTGCTTTCCCATTTGATGACCTTCCGAAATCATGGCTCACTACTTCTCCAGAAGTCCAGCTTATAATAGCCAAATGGTCCGTGCCCTGCAGTCTCATTATGAAACCTATTTATCTTCCTTAAATATCCCAGAGCAGTAAAACTAAAAATATGATCCAGTTATTTTGGCTGGAGTCCGCAATAGACTTCCCACCACATTTCACTTCCTCACTCCTCTGACCTGAGTTTAAAGGAAAAATCACATGGACAGATCACCCTGAAGTTGTACTTTCTGGGAAAATGTCACATAATCATTATTTCCCTGCGTGAAGTTGTACTTTCTGGGAAAATGTCACATAATCATTATTTCCCTGCTTTCTGTCCGTATCTTCCCTGGTCCGGGGCATTGTCGTTCCCGAGTCCCGATCCCGCGGGTCCCCTGCCTTTCCTGACCGCCCCCTCCCAATGCAACTCTACCTGTGGCTTGCCATCACTTATCTCCCCACCAGCCAAACCCAGTCGTCGGTTGGCAAGTGCTTGTTGAACGGGCATGGTCGGTGCCCTCCAGAACGCCGCCTGCACCCCCGCCCCCGACCCTTTCCATTCAGCCCCAAGACTTCCTGTGACGACATCCCCAATTTTCCGAATTCCTGCACTCCCAGGCACTACTGTCTCTCTCAGCCTGGCCTGCTCCACAAGCCGCCCATCGCTCACCCCCCTGCAATGGTCCCCTGGTCGCAGGAACAGGGGAAAGGACTCACACATGGCCAGTTTCTTGTTTCAAACTCACGGTGTATTAATACTTAGCAAAACCATGTTGGCAACCAACAACTCCACTTTAAGCATTCACTGCGTGCCCACCAACCACGCACTAGGAAAACCATGCAAGACATGAATGAAAAGGCCTGGCACCCGACTTCAACGAGCTCCCCACCTGGTGAGGAGGACGGATGTGGGTGTGGGGAGAACAGGGCTGAGCACACATGTTGTGGGGTACGGCTGGGAAGAAGATTCTCCAAAGGAGGGAAGGACTCTAAAGTCTTCCTAGTGAAGGACACTTCTGAGCTGGCCCTTGAGGGATGGGAAAATGGCGCCAGAGGAGAGAGAAGGGGGACAGGGCAGAGGGGTCAGGGGAGGCCTAAGTGAGGCTATTTCCTTTCCCTCCGTCAGGGCATCTTTGCTAAGATACCAGTAACAGTTAAGGACACAGTGGCTCAGCCTCAGGTCAGGACTAGAGGAAGGGTTTGGGAAGCACTGAGTCCAAAATTGAAAGCGATGTCCAAAAACTCAGCGGTCAAGAGAAGCCATACTTAATGTAATATTTAAGAAATCAAAAGTAATGCAAAATCCAGGGTGAGCAAAACAATTTTTATGTAGAGGCGGGATCAGTACTGCTGATGTCTCCCCTGTTTCTGACTAATTTTCACCATAAAAATGCAACTGTGTCGGTGTCCACAGGTATGGCTCTCAGTGCACCTACTTCCACCAAGAATTTCCTTCATTGTATTTCTGGGGAAATAAGAGAAAGGGGGGAAAAAATACAAGAAGACAGCTGGAACCAAAAACTCATTCATTCCTGTCGTGGTCTCCAGCAAACTCTTCTGTCCACCGATTCCCTCCACGTTTCGTAAAATTAAAGTACTTTTACCTGCGTACTTCAGTCCAAGAGCTGGGAGCTTTCCTTCACATGGAATACTGCTCAACACCCTCTTCCTCTGTTACCCAAGGAACAAGTAAATGCACACGCCAGAGGCTTCAAGCTGGCCTGGGACCCGGCGGATGTGTGTGCATCCTGCCGGAAGCTGCCAAGCTGGGCAGGAAACTGCAATCACCAAGACGACTAGGTTTCTGTAGAAGCTTCTAGAAGCAAACCAGGCCTTATCAAAGGAAGGTGCATGGGGGTGAATCTGGTAATTAATTGCATTGTAGGTTTCAAAGGAAAAGGAGGAGGCCACCCAGCTCTGTTAGTGCCTCAGCCTTTTCCCTAAAGGCACAGACAGAAATCCGAGAAGCAGCCACTGGGCAGGTCCACCAAAGCCCACCGCTTTGGGAAAGGAGGACACCGCAGAAAGCCTGCTCAGCACTTACTCCTGACAAGTTACGGTCAAAACCCTTCCTCCCTTCCCGGGACTTCTTCCTCACTTTTCCAGAGAATTATCATCTTGGATGAAGTTTCTCACTCTTGGATCCTAGCCAAAAAGTGTACTTATTTTCAGAGTTTAAGGAAGATTTTTACATTTTTCTCTCATAGGTTCCAGTTTGTTTTTTTTTTTTAATTTTTAACGATTTTTATTTATTTGACAGACAGAGATCACAAGTAGGCAGAGAGGCAGGCAGAGAGAGGAGGAAGCAGGCTCCCCGCGGAGCAGAGAGCCCGATATGGGGCTCGATCCCAGGACTCTGGGATCATGACCTGACCTGAAGGCAGAAGCTTTTAACCCACTGAGCCACCCAGGCGTCCCCATAGGTTCCAGTTTCAACTCACTCTAAACAAAACTTAGCAGAAGCAACTAAATATTTAAAATGCGCGTTGCAGTTGAAAGTGAATCAATGCCGTTCTGCAGGCCCCACAGTCCCACACAGGAGAGAATCCCGGGCTGCTGAGAGCTGCACCGCCTCGAGCTCTGCCCTGAGGGAAGACAGGGATGCACCTGTCTGCTATTTGCCAGATAGTTCTCTTGGGACCCTGGCAGCAGCCGCCGTGGCTGGCCACGCACATGAGCCGATTTGCTCTCTGGACCGCTGGTTAAGTCGTGTGAGCCAGGAGCCCGGGCTCTCTCCGTTCACAGCCCACAAATGCCCACTGCAGCAGAACATAAAGGGAAAAGCTCAGAGGAAAAGGTTTCTCCCTTCCGTGACCCTGAAAGAGACCCCATCGTAGCCCGCGGCGCTGGATGGAAAGATTTAGACGAAAATCACAGAGCTGGGGGGGACAGACAGTCACGCTCAGCTTCCGTGGCGTGACGGAGAGCCCGTTCCTCGCGAAATCAGGAGAGCTGCACTAGAATACTGCAATGTACCTGCCGTGTTTCTGAGGTCCACTGGGACCCTCCGTGTCCTTGTTGAAACAAGCACTGGGGCTGAAGGAGTGCCCGACGTGCCCTCCCTCCCGCCTCCGGCTCAAGGCATCCCCCATTCCCGGGCCAACGCCTCTTCTTCGACTCCTTCCAGGCAAACCCTCCATCAGGGCCGCACAGATCTCTCTGAAGAGCCTTGTTCCTCGCCTGCTTCAGAATCACCCCTGAGCACCGGAGCCCCAGGGGCCGGCTCCACACTCCGAGCCCTGGAGGATGCTGGTGGGAGCGGCAGGCTCTACGACGCCCTCCCCGCTTTCCTCTGCTTGAATTCCCCTCCCAAAGCTCGGACCACCCCAGGGAAAATGACAGTGCCCCCCTGCAGAGCAAGGAGCACATTAGGTATTTCCGACAGGCCCCTGGCAGGGGCCGTGTCACCCAGGACCTCTCCTCCTGCTCATTGTCACGGCTGCCCACCAGGCCCGCCGTCTTGGAAAGACCCACCTTCTGGGGAAGTCTCCTCTCCCCGCCAACCTGCCCTCCTCTGGGCTCCCCGGCCCCCAGCAAGCCCCTGTCCCAGAACTTAGCGCCTGCAGCCCAGCTTACACCTCTGCTTGCCCGCCTCTGCCACGAATCTGCATCTTCCTCTCTTCTCCCATCCCAGTAGTCGCCACAGCGCTGATGCGCGCACCGCATGAGCGAGTGAGTGAATGAATGAATGAATACATCTGTCCCGCGTGGGCGCTCAGTGGTTGGTTTATTGTTGAGTCTCTTCTTAACAATGCCCGACAACGAGGTAGCTTTTAGCTGTTCCTGTGACTCGGGGACTCGGAGTTCCCTCCGGGATGACTTGTCCAACCATGTCCTCCCCGCCACAGCTCTCGCTCACGCCCCTCCGACCACAAACACAGCGGAGGGGTGAATCTGGGTGGCTCCCGCTTTCGACTCTCTCCATCTGCCCCAGAACCCCAACCTTCTCACCACATCTTAGCGTTGACGCTAAGGACTGAGGGACTGAGGGCTGAGCTTTGAGAGGCACAGATGGTGCTTGGAAGTCAGGCTGAAGAGGTGACCACCGGGCCACTGTCCATCCCCCCCATCCCTCCCGACACTGAGATTTCTTAATGTCCCTCCTCTCTGTCCCTGGAGGCCACTGGGGGAGTGGGAAGGATCTCCCCCCTGGAGATATGTAGGAATAGAAAAGTTAACCAGTTCAGTAGCTAATCTGGAAGCATCTAGTCTGTGATGGTCCCTGAGGGGGACAGGAGATGAATGAGAAATGCGTCTCTCGCCAGGGAGTCACTGTGGTCTAGCCAGGCAGGTGAGACCCTCGGAGGTGTAGGCGCAAAAGAGGGTGCGGCCCCTGCCCGAGGGCGACCGGAGGGACTTTTCAGAGGAGGGGGTTTGAGAGGCAGCTCAAAGGCCTCCGGTGAACCGTGGGGGAAGAGGCATTCCAGGACCTTCGAGCAGAGGAGCAGGGTCATGGAACCCAGTGACGGAGACTGGAGGTGACCGCAGGATGGGGGCGTCCAGAAGAAGTCCTCCGTCTTTCTGTCAGCTGGGGGGAGCTGTGGAGAGGCTCAGGGCAGGAAAATGGCCAGATCCCAGTTTTGCCAGAAGAAAATGACCCTGATGACCCCGTCTGACACTAAGCAGATCCCAGCCTCCCAGTACCATTGCTCTGGAGCTTAGGGCTTCCACACCCGAATCTGGGAGGACACGAACGTTCCATCTGTAGCGGGAGAGATGCGAGAAAGCTCAGAGCTGACATTTGTTTACATTTCCAAACGGCTGCAGGAGGAAAGAAAACACTGATTCAGGAAAAATCATGACTTCGTAGAAAAGTCCTGTGCTGTCTGTCCCCATCCATCAGTGATGCTCCTTCTGGTAAAGCCGGACGTCACCCCTAAATAGGATTTTCTCTCCAGAAGCACACGCAAGGGAGGTGCTGTCGGTTAGAAATTAAACAACAAAACGGAACACAGACCATGTGATTGTCGCCGGTTTTTGAAAAGCAAACAATTACTGGTTTTCTCTTGATCTCTACGGATCAAATCACACTTGGTATCATTCCCTGATGGTCAAATTCCACTCGTGAACGGTTACACTCGTCTGTGCTTGGCTCTGATGTCCTGCCTTTCTGTACCAGCTTCGGATTCTCCAACCTTCCTTTTCGCTCGGGATTCCTCGCTCTGCCAGACATCTTCCAATACACACTCGGCCCTTCTCACTGCCCCTTTCCTTGTGATTTGGGGCCAGCTGGAGCCACGGATCTCTCATTTTAAAATGAGAGTTGCTGGGGCACCTGGGTGGCTCAGTCGGTTAAGCATCTAACTCTTGGTTTTGGCTCAATCATGATCTTGGAGTCCTGGCATCGAGCCCCGCGTCAGGCTCTGTGATCAGTGAGGAATCTGCTGGAGATTCTCTCTCTGCCTCTCCTTCTGTCCCTTCCCACCCCCCTCTTCTCTAAAATAAATAAACAAATAAATCTTTTAAAAAGTAAAATGAGAATTACTGAACAGAGAACGGAGAATTTTCATGATGCCAACTTTTGATGTCATCCCTGTGTGTGGACCCTTGAGCTCTGTGCGTCACACAGCATACATAGCTGGGTACAGGGTACAGGGGACACGCACGGCCCTGCTCTCCCGGCACTCGTTAGAGAACATTCCGAGGGTGTGAGGACTGTACAGAGAACCAGACAGGCTGGCAGGAGGGAGAATGAGTGTGTGAAGACCTCAGTGCTGACCCTGAGCCCGAGGCAGAACCTTCCTTGCCCCCCCCCCCATGACAGGTCAGAGGCCCCCGGGGACCCCTCCGCGCGCAGACCTGTCGCTCTCCTCCCTTACTCCCAGACCCTCCAGACAATCAGCACACAGTCAAGACATTCAAACAAAATAAAACCAAAAAACCCTTTTCCAGTTTTCAAGCTCCACTTTATGACCTAAAAAGCAAAGTCTTTCTGAAGCACAACAAGCCACTTCAGCTGGGAATAAAAAAAAAAAAACAACAACAACAACAACTTTAAAAGGCGAGGAATCCCGTGTGAGTTCTATGTCACGGGAAGACCAAACACGGAGAAACTATCCTGGGCCAAGTAGGCCAGCCCAGACTGGCTTCCGAGAGGTGGTCCTTTCCCTGAAGGCTTAACTTCCCCAGGAAGGCTGAGGGGGAGCCGGGCAGCGAGCTCCCCTGGGCTTTCCGGGGACCAATGCCAGTGTGACCCTGTGACCCTCCTTGCAGGGTCCGCAGCACTAACGTCCCCTTGCAGAGATGGCCCCATGTTAGGGCCTCCCCGTCCTTCTTAAATCGCCATACTGTCGTGCCACCGACAAAGAGAAAGGACAGGAGCTGAAGGTTCACTGAGCTTAAAAAAAATTGGGATAAACTGTACCTTTCCCCCCAAATAAATGAAGCTGATATGACCACCGAGGCAGCTGCACCAAGCATTTTGGGCTGTTTTCCCCCTCCCCAGTGAGCTAGTGGTTTCCAGCCAAGGAGGACACACCCCCCTCAGCCTCTTTCTGGGGACACGGAGGCCGCTTGTCCCACTTCTCTGCTCTCCCGGCCCCAGGCCACCTCGGAGCCGCAGATCCCGGCCTCGGCCTCAGGGAAACAGGGCCCTCTGCAGCCTCCGGTCTGGGTGTGAGGAGATCTGGGCCTTTTTTTCCTGGTGCGCTGGATTTACAATGATTTTGCTCAGCAGAGTGGAGGTTTACTGTATACTGGCTGTGGGCTCCCCTGAAAAGTCAGGCTGCTGAGGCCGACCCAGCCCTCAGAAATCCTGGGGAGGTCAGGGTCACAGCTAGACGGGCCAGAAAAGGCAGACCAGGACTCCACGAGTGGCTGACGCACCCCAACTCTTACAAAACAGCGAAGACTGTATCTGCCGGTACTTTGCCTGCAGAGAACAGCAGGAGGAACTGAAGTGTGGCTAGAAATGGTAGGAGATGAAAACGAGAAGCAGAACGTGATCACCATCCAAACACAAAGATCACCTCAATTTGTTTTATTTTGTTTTGTTTTTATTAATTATGTATTTAATTTACAGAGAGAGACCCAGCGAGAAAGGGAACACAAGCAGGGAGAGTGGGAGAGGGAGAAGCAGGCTTCTCCCACCCAGCACGGAGCCCAAAGTGGGGCTCGATCCCAGGACCCCGGGACAAGGACCAGAGACAAAGGCAGACATTCAACGACTGAGCCACCCGGGCGCCCCTCAATTTGTTTTGTTTTTTTTAATTTCATTGTTTGATCTGTCTAGTACTGTGTGGTTTGCACTCAAAATTGAACGAACGAATTGGTTTTGATGCTGAGCGGCGGTGTTTTTCAATGGGACATGCGTGAGCTTGAGTGGTTATTTCCTGCAGTACCTTCGATGTCCCCAAACACCAGAACCTTCCTTGCATGACCAGATGGCCACTTCTCGTCACCATATGGTTAGAACGATCACCCAGGGGATCGTATCTAAAATGTGGGTTCTGGAGTCACATTTTCCACCTCTGCTGAGAAGCTGGGGACCTGGGGATCTTAAAGCCCAACCCCAGGATTGTCTAGGAATCTCGTAAAAAAAAAAAAAAAGAAGAAGAAGAAGAAGAAAGAAAGAAAGTCCTGGCGTTATTCCTCATCCCAGCCCCAGATTCTTATGGAATAGTTAAGGGTGGAAAAGTCTACAAACCCACGTTTTCCAGAAGCTTCCAGATCATTCTAGTCAGGTCTTCTCTGGCATTGCTTTCAAGAACAAAATGGCAAGATTACCGCCAGCATGACTCTCAACTCCTGAGCAGACAGGGACATGTGGCCTGTGGGGTCTGTTAACCTCCTCTACTTGGGAATCATCCTCCTCGCTGTTTGGCTGAGAGAAGTAGCACAGCACATCCATCACCCCTGGCTTTGCTCCCCAATCCCACATTGAGTGGCTCTGTGACCTCACACATGTTACCTAACCTCTCTGAGCCTCGGCTTCTTACTCACGGTAAAATGGAACTGCTAACGCTGAAGCCGCGTCTCTCAGGTTGCACTTGGAATTTCGTACACGCCCAGGTTTTCTCACGGGTGGTCCCTAAGTCCCTGGGAAAGTGCCTGGCGCATACTAGGTGCTCAGAGAACATTTACTAGATGGACAGATGGACGGATGGATGGATGGATGCCCCTGAGCTCCCCTTCCTCTGTGCCTCCACTCACACTGGTTGCAGGTCCTGAGCTCGGAAAACCGGTCTCCTTTCCAGCCTGAGGTCAGACCTGATTGCTCACGTGCCAGGGACTTCCTTCTTTAAAACCAGCTTTGTTGTTTTATTACCGACATGTTTTCATCAGATCTGTTTGCATGTTCATTAACTCATGTAAACATTAATAAAAGAACCAAGAAAACACCTTCCTACATGTTTCCTCTTGCTTTCTTCCAGGTATAAATTACAGGAGCGCACAAACGTGATGCAGGCCGACGGACTGTCCTCTCTACGGGGCTTCCAGAGGGCAAGAGAGGACAAGAGAGGACACACAGACCCAGACTTCCATGTCTCCCCTTCTCCCCCGAGGCTGCTCTGGCTTCTGCAGAATTCAAGGGACCTCAGGTAAGACAAAGCTACCAAAGGCCCTTCCCGCGACAGGGCTGCGGGCTGTAGAAAATGCTCGTGAACTGTAAGGGGATGTTCCAAAGTGGCCATTTCCTCCTTCTCTGCACTTTCTCTCCAACCTTGGCTGATCACCTGCCCTCTCCCCCGGGGACCACGGTTCTGTGACAGCCCATGTGTCCTCAACACGAAAGTCCTCCCCGCACTAAAGGTCATTGTGAAAGAGATAGGCCAGCAGACCCCAAACCAGTTTCTTTTCTCCCTGATTGTCCAATCAGACTTGGGTTTCCCGGCCTCCTCGTTGTTAGGTGTGGCCGCGCGACTGAGTTCCAACCCAGGGCTTCTCAGACAGGCCTATTCTGCTCCCCAGGGGACACTTCGAGATGTCTGCAGACATCTTCGGTAGTCACAACCAGAGGAGGAGGCAGAGGCCAGGGAACATCCCGCTCAGGACAGCCTCACAACCAAGAAGAGTCAGCCCAAAAGGTCAGGAGGACGGAGCCTGAGAAACCCCAGCGGAGCAACCGTGTTGTGAGCCGGCTCCAGGCCTGATCCATGAAAACCACCCAAGTCGCTCTCGTGGGCTTCTCCACGCTCTCCCGTCTTCAGGCTGGGCGTGGATGAGCCCAGACGCCCGGGAAGCTCACGGCCAGGGGGCGGAGCCACGAGGATGGGGAGGGCCTGCGTCCCCCAGGGCGGCTTGGAGCAGAGCTGCCTGCCCACCAGGAACGCCCACTCTGGCCTGGAAGTGAGAAACTTCCAGCATGTGGAAGCAATTACGCTTTTCTGGGCGTGTTTGCTGCAGCTGTGGTATTGCCTTAGCTCAGTCACAGACACATTCGCAGTTTCTCTGAGACATTCTCCAACGCTGTGGACCAGCAGGCATCCCCTGGGGGATTTCTGGAAGCCTGAGTCCCTCCACCTGGGAGAGGGGCGCGGGGTGGTGGGCACATTTTCTTGGAAATCAATTTACAACTGACACTCCGAGCTCCCCTGTAGAGAGAAACGGGGGTGTCTGTGGACCTAGGGAAGCCTGCAAGGGACTTTTGAAATTGTGACTTCGAAAGAAGCCCTCGAAGGGTCACGTCTGGCCATTCTGGTTCCAGAAGGACTTTAGATTAGAAGTTTCACACTCCACATTTTCAAATTTAGTTAAGGAGGTTTTCTCCCATTCAGTTATCTTAACTCGACAAAACTGAGTAAGAAATAAACGCAAATTTCTATCTTTTTTTTTTTCAGATTCGTTAACTCTGTCAAGAGGTGTGGTTGCTGCTGTCCCAGTGATCATTTATAAATTAGAGGCCGTATACCAGAACCAGTATTCTTGTTACTCTGGAGTGACCGCTTCCGTGAAGGCCCCGCGTGTCCTCTGGCCCGTACTTGCTGAGCCTTCGGACTCCTCCAGGTGGCCAGTGGGACACGCATCGAACGTTCAAAACATCAGTTAGGGGGAATGCTGGTCAATCGCAGCTTCAAACTGGGAAGGGACATCAGAAGGGCCAGGCGCTCTCCCTGGGTCACAGGCCACCCGCAGCGCCACCACACGCGCTCAGAAGGCTGCTACCCACAGGGTGAGCTCGGGGACAATCCAGCTTCGGTGTCCCTCCTTCATCCCCAACGCAGCATGACCTTCTCCCCGAGCGCCATCCGCAGGGCACAGAAGCCCATAAGAGAAGCTGAAGACACGCCGAAGAAGGTATTATGAAGAATATTTTACTTCCAAGAGCCATGTTTCAAACTATCATGAAATACCCACAGTAAAGATTTCCTTCTTTCAAGCGAGCGTGTCTCCCAGAGGTGGAGTGGATCTGAGCTGCCTGGAGAAGGCGTTAGGAAGTAACTGGGCGCACAGATCCGACGCTGAGGTCGGACAGGCATGGGGGCCAGACCCTGGCTTTCCCATTTTCCCCCACAGGTTACGCAGCCGTTTCCTGGCCTGCGACAGGGAAAGCCTGCCCCCCAAGGGTACAGCGGGGTCAGGCCAGACCGGTGCTTACTCCAGGCCTGAGGCGCTGTGAGAGGGGGCCCCAGGAGGCCCACCGTGGGGTACAGTCCGGGGCCTGGTGGGGAGCTCCCTCCCGCAGCTCCCAGGCCCTGCGTGCTCGGCCCCGTCATGCCCCCACCCCTGCATCCATGTCAGGGAATGGGCCCTATCAGTCCCTCAGCAGCTGCAAGGCCACATACAACACCCGGACTCGCTCCCCACATGAGTCTCCTCTCCTGTTCTCCCTCCAGAGGCGTTCCCTGGTCAACAGCGGTTTGACAGCGACCAGAAAAGCACCGTGAGCCTCACTCTGACTCCCAGGGAACGCCTGGACCCTGTGGTGCCCGGCTCACCTCTGCACTCCGTCACTCCTTCTGCAAAATGGGAACGACGCTCCCTGCCCTGCTGGGCCACGCGAGAGTCACAGGGTAGGGTCCTTATGTCTGCCACGTGCTTCAGAGGCAAGCTGTTGCTCAGAAAGTTGCCATTTTATTTTATTAAATAATTTTTTTAAGATTTTATTTATTTATTTAAGAGAGAGAGAGCTCAAGCATGGGGAGGGGCAGAGAGAGAGGGAGAAGGAGACTCCTCACTGAGCAGGAAGCTCAACATGGGGCTCGAACCCAGGACCCTGGGACCATGACCTGAACCGAAGGCAGATGTTCAACCCACTGAGCCAGCCGGGCTCCTGGAAAAGATGTCATTTTAAAAGGTGACGGCAGGAGCCTTCGCCCTAGCTTGCTCTTTCCTCAGCTGTGGGGAGAACTTCAGCTCCCCGAGTCTCGGGCTTTGCAGGGCAGAAACGTCTCTGCTTTAGTAGGTCTGGACTGGAGCCTGAGACTCTGCATTTCTCAGCGTGCCCACGCAGCTTATTCTCAGAGCACATTTTGCGGAGCGCAGCTCGGAGTTTAAATGCTCTGTCCCGTCTGCTGTTGGATTTAACCATCAGCGCACAGGTGCAAGAGACAGGAACCCTGGGCTCCCGGTGACCCACCTGAGGACACACTGTAGCCAGTGGGGACAGATACTCGAGGAGCATAAAGAAATAAAGGTCTGGGGCAAAGCCACCCCCTCAAGGCCAAGGGCTCAGACTCAGGGAGGGGCGAGTGGTTGGAGTCCTCTGGGCCCTGAGCCCCGCCTCAACCTCCCTCTGGGTGCTCCCCTAACAGAAACACACCCACACACCCCCACACACACACACACAGCAGGGGCAGCAACCAGAAGAGCCTCATCCCTTTATAGCCAGCGAGCATTCTGCCCTTCTGCATTTCCGCAGGGGACCTCCCCGGGAATATGGGCTCCCAGCTTCAAAGCAGGACTTAATGAATTGTAATTGCACCAACCCACTCCTGGCTCCTTTCTCAGGATCCAAAATGGCCACACGGATAGTGTCCCTGCGAGAAGACGGAAGCTTTTGGGCCATTGCCAACAGCTGCTGCCTGCAGGGCTCCCCCATCCCCCATCTTGGTACCAGAGTTGGAGTCTTTGTCTCCACTTTCAAAGTGTCTTCTGAAAAGTAAACAGTATCCCAGGGTCCCTGGAAGCTAAATGAACAAGACGGTGGGACAGACAGACCCATCCTAACTAGGACGACTGATCGCTCCACACTCAAAGTCTTCGTGTTGTATGGAGAAAAAAAGTCAAAATCTCCTGAAAATCTTGATGATGAGCAGTGATTCTGGTGAGATGCTCTGTCATACAGTTTCTGGGATGTCTGGAGGCACGGATTCTTACTCCGTAGTCTGCTCCCAGTCACCCTCCGCCACCACTCGGCTCTCCCAACCTCCCCAGGGCCTGAGTCAGTAGGACCACTTATCCTACTCGGTTTTGGTTCAGAACACATAGTTATCACATGCGGTTATAGAGTCTATACCTTAGGGAAAAGTTGGTAGAGATTCTGATTACTTAAGAAAAGACCTACAAGGGGGCCCCTGGGTGGCTCAGCTGGCTAAACAGCTGACTCTTGACTTCGGCTCAGGTCATGATCTCAGGGTCCTGGGATCGAGCTCCGTGTTGGGCTCTGCATTCAGCAGGGAGCCTGCTTGAGAGTTTCTCTCGCCTTCTCCCTCTGCCCTTCTCCCAACTCACGCATGCATGCGAGTACTCTTGTGCAAATAAATAAATAAATAAATCTTTTTTTCTTAAATTAGAAGATAAAAAATTTAAAAAGACCCACACGATATACCTGAGTATATATTGGACACCAAGATGTCAAATAAAACATCACTCAAGTCTTTTAAAAGTAACACTCTTGTTGGATGTGGGATACACAATTTTATTATTTTATGCTCTGTAAGTAATTTGTTGTTGTAAAACTTCTTGGGGGAAAAGCCTGAATAATTATAAGTGATTACAATTACAATACATATGCAAAATTATACTTAGAAACTTTGATCCCCGCTGCCCCCCCCCCCCCAAATGGCCCCATTTCTCTTTTGGTGGCCATATAGTTAACCACGCGAAAAGTTAGTAGCTTCAAACAACACTTTCTTCTCTCCTAATCTTCTTGCTTGGGCCCTGGGGAGCGGTCTCGCTTGGGGTATCTTGGATTGGGGCAGTCAAGTAACAGTGCGGGTGAGTCAGCTCCGTGCTTCTCTGAACATCAGAAAGGTCTTTCAATGATCAATTACGAACATGCTCCCAAAAAGGGGGGGAGAAAGGAGAAAAAGAAAATATCAACAAAGAAATAGAAGATATAAAGAACCAAGTCAAAGTTTTAGAGCTGAAAAATACAACGGGCAAAACAAAAAACTCACTGGATGAGCTCAAAAGTAAAATGGAGTGGGCAGAGGAATCAGTACACCTGAAAATAGAACAACAGAAACCTCCTGATCTGAACAACAGACAGAAAGTAGACTTAAAAAAATGTTTAAATTTTAAACATTTTTAATGTTTAAATTTTTAAAAATTTAAAAAGCATAGTCTCATAGATCCCAGAGGGACTATAGCCAAAGATCTAACAATCATGTCAACAGGATCCCAGGAGAGAAGAAGGTGGGGCTGAAAAAAAAATATGTCAAGAAATAGTGGCTGAAATTTTTCCAAATTTGGCAAAAGATTTAAACCTACAGATTCAAGAAACTGAGAGAACCCCAAACTGGAAAAGCACAAAGAAATCCACACCAAGATACATCATAAGCACACTTCTAGAAACTAAGGACAAAGGAAACAGGCAGAGATGAATGCCACATTATCTACAGAAGAAAACGCAATTTGAATGACAGCAGATTTCTCCTCAGAAACCATAGCAGCCAGAAAGAAGTGGCAAGACATGTCAAACGTTGAAAGAAAAAAAAAAAGAATGTCAACCCACAAGTTGAGATACAACAAATATATCCTTCAGAAATCAAACGGCAAGCAAGACCTTCTCAGAGGCAGGAAATCTAAAAGAACATACCCTAATAAACAGACTTACCCTAAAAAAATGTCTAAAGGACACTTTTGAAACACACACACACACACAAACTGATAAAAGAAAGACTATTGGAACATGAAGAAGGAAGAAAGAACAAAGTAAAAAAGTAAAAATGTGGGTGAATGTACAGACTTTCTTGTCCCCTTGGGTTTTCAAAAAACAAATGTAGTGGTCCTCAGGAGGTCCAAGACAGCTCATTCCCACCTAGTAGACAAACAGCACCAGCTGCAAGCTTAATCTGAGAGGCCCGATTACCAGAAGCTTCTCCCAATGTGGTCACTTCACCACTTGCAACAGCAGCTCCTTAGGATGCTTGCTGAAAAGGCTGTTCCCTAGGCTGCTCAACAAGCCCACTGAGTCAGAATTTCTAGAGTTCTGGGCTCCAGGACTCTGTGTGTAAAGATGATTCTTTCATACACTAAAGTCTGAAAAGTCTTCAGATCATTTGTTAATGATCAAGGGGGTTAATAAAGGGTCAAGCTCAGTCACTCAGAGTTAAACTCTTGAGGAAGGTGAGAACAAAGTTCTTTACAAAGTCCCAGCTGTGGGCAATCCAGCCCTGCAGGACTGCAACAAAATTCAAGGTTAAAAAAGTAAAAAAATGAATCAATAACGCTGCCACGGGGTCAAGGTCACACACTTCTGCATAGTCACAGGGTGATGTCCTAGGGAGTGTGGGCCCACAATGGGATCTGTCATCCATCTGTGCCTCGGTTTCTCCTTCTGTAAGAAGGAGACAGCTGGACAGCATCTGCCTTTCCTAACTCATGGGATCAAGATGAAGAGCAAAACAGGTGAGCTGTGAATGGCTTGTAAATTATTAGTTGTTCTACCCAATGTGAATGTTTAACCTCCCCTTAAAGAGGGCCATTGTGTTGCCCTTTTTTCTTTGAAATGGAATGTTGGTGTTCTTCAGACTCCGGAAAGACAGGCATGGTTAAATAAAATGTACGACTTAATTCACCCAGTCTTTCCTCCAGCGTCCAGCACAGATGGCCAAGGCCAGCACTGAGACAGATGGGGTCCCACCTGCCACAGGGTCAGCGGTGTTGGGAAGTTGGGGAAGCCAAGGCTTCATGGGAAGCCCCCCAAGAGCTGAGGACAAGTACCCAGGGGCTGCTCCTCCAGGGGTCTGCAGGTCCCCGCAGGCCTTGGGGTCCCCAGCACTCACCTCCCAGAAGAAATGGGAGGTGACCCTCCAGCAGCCCCTGGTAGCAGTGACAGCGGACAGGTGTGCATGGGGGAGTGGGGCGGGTTGCAGAGCCCTGCTAGATTTCACTTTAGCCTAGAAGGAGAAGGTCTGTAAATTGACCTTTGGAGGGTGGGGGCGGGGGGAGGGGGAGGCAGAATCTGGGAGTGAAAGCCTCAAGGTCATGGGTGGGGGGGTGGGGGAGAGAAGGGTGGCCTATTTTATAAACAGAAGTTTCTCCACCAGCTAACCCGAGAGGGCAGTGATTAGAATCACCCGAGCTGGCGCCGCCTGGGTGCCACCAGGCCCTCGGGCGATGGGCAGCGGCGGCCTCCCGTCACAAAGGGGCTGCGCTGGGCCCCAGTCCCGGTCCCCGCGGCGGGCCAGAACCCCGGGGAGCGGCGGGCCAGAACCGCGGGGAGCAGCGGGGAGGCCGCGGGAGCCGAGCGCGCACGTGGTGCGGGGCGGGCGGGTTCCTCCCCACTGAAGTCACGGACTTGGCGCGCTGCGTCCGGGCGGGCGCGCGAATGTGGCTTCGGCCAAAAAGGGATGGGGTGGGGGTGGCGAGCGCACAATGTGTTTCTTGTTAGGGACCCGCAAGCCGGGTCTCGGGTGTTGCTTTTGGTGCCGCATTATAATAGGAAGATGGAGCTTGATTCCGGACCAGCCCGCCCTTGTCGCCGGCTGCAGAGGGCTGCTGCGGGTTCCCACGGACGCCGCTGCGTTCGGGCGCAGAGGGCGCGCGGCAGGCGGGCGCCGGGGACCTCCGCGGTGACCCGAGCTCCCCGCGGGGGCCGGACCCCTCTACGCGCGCCTCGCGGCGCAGACTCCGCGACGCCTGCCCCGCGCCCGCCAGATCGCGGGCAGCCCGGGATTGTTTTCTAAGACCTTATCTCTTGCTCAAGTTAATTTTTTTTTTTTATTTGGTGACCGGAACAAAAGTCACAGGACGATCCTCTGTGAAAGCCAAAGCGGCCACCAATCGGGGCACTTCACAGCATTTGTAACTAAATATTTGCTGGGCTGGTCGCTAAACAGGCCCCTCCGCCAACTCCCAAACTCTGCCTTTTTTTTTTTTTTTTTTTTAACGGAGCTGAAAGGTGATCTCCCTTCTCCCTACAAGGAGATCAGACGGTGGAAAGCAATTGGATTTAGCACGACGTTTTCCCCCCGGGCTCTCGGGATCTCTGCGCAAACAGGACCGCGCGCCGGATCGTAGAAGGCATTAGGGCCGGATCCTGGCGGGCTGGGACGTGTGTTAAGCCACGGTGGTAGCTGAAGTGCTTTGTTAACGCAATTCATTAGCTGCGTGCGACAAGAAGTAGAAGAGGCTAAGCAGGTCTTCAAAAATACCCAAAGGGAGAAAAATAAACATCCTCTTGTTTGCTTTTTGTGGCTTTACTCATTTTCTTCCCCTCCCATCGCCCCTCATCTAAGGCTGTTTTAAACCCAAATTCGGTTATCTGGTTTCAGGGTAAGGGCTCCCTCTTGCCAAGGTATTAAATAAACAAGTAAAGCCAAAAACTTGAATCCTTATGTAATCCAGATGCTGTTTCCTCGAAAACCACAACAAACTCTGCGAAACCAGATAACAGGATCACAACAGTCGTGCCCCCCCCCCCCCCCCCGGGTTAGGGCCAGCTGCAGACATCCTCGTGCAGGAGCTCCTCTCCAGGACAGCCGATAAATAATGGCCGCTAACACTCCGAACTGCAGATGAGCACCCTTGACGGATCCGGATGCCGTAAACTGTCCCGGAATGTTGGCATCTGGTTCTTAAAATGGAACTTTCCCTAGAGATAAAGCCGGGACTGAGCCGGCGTCTGCGTCCGCGGGCTGGCTTGGAAGTTTCTGGCCTCTCGATGCTCCCAGTTGAAAACGCAGCACGGGAATGGGGCGGAGGGAGCCGGCTTTGTAGTGGTCATGAGGGCGCAGACGCGGGTCGGTCGGCGCGTAAACGCTCCGAGCCGCGCACCCGGCTGCACATCCTTCCACCTCCCCCGGGAGGGAGGGCTGGTGGGGGCTGTTCTTGAAAAAGCGGATGGTTTTTCAGTGCCACCTCCAAGGGTTCCGGAGCCAGGCGGGGGGAGCGGGGACAGTGGGGGCGGGGTGGGGGGGGTCCTTCAAATGTATTTTTAGGAGTCCAGCATCGAGGTCATCCCAGCGAAGATCCAAAGGAATAAATAAACCTCGCCATCCGCTAAGACGGTCACCTTCTCCCCATCCGTTCCTCCCTCGCGCCAGCCCCACCCTGAACGCCTCGGTTGCAAAAACAAACAAAATCAAGCAAAACCTCTTGCTTTGGCAACCTCTAAACCACGTTATGCCTCTTTCGGCAAAAGAAGATTTCTTTCTTCTCCCTCTCGGCTTTTTTTTTTCTTCTCCCCGGACTCCCACCCCGCCCCCCTTTCCTGTTCTTCTCGGTCCTCTTTCCTTCCCCCAAATCGCTCGAAACTTAAGACGTGCGGCGGCTGCAGGTGCGCGCGGGCCGGGCGGCCGGGCCGGGGCGAGCCTGGGACGGCCGGGCCTCGCAGGCATTGATCAGCTGGGCGCGCGCGCTGAGTGACGGCGCGGTTGCCATGGCAGCCGCCTGAGCGGCGCCGCGAGGACAAGGCTGCAGGGCGGCGTGAATGGGCGGCGTCACGCGCCTGGCGCCAGAGAGTCTGCTCCGGGACTCCGGCTCCGGCCCCGCCGCGGCCTGGCCCGCGCGCCGCCGCCGCCGCCGCCGCCGCTGCCAATTCATCACCTGTCAGGGATCACTCGGGGGGTCACGGGCCGGAATGGACACAGCTGTGAGAACAAAACCAGGGGGAAGAAAGGCGAGCGCTCCCGATTGCGCCAGATGTGCGGGGAGGACCTGGAGCCCCCCCCCCCGGCCCCCCGCAGGCTCCTCCCGCCCCCCGTTGCATCACGCGGGGATTGCAAAGGCGGCCCGGAGGCCCGGCGCGCCCGGCCCGGAGCTGCTTCTGATTACGGCGAGAGGCCGGACGCGCGGGGAGCCGCCGGCCCGGCCGGGAGGGAGGCTGAGCGAGCGAGCCCTGGAACCCGGTCAGGGGAACTTCCAGGGTAGGCGTGCGGCTTGAAAAGGGGGGCGCCCCGGTGAGTAAGCCGAGGGGACGGTATCTCCACCCCCACCGGAAGCCCTTCACACCTTCCCGCCACCCACGGATCGAGCAAATCCAGGGCCCTCTCTGCAGCTGGCACCATGTGAACTTTAGAGGCCTCAACTGCGAACCCACAGAGACACCAATGGACAGATTTTTTAATGCCTTGTACCCCCACCCCGAAAATGCTCCAACACCATTTTCTCCAGGGAATCATCATCGTAAAGGTAATTTTGTCTTGGGCTTGCAGACACAGATGCCCTAGAAACTCAGGCCTTCTTTTTAATCATTAACTTATACGATCTCCTAATCCCCTTTAAATGATCTTTAAATGAACGTCGAACCGGGCAGCGCGCCGTTCGAATCCAACACGATCAGGCCCACCGGACTCTGACATGGCCGCTAAAGAAAGAAACCACAAAACTTTCACCATGTTCAGCAGTTTCACGGCATCAGGCTACAGAAAGCGATCATGGGAGAAGACACTGCCTTCATCAACTTTGCCAGTCTGCAAAGTAGTACCGTACCGCGCTCGGTACGAACCAGCCCGGAGCCTGGCTGCTGGGGTAATGAATGGGGCTGGCACGGCTGTTACCATACGGTGTCCTTGGAAAAAGCTAGGAATGCGTCAGTATCGCAGAGCTGCAATGTCCAAGAATCACAAGTAATAATTTGAGAATCCCAAAGATGTTTGTTTACATTGGCTATTATTGTAAAATAGTCAAAGTATAACATCATGAACCAAAATAGTGTCAAAACAAAATCTGTTCCACTGTGGCACGTATGTGACAGAAACACATGCACACGAAGTACATCAAAAGGCTCGAACTGTGGGGGACTTGGGATTAAATCATTTCTAGACTTAATATCAGAAGAGAGGCTGTTCATCGAACACTCAGGAACAGGGTAGCCAGCAGCTTTGGCCGCAGGACAGGCCCTCAGCCGAATCCCGTGCTGGTCAGGAAGCCATCCACCTCCATCCTCCAAAATGAGGTGGCTGGGTTTTCTCAAAGTGACACACACCTCAGCAGGACCCACGGCCTCCCTAAAGAGAAACCCTGGGGCGGGCGGCGGTTGCAGTTGGTGTCAGAGACTGGCCCACCGGCTGAGAAATTAATCATTAATTGAAGGACAAACTACAGGTTCCCCGTGATCAAGCTTTGCTTTTTCTCCTCCTCTGCCCCCTTCGTCTTTCCTAAATGCAAAGAAGGTGACAACTGAGACGAGTAGTAAAGAAGATGCTGACAACCATGACGTTTGTCCCCGGGTTTTCGAGCTTTTTGTATGCTGGGGGAACAGTATTTCCAGAACAAAGCTCATGTACAGTAGCCTTCAGTGAGACTAGAATTGTGTGAATTAACTGAAAAGGCCTTAAGTAAGTGGTTGCAAACTTTAGACAGCAGGAATAGCTTCTTCAGGATTTACAGAGGGAAAACAAGGAAAAAAAAACCAAACGTGAAACTGCGCCCAGGACGAAGGCTGAATAGATTTCCAGCGCCACCCGTGACAGGATTTTTATTTTTGATAGTGTGAAGATGTCGGTCACTGGCTGCGGCCACCTGCCTTTCACAAAACTTTAAAAATATGCTTAAATGCTGGAATGCGACACCAGAAATCAGGATTTGTGCATAATTAATCACCTCACTTTGCCACCCACACTGCAACTTCACAGACCCGCAGCCTCTCAAGGGCAACGTATGTAAATACAGCTTCGGTATGCAAATTTCCCTAATGATTTCCGAGTAATAGGATCATTACAGTAGCCCTGCCGGTTCTAGAAGAGGAACCCTGGGAAGTGTCCGGCCTCTCCGAGCTCCTCAGCGATGGGCGCGGTTCCAATAAGCACCCATTTTACTGAGTTTACCAGTAACGCCTCCCGTGTCGCTGCGGGTCGCACGATCCCACACTAAACCTGTCGTTGAGGGCGCGCGTGGGCGTCTCGTGTTTGGTTGTGTTTTGACACGGCTTATCTTCGGGGACCGAACTCTACACACGTCTCTTGCCGACGGCAAACTTCTCCGCGTTTTTACTTTCTTCAGAAATGCTTCCTATCTGATGACATCCCGTGGGTCGCGGGAACCGTGACTTTCCCTCTGCTGTGCGGAACTCGCCCGCGTCGCTGGGGTTTTAGGGTTCCTGAAACCTCCAGGGCGGGGAAGGCTGCGTCGGGGGACACCCTCGGGCAAGGGTACTGGCTCCCCACTGGCATTAAAATAAAGATGCACGTTTGGATTCCTGGGGTCTCCCCGCCGTCCCTCCCCCACCGGCCTCCCGGGCCTCTCCGCTCCCCTCCCGCCCGGCGCTTACTGTACTCTATTTACCACCCCAGCTGGGCTGGCGCCCGCCCCGCCCACCCCACGGGGATTGGCTGCGAACGCGGAAGGACGGAGCGCTCGCCCCGCGCCCGCGTTCGCCAATAGGGGCGCCCGCGCGGCCTGATGGACGCGCCGCCTTCCACCAATCGGGACGGAGGGAAGCCGGATCGTGCGCCCCCGGCGAGTGCCGATAAAAGCCGCCCCGCCAGACGCCCAGCTTCATTCTGAGCCGAGCCCGGTGCCGAGCGCAGGAAGCTCCGCAGGCGGCGGCGGCCTGAGCTCCTAGGCAGCCCGCTCCCTCCCGGTCTCTCCTTCCCCGCGCGCGGTCAGCATGAAAGCCTTCAGTCCGGTGCGGTCCGTTAGGAAAAACAGCCTTTCGGACCACAGCCTGGGCATCTCCCGGAGCAAAACCCCCGTGGACGACCCGATGAGCCTGCTGTACAACATGAACGACTGCTACTCCAAGCTCAAGGAGCTGGTGCCCAGCATCCCCCAGAACAAGAAGGTGAGCAAGATGGAAATCCTGCAGCACGTCATCGACTACATCTTGGACCTGCAGATCGCCCTGGACTCGCACCCCACGATTGTCAGCCTGCACCACCAGCGACCTGGGCAGAGCCAGGCGTCCAGGACGCCGCTGACCACCCTAAACACGGACATCAGCATCCTGTCCTTGCAGGTAAGACCTGCTCCCGGTACCCCCGCCGGCTGCCACCGGCAGACCCATTGTGGAGACGGCCGCAGTCCGGGACTGACAGATGAGCTAATAAACTTTTCTCTTTTAAAAAAACAAATCTGCTGTAGATTGAGTCGTGCGTGAAATCGCTGATAAGTTCTGACACGTTAATGCAACTGCGATTCTGAATCGTAGCATAAACGTGTTTAATGAAAGTTGCTATTCTTTGGGCTCCTTAAAAAAAAAAAAAGGCTCTTTCTCCTTTTTCTCCTTAAGATTGTCTAACACCGCCTTTTATCCCCTTTCTCTTGCAGGCTTCTGAATTCCCTTCTGAGTTAATGTCAAATGACAGCAAAGCGCTCTGTGGCTGAATAAATGGTGAGTGTTTACTCGTGCCTCCCGTTGGTAAATTGCCTCTTGGAGTGTGTGTGTGTGCGCCCGCGTGTTTTTTATTTGTGTGGGGAGGTGCTTTGTGTATCTGCAAAATTGGGGGGTTAGTAAATGAATGTGTACTTAGGGGAATTACACGTAGCCCGCTGTCTTCATAAACCACGTCTGAAGGGGCTCCTGGCTCTGGTCACTCAAGATCACAGCACATTTTCCTTTAAAATGAAAAAGAAATGAAAAATACCCAGTTAACTTCCTAGGAAGGCGGCTGAGGAAAATGTGTCCTGGCTCTACCACACACGTAATGGCCTGGCTCTACTCCGCTGTTGCTCTGGTACTATGAGGTACTAACCTCCATCTAATTAATCTTATCGCCACAAATTCCATAGAGATCCTCCTTCCCTAAAACCGGAGCCCGTCGAGATTGGGCTGGCCAGAGCATTGCTTCCCTGCGCCTGACCCTGTGATGTGGGATTCCGACTTCCCTATCTGTTAACTAAAGGGCTGTTTTCAATCAAATAATTGTTACAAGAAGCAGACTGGCGCCTGTGAGCACGGCTGTTGGAGATCCAAATAGGAGATTGCGTTGGGAAGTTTTTCCCTTGAGTCTCTGCTATTTTCATGTTTAATTTTCGCTGTCGAGGCCGAGAGTGTGTGTTGCATCTGGACGCCAGGGTTTGCCCAATCTTTGAGTGTTTGGTGGTTAAGTGTTCAAACTGCGGCTTCCTCCTGGCGCCAGTCTGCCCGCCTCTGCCCTTAGGTTCCATTCTCCTAAAACATGCCTCTCCCCCAATCTTTTGCAGGTGTTCATGACTTTTCTTTTTCTTTGCACAACAACAACGAATCCACAGGATCTTTTCAGGCGCTGAACTTCTTATTTTTCAACCATTTCACAAGGAGAACAACAAGTTGAATGGACCTTTTAAAAAAAAAAATGGAAGGAAAACTAAGAATGATCATCTTCCCCAGGGTGTTCTCTGACCTGGACTGTGATATTAGTTATTTATGAAAAAGACTTTTAAATGCCCTTTCTGCAGTTGGAAGGTTTTCTTTATATACTATTCCCACCATGGGGAGCGAAAACGTTAAAATCACAAGGAATTTCCCAATTTAAGCAGACTTTGCCTTTTTTCAAAGGTGGAGCGTGAATACCAGAAGGATCCAGTATTCAGTTACTTAAATGAAGTCTTTTGGTCAGAAATTACCTTTTTGACGCAAGCCTACTGAATGCTGTGTATATATTTATATATAAATATATATATATATTGAGTGAAACCTTGTGAACTCTTTAATTAGAGTTTTCTTGTATAGTGGCAGAGATGTGTATTTCTGCATACAAAGTGTAATGATGTACTTATTCATGCTAAACTTTTTATAAAAGTTTAGTTGTAAACTTAACCCTTTTATACAAAATAAATCGTGTGTTTATTGAATGGTGATTGCCTGCTTTATTTCAGAGGACCAGTGCTTTGATTTTTATTATGCTATGTTATAACTGAACAACCCAAATAAATACAAGTTCAAATTTATGTAGACTGTATAAGATTATAATAAACATGTCTGAAGTCAATACCTGAATTCTGAATGGTTTTTAAGATCTCTCTCTCTCTCTCTCTAGTTAATTTAACCCCTTCTCCATCCCTCCCGCCACCCCGGAAGCCGTAGAACTTGGGTGCAGAGAAACTTCTTATCTGATGTGTGGTCTGAGCCAGCACTTGCGGGCAAAGGCCTGCTTCGGGCATTTCAGGAGAGCTGACCCGGCTGGGAAGGCTGTAAACACCAGTTTCTCTTAGTCTGCAGGGAAATATTCCTTCTAAGACTTGGGGCTGAGTTTCCAACCAAGAAATTGCTGTGGCCCTGACTTCTAGGAGTCACCTAGATCACCCAAAGTAAGTGTGGAGTCTGGAAGGACTACCTGTCTGAGTAGGTGTTCAGACACTTTTGGAGGACATGAAACTGCTTGTGAATCGGAAGGAAAAAGTCCGCAGGCCTTCAGGACATGGTTTAAAAGATGTCCTTTCCGGGAAGGGCAGAAAAGACCCCCGGGTGTTCCCGCACTGTTGGCTGCCGGCGACCCTGCGCCGGTGGGAAGTAAAGCTGTAGCAGGGCCGCGCGCTCCGGGCCGCCCAAGTTCCCCGTCCCTCCTCCACCTGTAGCGCAGCCAGCCTGCGGCAGACAGGGCTGGGGTGGGGCCCACTCTCCAAGACAGGTGGCTGTTAAATCGCCCTTCACCCTTGACTGCACCCCTGCACTGCCGGGGAAGGAAAGAGGGAGAGAACGGAGAAAGGCCTTCTGAGTCCCAGAAAGAACCTGCGGGCTCTTTCCTCCGCGGTCCTCACCTGGCAGCTCTGCGACCCCGCTTTTAAGCACGCAGTTAACGTGAATACGTGCTTGAAATTCCTGGGTAGACACACGTTCCCCAACGGGAAGACACTTCCTTAGGAGTGAGCGGGTGGGGAGGGAGGTTCTGCCAGGCCGGGCCGAGGCGGGTGGGAACCGGAGGAGGAAGGCGGGAGGCCGGGCGGGTGGGGACGGGTGGGGACCGGCGTCTCACCTGGGGCCGCGCTCGCCGGCCCGGCCCAGCAGGTGTTTGGGTGGCGCCGCCGTGTCTGCGCTGGCGGCGCTGGCGTTTCCGGCCCCGACACGGAATCCGTCCAGGCGAGCGCGGGTCAGGTGTGGAGGGGCGGCCTCGGGCCGGCTGCCCAGCGTCTCCGGCCGCCCGCGTCCCCTGCGGCGGGGGCGCCCGAGACCCTCCCTCCTCCCGGGCGGGCGTCGGCGAGCCGGGCGGGCGGCCTTGCCCGGCGCCCCCCAGCGCCCCCCGCGCCCCGCGCCCTGTTCCGCGTCCGCGCCGCCGGGGAGCACGTGCTTGGAGCCGGGCGTCGTGGTGGTTGACAGTCCTCGCACGGGGGACGCCGCTCCGCCTGCCGCTCCGGGGGGGGCGGGTCACCCGCGGCGGCGCCGCTCAGACCCGGCACCTGAGGTCGGCCACCTGTCGTCGGGCCGCCCTGCTCCGGGCGGCGGCGGGAAGCGCGAGGACCGGTCGCTGCCCGCCCGCCCCCACTCCGTCCTCTTCTTCGGGCGCAGCGCCCCGGCCCCCGGTCACCCCCAGCCTCGGAGGTCGGTGCTCGGCTCGCCGGGGCGAGGGCTCAGACTCGGACGGAGGGGCTTCCGCTGGGGCTCGTGGGCTTCCCGGAGGAAGCCGTGCGGGCGGGGCTCCTTCGAGCACCTGCGCGGTCACCGGGCACCGGGGGCCGCTTGCCGCGTTTGGACGACGACACCCAGCAGCAGCGGCGTCCAGGAAAAGGGGCGCCTTTCGGAGGAGACTTTCCTCGGCGGAGCGCGGGCCGCCCTTCGGGGTACGGCCGGTGGAGGCCGGGCGCCACCTGCTGGCCGGCGCGGGGAAGGCGGCTCGCGGGCGGGGGTCCCTGAGCCTGAGCGATGGGGGAGAAATCGCCCGGGGAGATCCGGCCTTTGGATGGTGAACGCTGGTGAAAGGTTGCCTCTCTGATATGTGTACAGTCGTTTCCACGGGTGAATATTAGGTCGCCTCTACCGCGTCCTAACTTAGGATCCCCTTTGGCAAACGAGGGTCTACTACCAATTCTACACTCCCTGCTGTCTTGGATTTTAATGCGAGTATCAGACATCACCCCCAGACTCAGGGATTATGACTGGATTGTGGAGAGAAATGAATTGGGAGATCAAATGAAAGCCAGAGAGTTTTCCCTTCTCTTTTCCTTACATTTATTTCATTTTATTTTTCCTGAAGTGCTTAATAACATTAACCAGGAGCTCTCCACAGTTGCCTTAAAGGACTATGGGGTGAATCCCAGCTTCCTTGTCTTAGTCCAGTCAGGCGTTCTCCTCATGCATGACCTGACTCTAGGATGTTGTTGTAATAGAGAGTTTTGATCCATTTTGGGCGGAATCCTTTAATTGTTTCATGGTTTTGGGAGGGGGGGATTTTTAATCACAATTTGGGAGCGCATTCGGTAAAACATTTTTATTCTATTTATTGATCCTACTTTTCTCTAGTGATTACACTGATTTTTGTGACATGAGCAAGGCTTACATTTCTGTACTTAACCCCACCTGAACATGACGTATGATTACTTCTCACATACACTGTCGGATTCTGTTAGCCAACATCTTACTTGGAATTTTTTAGGATATAATACAGTCTGTGCTTTCTTTTCTGGTGCTATCCTTATCTGGTTTCGGAATCAAGGTCACGCTGACCTCAAACAATAAATGTGCAGGTCAGTTTTCATTTCATTTTAATTCTCAAATCCGCGGATAAATCCTCGAAGGTAGGCAAACACGTGGTCTGTCCATTCTCTAGAAACTGGACTCACAGATATGAAGGGCGTGACCAAGGGCGTAGGGCAGTCAGTGCACAGACCCTGTCCCGGGTTTTACCTGAATGGTGACGGGGCCTCTGAGGACAAAGTTGCGGGAATTAATAGGGAAGAGTGTTCTTATCAATAAAGCATTTGTTGTTGTTCAAGGATAATTATTTACGGGCCTTCCACATTGTGGTTGTGCAGCTCCAGAACTCTCCGAAGCCCTGTCCGCCTGGCTCACCACACACCCTTCCAGTTTCTGACGCCCTCTGCTCCTGGAAAGGGGCCTCCCAGCCTGGAGTGTCTTTCTGGGTGATGGTTCTGCTCAGGTTTTGAACGTCTGTTTCCTCATAAAGGTCATCTGAGACAGACATGAGATTTGTGGAGAAGCCCAACAGGTACTTTGTTTAGTGCTGGTACTGAGTGCGAACAGAACATCAGTGTGAGGACCTGCGCCGGGGGGGGCCTTCCTGAGGGACGGTGCCAACCCCAGCGTGCGGGCATTGACCCAGCAGGAACTGGAGACAAGGTTTCGCTCCCCCGCGAAGCAGGGTGTTGGAAGTGAGACCGCTCTCCAAGGCCTATGATCGGAGTTACAGTGTGGACTGAAAAGAAAATTATCCTTCATCCAGGAGGATCATGGTGAGGCCCCTGGAGCTCAGGAGGGAAAAGAAACATCTCCCCTTATTATGCTGAGCGAAATAAGTCAATCGGAGAAAGACAACTCTCATATGATCTCCCTGATATGAGAAACTGGAGATGCAACATGGGGGGTTTGGGGGTAGGAGAAGAATAAATGAAACAAGATGGGATTGGGAGCGAGACAAACTATAAGAGACTCTTAATCTCACAAAACAAACTGAGGGTGGGGAGGGTAGGGAGAGGGTGGTGGGGTTATGGACATTGAGGAGGGTATGTGCTATGGTGAGTGCTGTGAAGTGTGTAAACCTGGCGATTCACAGACCTGTACCCCTGGGGCTAATAATACATTATATGTTTATAAAAAAAGAAAGAAAGAAAGAAGAAAAGAAAAGAAAACATCTCCCTTGAGAATCCATAGCCACAGATATGCCCTCCTGGGGAATGGAGATTTAAATGTATACTGCCCTGTTCATTTGAGAAATTCTAATGCTGGTAAATTAACATAAAAATCGTTCCTGGTTGGTGATACCCACGGGGTGTTTGGAAGGAGCGAATGCAAAACTTCTCCAAAGAGAGACAGAAGCCCTAGATACGACCACACAAAATTCTCATATTCGATGACTTGCTGAAAGTAGGTTTACAATTTAAAATTTTATCACCTACTGAAAACCATTTTACAGTGAAAAAATTGGTAGATACGACGAAGAGAAAGATTAGAAACCAAAGTACTGTAGGCTCTAAGGTAAGGGTGACTAAAACGGTTCAAGAGAAGAAACCAAAGAACTAATTAAAAAACATAAGAAAATCGCAAGGTACGATCACTGAAATTGAAAACCCAATGGAAGGTTAAAACCCAGATTTAAAACTACTAGAGCATTTCTAGATGGTAACAATGAACGTCTGAAAAGGAAATTAAGAAAACGATTCCAGGGGTGGGGCGCCTGGCTGGCTCAGCCTGGAGAACACAGGACTCTTGATCTCAGGGTCCTGAGTTCGAGCCCCACACTGGGCATGGAGCCTATTTTTAAAAAGTAAAAGTAAGAAAACAGTTCCATTTACAATACCCTCAAAATAAATAAAATACTTAGGAATTAATTTAGCCAAGGAAGTGAAGACTTGCACACTGAAATCTGCGAAATGTTGCAGAAAGAAATTAAAGAAGACATAAATAAATGGAAAAACATCCCATGCTCATGAATTGGAGATTTTAATGCTGTTAAAATGTCAATTCCACCCAAAGGAATCTGCAGATTCAGTGCAATCCCTGTGAAAATCCCAGTGACATTTTTTGCAGAAATAGAAAAATTCATCCTAAAATTCATGTGGAATTTTAAGGGACCCTGAAGAGCAGAAGCGATCTTGAAAAAAGAAGAACAAAGTTGGAGAACTCACAGTCCCTGGCTTCAAAACTTACTATAAAGCTACGGCAGTCCAAGCAGTGTGGTACGGTATAAGGACAAACACACTGACCCATGGAATAGACTAGAGAACCCAGAAATAAAGCCTCATATATGGGGAAAAATGATTTTCAACAAGGATGCGCAGACCATTTAATAGAGAAGGGCCAGTCTTTTCAACAAATGGGAGATCTGCGTGCGGAAGAACAAACCAGACCCTTCTCTATTCCCATATACAAAAAATTAACTCAAAATGCATCCAAGACCTACACATAATGGCTTGAACTATAAAAGTCTTAGAAGAAAACATACGGCACAGCTTTGCCACGTTGGAATCGACAATGCTTTCCTCGATAGGACATCAAAGGAACAGGCAACAAAAATAAAAATTGGACTTCAGGAAAATTTACAACCGTGCCACACTGGACACCATCAACAGGGCAGAAAGGCAACCCACGGAATGGGAGAAAATCTTTGCAAATCGTAGATCTGATAAGGGATTAATTGCCGGTATATATGGAGGCCTCCTAAAACTCAACAACAAAAAAGCAAACAACCCAATTCAAAAATAGACAAGGGACTCGAATAAATATTTCTCCAAAGGATATATGTGAATGGCCAATAAAACATGAACAGAAGATCAGCATCACTAATCCCTAGGGAAATGCAAATCCAAAGTGTAATGACATTTCACAGTCATTAGGATGGCTACTATAAAAACAAACAAAACAAAACAGAAAATAATGAGCATTGGGAGGATGTGTAGGAGTTGGAAGTCTTGTGCACTCCTAGAAAGAATGTAAAATAATAAAGTCTCTGTGGAGAACAGTATGGCATCACCTCCAGAAAATTAAAAAGTAGAATAACAATATGCTCCAACAATTCCATTTCTGGTATATATCCAAAAGAATTGAGGCAGGGTCTCAAAGAAATATTTTACGTCCATGTTCACAGCAGCATTATGCACAATAGCTACAACACGGAAGCAACCCAGGTGGCCATCAACAGTTGAGTGGCTAAGCCCCATGTGGTACAGACAGACATTGAAATATTATTGGCCTTAATCAGGAAGGGAATTCCAGTATCTGCTGTAAGACGAACCTTGAGGACATGATGCAAAGTGAAGTAAGCCAGTCACAGAAAGACAACTATCATGTGATTCCATTTCTCTGAGTGTCAAAATCAGAGACAGAAAGTACAGGAGTGGGTGCCGGGGGAGGGGAGAAGGGGGAGCTTAATGGGTGTAGAGTTTCAGCGTGGCGAGATCAAAGAATTCTGGAGACGGATGGCGGTGATCATTGCACCACAATATGAATGTACCTAATACCATGGAATCGTACATTTAAAAATAATACAGATGGTTCATTTTATGTCATGCGTATTTTACCAGAGAAAAAAATTTTAAGCTACTAGAGAGAGAATTAAAGAACTGGGAGATGAATCAGGGGAAATAACCCAAAATACAGCACAGAGAGATAAAGATATCACAGAGATGAAATCAAGGTAGGACACAGAAGGTGGGATGGGAAAGTCGGACACGCAAAGCACACTTTCCTGAAGGTCGTGCAACAGAGGGGAGCGCGGGACAGCGAACAGGCGATTTGAACTTGCAAGTGAGACGTGTCTAAGTATCAGACAAGCCTTTAGTCAAGGTCATGTGCCGCACATACGTATGTCCTGAAAATTGCAGAGAGCAAGTCCAACAACACAAGAGAAGGAATTCACAGGTGAAGTAATACGACGGCCTTTACACACAAAAATTGGTGGTGTGTTTCGTTTGCTGTAAGTTCAGTATACGTGGAAATGACATCAGATACCAGCTCTCACTCAGCAGACCGACAGCGGCCCAAAAGCTTCCATACATTCTGTTGACATGACTGCAGGGGAACAATCTTTTCCATGATAAAATGGCAGCACCCATAGGCGGAGGACCTGGACACCGGCCAGCCGAACTGTGTATGTGTTTACTCCTTCACCCGGCGGGCAAATGATCGGAAACAGTGTAATTGTCCACCAGGGCAGCAGGGGCGGGTCGGAAAATCGGTGGAACATCCTGATGCTGCCTTGTGCAGAGGAAGGGCTCTCTCTACACCGATGTGGGCTTTCCAGGGTGTAATGTCAAGTGCAGGACAGTGTACGTAGCAGGCTAACTTTTGTGTCAGAGCCAAGTTATAGGGGTACCTGGATGGCTCCGTTGGCTAAGCAACCAACTCTGGATTTCAGCCCAGATCATCTCAGGGTATGAGATGGAGCCCCGCGTCGGGCTCTGTGCCGAGCTCGGAGCCTGCTTGGTGTTCTCTCTCTCTCTCCCTCTCCCTCCGTGCCTCCTCCCCCCACTTGTGCACTTTCTTTCTCTCTTTAAAAAGAAGAAGAAAACCATAATATACACATAGAGATTCACATCTGTTTGCGTTTGCAGCGAAGTAAAATGGGAGGATAAACCAATTGAAACGGTTACTGATGGAGGAAGGAAGAGGGATACAACAGAGAAATGTGACGTCTCTAAAGGTATCTTGTGATATAGCTTTGATCATAATGTAAATTTTTTTAAATTAAAGAAAAGAGCAATACATAAATTTTTAAAAATAATAGAACAAATGGATCTAATTGCATCTCGAGTTGGTGATACACCCTTGACAAGCCATCGGTTATCCCAGCTGGCTGTGGAACACAGCAGTTTTACTCATCGTGCCTGCTGGAGATATTCTAAGGGCAAGAAGAGCTACAAAGAAACCGTAAGTTCATTCAGTTGTCATAGCGTCCGTAATAATCTTGCTATTGTTCTTTTTCAACTGGCAAATGTATGTTGTAAGGAAAGCAAAGAAGTAATTACGCTTCATGGTGTTAGGGACCAAGATTTTCATGTAAGAGAAAATAGTTACAAGGAACGGTTAAAAAAGAAAAAGCCCCAAAACCTTAGATTTGAACTGAAAACATCAATTTAAACTCGCTGTTTCTCTTAAAAAATATTTTTCTAATGTTCCACTGAAAAAGCCTAGAAGCAAAGGTGTCTTGGTCGTGATAAGCAGCCCCCTATACCAGCTTGCGTTTCCCCAGGACCATCTGCCCCTAGAAGTAAGCAGTTTCCTGGAGAAATAGCTGATTCCCATCTAGGACAGGAAGTAAAAATAAAAACAAAAATTAAGAGGAGACAAAAATAGAATAAAACTCTTTGGGCCCCAGGGAAGTCTTCTAGAGCACTGACTCATTTAAAAAATGGATAATTACAGGGAAATGAAAAGTGTTTGAGTGGCTCAGTCCATTAAGAGTCTAACTCTTGATTTCAGCCCAGCTCGTGATCTCAGGGTCGTGAGATCGAGCCCCGCACTGGGCTCATGCACTGCGCATGGAGCCTGCTTAAGATTCTCTCTCTCGCTCGCTAAAAATAAAAAGATAAATAAAATTAAACATAACAAGCGTTTGTCCTACCTTCCCAGTATAAGCCATATGTCAGAAAACCGCAAGAGAAGGACAAAATTAGCAAACCACCATGTGCAACCCCTCACATCACAACAAACGTAAGAACGAAATCCCTAGCAAAACCACTAGGTGACAGATTGATGGGGGACTCTACGAGGACATGACCTGGCTGTTTATGAGGAAATGCTTACGTGAACATCCGAGTCCGTCACTACAAATCCAGACAAAGGATCCCGAGATGTGTCTCATCAGGAAGGATAACATCACTCGTGAAATATTTTTAGGAAAACATGTTTTCTAAAGTTTGAAATAACATAAAGCCCTTCCGTCTAACTTCTTGTCAGTGGAAAGCGAGCAGAAGTCGAGATTGGGGGCTTGCTCACGACAAGTGGCCCGGCTTGGCCAACACATCGGTAACACTACGGCAGGGGGCTGGGGAGGATGGCGAGAGCTGCCCTTGACAAGAAATGTAACGGGCAAATGCAAGGAACGGGTCTTGTTCAGTTTCCTAAACTCTCAACAGGCAACCGTTCGAGGCCGCTGGAGACGTTGGCACGAACACCGGGCATCACGTGATGTTACAGAATTAGCTCCGCGATGTGAAGTCGGTCTTACGTCACACCGGAGAGCGGCCCTGCCTTTTTAAGGTGCGCACTCGAGTATTTACAGGTAAGGCGGCGTGAGTCGAAGAATCGCTCTAAAATATTCCAGAAGTGCTCATGATCTGATGGGTCAGACATTCCTTTCTCCAAAGGCTCTGCCCTCCTGCCCTGTGGCTTGGCATCCTTGTTCCCTCCCTCAAGGTTGACCTTGACCTACAGTGCAGGTGAACTCTCCTTCCTCACCTGGCTCAGCTGCCTTTGCCCCCACCCCCACCCCCGAGAAGAGACGCCGCTCTGTGAGCCCAGGGACACCAAGGTCTCACCAACAGGCAGCAGAGACAATCTCTGCGAGGCCCACACACATCTTCCCGTTCTCGTCCCCTCCTCCCCCGTGTCATGGGCAGAGAACCGCACGTGTGTTTCCACATATATGCTGATGCCTTGCTCTCAGAATACCGTCCTCGTTTGAAGTACGGTCCGGCTACAGACCGCTGCGGGACGCACTTTGCACAGTCTTCCAACCAAGTTCCATCGGATCCAGAAGAAAGTTCTCAAAACCTCACACATTCCTTCAAACGTCTACGTCTCAGAAAATCCTACAGAAGCACCGCAAACAGGGGAAAGGAAAGGCCATCCTTAATGTTCTCATTTCACCAGAATTTGCCAAAGCCTACGGGGCGGGAGAAATATTCCAAAAATGCGAACTGAAACTTTAATCCCCTAAAGTAAAATATTTAAAGGAGAAAAAAAATCTCAAATTTGAATTTAATCGGGTTGAGCCAATCCAACTTAAAGCTGTCTTGACGAAGACGGAAATCTCGGAGCCAGTTTGTCAGGCCCTGGATTTGCGGCTGACAGTGACTTTGGAGAATTGTCCCGAGACTCGAGTGCAGCCTGGAGTGTGATCGCGGCAAACTCCAGCTGATGAAGAAACAGCTGCAAATCACCCAGGGACGCGGGAACGTGTCCTGCAGATTCTCCCCCGCGTGCTGTTGTCCCTGAGAACGAGCGCTCCCGCCCACGGCCGCTCCCGACGCCCAAGGCGACTCTTCTTTCCAGGGCTCAGGTCCGAGGTGTCCAGCGGGTCCCGTTCACTGTTACGTTTCCTAGTGCATTTGCTCCACAAACGCTGACCCGATGCTGTGTCTGCGCCGCACGCTGTTCTCGGTGCTGCAGACACAGCAAAACGGGGGTCCCTGCCCTGGGGAGATGGGGGGCGCATTCCAGCAGTGAGACCGAGATCATATACAGGAAAATTCTAGCACATTTGCGGGGGTAAGTGCTACGAAGGAACTTAAAGTAAGAAAAGCCAGCAGGGGCCGCATGATGAGCCCCAGCCTGACCGACTCTTGCTGGGCTCCCGCCCACCCCGCCATCAGCAACCGTGGGTGCTGCTGGCTCTGGGGAAGGACAGCCTCGGGGCGAACGAGGGAGGGCAACTGGCGGGTGTGGGGCAGCAGGGCTGCAGCTGCTCCTGGGACTCCCCGAAGCCACATCCAGCACGTCTGCCCCCAGCCTTCCTGCAGCAACCCCCGCCCCCGGGGTCCTGTCTGCAGCTCCAGCTCCCAGACAGACCGCTGACCCACCCCCCTCTCAGGCTCCAGCACCAGCGAGCAGCACCTGCTCCTCGTGGGATGTGGGGCCCAGGCCCGGGGCACCCCTCCGGCTGGGAGACCCCCGCACGGTGAGTGGCACCCCTTCCTCAGAGCTTCTGAGAGTGAATTATTCCAGCCCCCTCTTCGTGTCCTCAGCCCAAGGGTGGAAATGCTCCCTGCGGTAACCACCTCTGGGATACCCAAGAGCTCTCCTCTCGCCTTTTCTGTTACCTCGTCGGTACTTGAAACCTAGCTCACAGTTTTTTTTCTCTCTGCTGAAGTTTGCGACCGGACCCTGACTAGTGCTCTGGACTCTCGGACCCCCATGTCCTCTCCTGCGTCACATGAAATCCGCACTGCTCAGAGAACAGATGCACAGGCTCACCAAGTCTCGGATTTAAAATAGAATTCTACTTACGGGTTAGTTCGACACTGCTGCGTAACAAAGTACCCCAAAACCTAGAATCTTAACACAGCAAACATTTATTACCTTGCACAGCTTCTGAGGGTCAGGAATCGGGAGTGACTTACTTGGGTGGCCCTGGCCAAGGCTTAGCCACGCTGGGGGGTCAGCTTCAGACTCACTCATGTGGTCGTGACAAGTCTCTGTTCCTCACGGCTGTTGGCCAACGATCTTAAGTTCCTTGACACCTGGGCTTCTCCACAGGGCTGAGCAGGACATGGCAGCTGGCTTTCCCCAGATTTAGACAGAGAGAGAATGACAGAAGTGACATACCACCATGGTGGGTCACAGACCAACTCTGGTACAGTGGGAGGGACCACAAGGGTGTGGGATGTAGGGAGGGGACACCAGGAGTGGGCGATTCCTGACGCCATCTTGGAAGTTGGCTACACAAGCTCTTTTCACCAGGAACTTTGGGCCCTGGGGTGAGGAGGGATCAAAGCCAGCCCGAGTGTCCCAGTTCCTGTGCTGCTGGGGAAAATCAAGAGACTTCTAGACCTGGGCAGGAGCTCTAACCCATAGGTCCTACAAGTGGGATATGGCTAAGTCCTCACTGCAGGCACCATTTTAGAAGCTCTTTGGAAACATTTGTTGGAAATGGCAGGGACAATTTTGGCTGTGTGACTCCTCCAGGCATATCTTGCTTTGTCACTAGAACTCTCGATGTAGGAATTATGCTGGCATTTTCTCCAGCTGCTGAGATGTCTAGATGTCAATGGCTTATACGTGTCTTCTGTAGTTATAGCCAATATATTTCAAACTTATTAACCAGACTACAATTAATTTGGCTTTTTAAACCCAAGAAGTAAATAGTATAGAAGTAGCCACACATCACAGGACATCATAACTCCTTAAATCATTTTCCTTTTCCCAAATATTACTCCCGGTTGATTAAACACCCAGTCATAAATAGAACCTTAAAGTGAGGCAAATAATATTTCCACTTTTGCAATGGCAGGGATAATAATGGCAAATCTGAAAGATTAGCTACATTGATACATCGATACAAATCTGAATGATTAGATACATCGATATAAAGATTATTAGATACTCTTAAATATTTTGGACTTGAAATGATTATTCTACTAATACATGGAATGGCAAGGTGTAAGAGCCCAGGATAAAATCCGGGCAGTCCTTCCCTCTGCCTGCCCCGCCCAGCGAGAATATGTATGCAGCCTGTCTGGGGGGAAATACTTTAATTACTGGAAAGATTACACACAATCGATAATGTTCTTCGGATCCACCAGAGAAAGTGACACCCTTCAGTAGTTAAGGAGATAAAAAGATCGAAGTTCTGGAAATGTTGAAAACGCCTCTTGGGCCATTTCCACACATTTATACATAGGATCGTGGTAGCTCTGGTGTAATGTCTATAGAGATAAAGATAGGCGACTCGAATCCTAAATGTTATGTTGATATGCAATCTGAAAATAGTCTCTATTGAAGATTTTTTATACACTTCCACATTTTCTGTGTAAGGCCTTCACATTCTTAGTTACAGGCAAAGGCCCAAGTTCTCTGAGATTCCATAGCCAAAGCATCAGTGAAATAGAAGGAAAGGGGGAAAAAAAAAAAAAGAAAAAACCACACAAACCTCTTGCTGGAAGCCGTATGCAAGAGAGAAATGGTGACAGTGTCTGAAGAGAAAAAGCCATTTCTATTTTTTACATCTTTTTTTTTTCACTATAGTAAGGGTGTAAATTTTCACTGACATTTTCCAACTCAGTGGAAATCATTCGGGGGGGATGTGAGTGGACGCGATTGGCCACCAAAAGTACACTGAGGGCTTTGGTGGTCAGGGATCAGCTCTGCTTGACTTCGCAGGTCTTCCGCCAAAACCATTTCTTGCCCCAGGCCACCCTCACGGGCACCCCGTGGCACCCAGAGCTGGGGTCGAGCCCGCGCAGAGCGGCAGGCCGTTCTCCCGGGGGCCCCCGTGGGCAAGTGACTGCACTAGCCTCGGGTCCTTTCAGCTCCAGCGCACTTTCTGGAATTCTCCTGTCCCGGAAGAAGATCAGGTCTGGAAAATGAGGCCGGAGAGCGTGCTTCACGGAGCAGAGCCGGTTTTCCATCCATGCTCTGCCACGATGGTACCACAGGGGAGAGTTTGCCTTCCTGATCTCCATACGGATGTGCGGCTGTCTGTGCTCTCCAAAAAGGCTGCGGAAATATTTCTGGTCCCACATCCTCTTCTGGAACCTTGCTTACTCCCACAGCAAGGGGTGGATTCTGTCTCCTGCCCTTGAACCTGGGCGGGACTTTGTGAATGCAAAGGAAGGGAAGCTCTGTGAATTCCAAGGCTGGTTCATGAAAGGTCGTACAACTTGGCATGGTTCTCTCTCTCTCTCTCTCCCTCCCTCATCACCCTTGGTATGCAGCTGCCATTTCGGGAGGAAGCCCAAGCTGCAGAGGGAGACTGCCTGTAGCTGCTGCCACCGGCACCTGCCATCCCAGCCCCACCTCATCTGTCACCCGCTGGGCACGGGAGTGGGAAAACCCTCACGAGGCCTCCAGACCCTCCCACCGTCTGACCACCATCGCCTGCGAGCGTCCTGGGTTCGAGCCCCACAGGGCTCTCTGCTCAGCGGGGAGCCTGCTTCTCTCTCCCTCGACCCCTCCCCCTGCTGGTGCTCTCTCTCTCTCTCAAATAAATATACAAAATCTAAACAAAATAAAATGAGAAATTAAAATACAAGAACCATTTCTTCTTTCAGAGTCAGAAATTTCACACTGCTTCTTCTTCTCTCTGGCCTAGTGCTTCTAGTCCAAGCCCCCCACAGAGCTTTATTCTAATATATGTTTGCATTTGAAAATTATTTCTCATCCATAATATTATGCTTTTCTGCAAAAAAGAATATGTGTGCTTACATACTGAAATTATAAGTGTTTTTGTTTCCGTTACCACAAAACATTCCTCAACCCTTAAAAATTTTTATAAACATTAAGATGATATTTTACAGAAAATAAGATGTGCAAAACTGTTTTTGTTTTTTCAGTTATTTTCAGTGTACGGGGATGAATATTACTATCGTACAGAACGAGCCAGGGTTCAACACGAACTTTAATCCGTTTGTAGTTGTGTGGGTTTCAGCGCCGCGAAGCCCCACTCACACGACGAAGCGGATGGAGTCGGAAGCAGGTGCGTAGACAGATGTCTACGCAGGGCCTTGTCCACGTCACTGCTAGAGATGGCACCGCAGTCCAGTCTCAGGCGTGGGTTTTAGCGTTCTGAACCATGACACCTCGGCGACATCCAGCTTCCATTTTATTGGTGGCAAACAGCTGGAAATCCCTTGGCTTGAACATCTCCTGGGCAAACGTTCTGGGCACTGACCGGAGGCGGAGCGGGCATCAGAGCAGGGTGATGGGAAGCCGGTCAGCCGGGCCTCGGTTCTCAACCACTTCACCTCTGCCTCTAGGGGCGACCCTGGGCTTCCCGGGGGTCCTGGGCTGGAGGCCCTCTGAGGCTCCCCGCACACCAGCTCAACTCGAGTCTCTTCAGGGACTCGCTGGTAAACCCGGGATACAGCCTGTGTCTCTGCTTTCCAGACTTGTGTACGTGTGGGCCCCGCCCACGGCTGTCCCCCGCCTTCCTGGGATCCTTGTCCTTGCAGGCTGACATGTCAGGATGGAGCCGGTGGAGCGTCATGTGATCTTCTCGCATTCTTAACTGGTACTGAAGTCCCTGCGTGGCAGGAAGGGCAAGTTCTTCGACTTACCCAAACGGACGTCTTACACTCTAAAGACGAGCCTTGGGGGGCAACCATTTACTCAGGGACAGCAAGATCGTTTGAATTGGCTCAGTGACACATATTCTTTATTGAAATTTCCAAAAGTCATTTGGAGGAAAGGCCTCAGTTAATCAAGGCTCTTTACAGGAAGTTCTATGGAATACTGTCCTGCTCGATGCTCAAGGGAAACAGGGCTCGGGGTCAGCTCTGTTTGGAAGAGATTGCACACCATTCTCTCTCCTTGGAATTTCCAAATATACATTGAAAGTTTTAATACATTATGTAACAAAGAAACCCATTTGAATGGACTTTCCAAACTCATCAGACCACGAATCCAGTTTTTTTGTGTTACACTTACTATTATCCTCACATAACCAGCCTTCCACAAGTTTCAAGGGAAAGGCTAAAGTCCATGACAATTTTGGTGACAGACTTTGGTCAGAAACAGCTCAGCCGGGCCCTGGATGACCCCATTCAGCTCTCCGCCTTGTAAGGCGTCCTGCGGACCTTAGCGTGTGTGCATGACGGGGTGGATGGATTTTTGACTTCCGGTTTGAACCATGCCACAGACGGCAGAGAGACAAAGCAATGTGCTCTTTATTTGGGATTTTGACATGTGGGCTTTGGGGGATATTGGAAATGTTGTAATTTTCCAGTACAAACTTTGACATTTTGTTTCTGGGTCACAGAGAAAACACCACCTCTCATCACCAATTACTGTTTTCCTCAAATCCATGCTATTTTTGTCTGGCTTCCTTTGAAACACCAGAACAAATGCTAAGCCTTTCAATTCTCCTCTTGTCATTCAAATTCATGGTACAGATTTTTTTTTTTTTTTTTTAAGTCTTACCTTGTGTTCAAGTCGTCCTTCAGGACACGTGAGTTGCTCTCGAAAATCAACTTGTCTCGCAGCACTCGTCCCGTTGCTAGAATCACAGCTCTTACCTCTTTCCCGGCGATGTCACTGACTGACGGTTTCATGGATGGTCTTTGCTATCATCTGTACCTTGTTTAATCTTCAGGGTCACACTCTCACTTCTGGTGTCAGTTATGTCCAATCACATCGCTTCTTATGTATTTACAATTACGTGGAAAATTGACTTCACATGTTCGTTGATGTTCTTCACTCTAACTACCGGTCGACAGTTTCGAGTCTAGTCCATAGTGATGCATTCCTCTGTCTCCAAGGCTGTTGGGACAAGATTGGTTTGACAACGCTGAGGTTAGTGCTGTCACAGGTCAAAACACGTTGCGACTTGCTGGAAAACACGCGGACTCGGACTTTTAATTTACAAATTAAGGGTGTGGGACTCAAATCTTTTCAGGTCTCTCTGGAGAGCTTTATGCTTCTGTGCGTTGCTAAGCTCAAGACTCTTCTCTTTCCATAAATAATATGATAGCATTTTTTAAAAGATTTAATTTATTCGTCAGAGAGAGAGCACAAGCAGGGGGAGTGGCAGGCGCAGGGAGAAGCAGGCTCCCTGCTGAGCAAGGAGCCCAAGGCGGGATTCGATCCCAGGACTCTGGGATCATCACCTAAGCCAAAAGCAGATGCTTAACTGACTGAGCCACCCAGGTGTCCCAGTATGATTGCATTCTATAATTTTTTTAATTCTAAAATTTTTGAGATTCAATTATTTTTCAATTTACTGCAGCTCTTTCTGTAATCAATTCTGTTCACTTGCTACCCACCAAGTTCCGGTTTGACTCTTGGCCCAGTGCCTTGCCTGTGGTGGTGGCCGGCTGCGTGGAGGCACGAATGAACACTCTCTTGGTTTGTGAAAAGTTTCTAGGCTTTAAGGGAAACCCCAGACAACTGCATTTCAACAGGAGATACTGTGTCAAGAAGGTAGAGCGCTCAGCATGTGAGGAAGAGAAAGCGTGCTCCTGAGCATGGACCAAGTGAGGACAAACCCACAAAAAGCAAGGATCATCTCTGAGTTCCGTTTTCTGAAGATCTTTGTAATACTCAGGAAAATCGACGTGAGTGGACAACTTTAACCTAGAAATCGATGTGAACAGGAGTAAATTGGGGCCATAATGTGAAGGGTGTCGAGCATCCACGGAAGGTCACTAGATCGGATACTTGGGGTGACAAGAGAGACATCACCGTGGTTGGGCAGGAAATGATGGACGCCGTGATTTGGGAGGTTTCAGTGGTATTTGTGGGCAGATAATGAAGAAGGGAAGAGGAGGGAGGCTGGTGGTGGTGGGTGCTAGTGGCAAGGGAAAGGACCCTAAAGGGACAGCCTAGAGAGACTGCAGACAACAGCTAAGAGCTTAGTGACAGGTGGGCTGAGAGGATGGGAGAGACAAGAGGCAAAGATAACTCAGTTCTGAGCCTGAGTAAGGAAATCATTATGGCACCAATGAGAAGGAGGAAAACACGGCAGGGAGAGTTGATTTGGGGAATTTGGGGGACAGTTCCGTGTTAGACCAGCACGGGAGGTGACCACCCACATCTGGGTGGAAAGTTCCGCCGGTGCTGGAGGAAGGGGAGGTCTGGAATTCTAGGGGTCGCTGGGCACACACGCGACCTCCCGGCCACACCTGTCACAAGGCCAATGCCTTGGATCACAGCTCTTTTCTCCTTGCATCATTCCAAAATGAAAGGCCCCAGTTTTGGTCTGTTTCCAGATAGCAATTTCTTGTGCTGTACTCACTGTTGACACCTGCTCCCAGTTCTTGTTACGTTTAAGATTTCAGGATCGTCACAGCAGTCTAGACATAGATATACCCCGGGGGGGCTTTAGAGATATAATAAACCCTGGAGAGTCTGTGTTGTTTGCACTATTCTTCTGAATAACAAAAATACATGGTTTTTTTTTTCTAGAAATAACTCAAACCCAGAAATTTGTACATAAAAAGTCCAAACTCTTGCACCGGTAAACCAGGAGACATATAAAACGCCTTCATACAAACACTGCAATAAAATTTGGAAACAACCCAACATCCAATAAAGTAAATAGGGAAGTAATACATATTTATGTAAGAGAATACTATTCTTCAACGACAATTAATGAATTATAACTATGTACAGCAGTAGTGATAAACAGTGTCAATGAAAAAAGGAAGTCAGGGGTAAATATTAAGTATGATTTTATTTATATGAGATCAAACGCAGGTAAAATTTTTCCAAAAGAAATACGCAGGTGGTAAGGTCATAAAGGTAAGCAAGGAGAGGATGCTTCAAGCAAGGGAATGGTACGCTGCCTATACTTCCAGAAGAGACACGCAGAAGACTTCTAAGATATCGGCAGTTCCTAATTCTTAACCTTGCTGTAGTTACATTGATATTATTGATATTTGCTTTATTGTTGTGGCATAATGAGAGAGAGAGATTTGATCTTTGATCCAGGTTGCTAACACAGCTCCTAAATCCCCTGGAATTTCCTGGAGGAGAGCTACATCTTGTTCTAAAGAGATGGCTCTCCGTGGGCTGCTCGATGGCTTCAGGATGGGGCGGGTCACCAGAAAGACCAAGCCATGATCAGAAGCATGGAGATCTGGAAGATCTCTGGAACTTCTGGAAGAAACAGTGGCTGCTTTGAAGTTTGGATAGTGTCTACAGGTCCTAGAGGAAAGATCACCTTGTTTCCAGCGGTGAGGGACCACCTGCAAGAGGGGTCCTGATTGGCGAGCAAGTCCAGGATGAGCCATTTCCTCGTCCTAATGCTGAAGCCGAGTCTGGCCGGAAGCCGCGCCCTGTGACCACCGTCTTCCCTGTGCTCGGCCAGGCCCCCGGGGGTCGCAGACAAATGCACTAGCCTGACAGAGAGGCTGGCCTTCCATCTCCGTGCAAGCCCCCCAGCAGCAGAGTGATGGCGCAGCACTTCCGGCTGACTGGCAGTCAGTGGGACCCGAAGAGCAACAGGTAGGAGACAAGTTTCTACTCGTGCTGAACGTTAGCGCTTACGAGGTCTAACAACAAAGAGCTGGTTTCCGCTGGCCAGAAAATGATCCGGAGGAGGAAGGTTGTTAGGAACCAAATGTTTGTATCACCTCAAAATTCATTCGATGGAGGGGCGCCTGGGTGGCTCAGTGGGCTAAAGCCTCTGCCTTTGGCTCAGGTCATGATCTCAGGGTCCTGGGATCGAGTCCCGCGTCGGGCTCTCTGCTCATCTGGGAGCCTGCTTCCTCCTCTCTCTCTGCCTGCCTCTCTGCCTACTTGTGATCTCTCTCTATGTCAAATTAATAAATAAAAAATCTTAAAAAATTCACCACATGCAAGTCACAGGAGAGCTTGTTTCCGCCCGCTGTCTCCCGCGTGAGGATGCGAGCGCGCTGGGCATCTGCAGGCCTGAACAGCGCACTGCCAGAACCTGGCTGGGCTGCCTCCCCGATCCCGGACTTCCAGCCCCAGAACTGACACACGAACTCTGTTGTTTCTAAGCCACCAGTCTGTGGTACGTGCTTACAGCAGCCTGGGCTAAGACAAAGGTAAAGGAAGCTGAAAGTCAGTGGAAGCAAACGATTCTGGGCAGCCCGAAACGCCCGTCATGGGATGACCGCTGTGTAATGTCCCCGTGGGTAAACCCGAGGGGTTGCATGGGTGACCAAAGCGCTTCCACTCTGCGTGCTCAGTGTCTGCAAGCGGAGTTCACAGACATCCTTGCAGAGGCACGTGGATAGCTGGGGATACATGCATGGCCTTGGTGTCAGACCTGAGTTCAAATCCCTGCTCCAGCACACAACGGCAAGACCCTGGGCGAGGCTTTTAACTTCTCTCAGCTTTAGTTCCCCTGTTCGTAAGATAGGAGAAGCGTCTGCCCCTCCATATTATTGCAAAGAGCAGAGAACTAATGTGTGCAAGGGGCCAACACGTAATAAACTCTGGGGAGTAGCCCAGTTACCACGGGAGGGAGTCCTCTTTCCTCCATCGTTCCACGTTTCTCTGAAGAAACCAAGGCGGACAAGTAACTGGCACCTGACGAACGGGTCGCAGAGCCAGGGCCACCACTCAAGCCTGGCGACTCTGTTCTGTGTTCCTTCATCAGTGGCCGACTGACCAGCTGACCCCCATTCAGTGGTGGGCTCAGTCAGAACGGCTATCTGGCAAGGAAAAATTTTAGCACATGCACGTGCAAGTGTCCACACACACACACTGTAAGTCTTTCACGAACAGAGTTCAGCTCGGGCGATCCCGTCAGCGAGGATGGTGCAGCCAGACAGGGGCCTCATTCGGAGATTCGCAAGGATCCGCAGCGCCGGGGTCACCCACAGATCTGGTCCACCGTACTGCCCAGCGTCAGGCGGCCGTGGTTCGGGGGAGCGGCACAGAGGAAGAACACGAGAGCTTCTCTGGGAAACCTGACATTCGTGCTGCTGAGTGTGAGGACTCAGACGTGTTTACTACGCCCCGCTAACGTTTTCTCTGACGAGGGAATGGGGAGCAGAAGCATCACAGACCCACGCAGCGCCCAGTGAGGGGCGCTGGGGGAAGAGAAGCGGGCAGTGTGGTGTCTGATGGGGAAATGACAAAATTTGGAGGCAGAAAACCAGGGTTGGTGTCTTCGTTCTGTTTACTTGCTGGGTGACCCTGGGGGTAGGGTAGAGGGCGGGATGGGCCTCACACCCCCAAATCTTCAGTTTTCTCAAAAACAAAGAACACTACTGATGCCAATGTTTCAGGAAACAGTTATAAAAATATAATGCGTGTAAAATTATGTAAAAGTTATAACCTCCTGCATTGCAGTTTCCGCGTCTGTGGTAGGGCTGCTAACAGGATCTGCTTCGTTGGCCAGTTAGAAAGCAGCGAGTTAGGCCCATGTGAGCACTTGCAACAGTGTCTGGCTCGAGTGAGCGAGTGAGCACGCACATTATTAGGCAGATGATCATATGAGACCAGACCTTCACCCCACCACCGTCTCAATGCACTGTCTACCCACCAGCATCGCCGCGTCTCTTGGCTTCTCGCCATTAGTGACTAGTTATCATTATGAGATACCGAGTCCAGTTTTGCCCATTTTCCTTTCCTTTCTGAGAAGGCAGTGACCAGAATCATTAAAAAAAAAAACAAAAAACCAACTCTACTGCAGTAGTGATTTTTAAATAGATACATATTACTTCTCTGTGAACAATATTAAGCCATAATTCTGATCAACAATAGGATATGAAGAAAAATGCACAGAGTGGTGTTTAGGATTATAATCTAACACAGCACATTGGTAATAGACACACAGAAGAGCAAGTGTCTGACAGCCATGCGACCGCAAGACTGCAAATAAAACGATTTTCAACATAACGTGCAAGCTTTAATGAGTGGGCTAATTCATGAAGAATAATAATAAGACCTTTTTTAAAAAGTCAATAAATTTTTAACCAAAAATCCAACATTGTTCCAAAATAATTAGTAGGAACAAAGATGTGGGATGATAATTTTTTCTCTATCAACGTAAACATGGTTATAGATTACTTTTAAGATCTTTATCATTCTAAAACGAACAGAAAGCTACTTGAGAGACCCCAAATCCTATCTTAAAACGAATAGACAATGATGATGATACAGCAAAGAAAGCTAAAATTAAAATCTATCTTGGAAAATGTAAGAATGGACTTCTCTCTAATGAGCTACAGAACAATAGTGATAAACGTGGGACAAAGAGTGGACATTCTGGAGCCGGACTGTCTGGGCCTGAATCGTGGCTTTGCCGCTCAGTAGCCATGTGACCTTGGGCATCTCTGAAACTCAGTTTCTCATTTGCAAATTGAGAGTGATAGTAATTACTTCATGAAGTTATTGTGAAGATTAAATTAGTTAATACCTGTAGAGGTCTTAGCCCATCGTCAGGTGCATGTGTGCTCAATAAATCTAAGCTATTTTTATTCTGATAAATGCATGACAATGTTTTAAATATCCAACGTGCACACAGGAGACGTAGTCACCGAGAACACGAACACTCCGCGTAAACTGACTTTTGGCGCTCGGTGAACCGTCCGTCACCGCCAGCTCGTGGCTGTCGCTGGCGCTGCGTCCGCACGACCACGCCGCACAGGGCGCAGCGTGGCGCCCTACCAGTCCACACGGCCCGTCCACTGTAAGGTGTGGCCCTACTTCCTGACTCGGGAAACGTTAAAGAAAAACGCGGCCGGTTGTCAAAACATTTCAGAAAAGTCAACCATGAAGAAAACCACGCGTCGTGGAGCCGAGGAAGAACTGGTCGGAAAACTGGGAAGTGGTCCGCGGAGCGGACTACGGACAAAGCGCGGACGTGGGGTCTTTCCCGGAGCAGGGGTCCCGGGGGGCCGGGGGGGGCGCTCCGAGCCAGCAGCCCCGCCTGGGGCCAGGCGCCCCCCGGGACCCCGCGCTGCCGCGTCTCACCGCGAGGAGGAGCAGCCGCGAGCCGCCGCTCCGGCTCCGGGAGGAAGAGGCCCCGCCGGGTCGGGCGGCAGCGAGGCCGCGGGTTCCGACGGACGGAAGAGCGGTCCGGGGCGGTGAGACACGTCCCGCTGCTCCCGCTCTTACCTGGCGGATCCCTCCCGCGGCCTGCGCCGGCCCGAAGCGGGCTTCCGCGGCGCGGGGACGGGCGGGCTCGCGGGAGACCGGCGGCCCGAGACGCGCTCCTCTCGCTGGCGTCCGGCCGCGGCGGGCCCCCCGCAGAGCGACCCGCACAGGATGACGTGTGACACCGACGCCGGCCGGAGCAGGGACGGCTGTGGCGGGAAACAGACCGTCGCGCGCTGGGGCCGCCGCGGGGAAGCCCGGCTGGTGTCCCCGCCGCGAGGGCTCCCGCGCGCCCCGGAGCGCTCGCTCTTCCCGCGGGGCGGCCGGGTCCCCAGCGCCGCCGCCTCCCCCGCCGCTCGGCGCCGCCGCGGGGCCCACCGGGCCAGGGCGAGGGACCTGGGCCACCCCCTGGCGCGCGCCCCCGCCCTGTCCGCTCCCGCCGGCCCGGAACGCGCGGCGGCGCCCGCTGAGGCGGCGGAGGAGGCGCGCGGCCCGCGTCCTCACGTCGGCCCGGAGGCGGCGACCCGGCCGGGAGCCAGGAGCGAACTCGCCCCGCGTTGAGCAGCGAGACGGGCCGGTCGGCGAGCTCAGGCCGCCCCACGAACGACACTTCGGAGCAGCCCGCGGCGGCCCAGCCGCACCGCAGAGCCTCGCGGCCGAGCGCGGCGTCACACGCTCGCTCCCGGGCGGGCTCGGGGGACTCGCTGAGACCGAAGCCACAGAGCCGTGAGGCGGTCGGCGGGAAGAGCGAGCGCGGCTCCTGGACGGAAGAGGCTGGAGACGGAGCCCGGCCGGCGGAGCCTGCACAGCGGCCTGTGGCGCGGCCCCGCCGCGGGCGTCCCCCGGGTCAGGCCGCAGCCGCGCGCCGAGGAGACGCGCTCGCGCTCCGCCCGACCCGCAGGTCCTTCCAACGCCTGGAGCCGACACCGACGAAGCGTCCGATTTGACTCCGCAGTTCGCTGGCTTGGGCGACGGGCGTCCCCACAAGGTTCCCAAGGGCTTCGAGCGGGTGGGGGTGACAGACACCCCCGAGCGACACAGGGCCTGGCACTCGGAAGCGACGGCGCGTCTCGGGACGGGCTGGGGACACCCCGCCGCGGGGAGTCGTTCAAAGTGTCCGGACAGTCTCCCGGCGCCCCAGACCGGAAAGCTTCCGGGGCCAACAGGGAGGGGGGCGGGCGTGAAGCGACAGTCTGGGCGCGGCCGGACCCGCCGCGTCGAGGCGACCCAGGCCCGCAGCGACGGCCGCGGCGCAGGCTCCGTGCGCGGCGCTCCAGGTCCGCCGCGGCCCCGAGCTCCCCGCGCGCGCCGGGTCCCAGGTTTGCTCTAAAAGCCGCTGGAGCTTCCGTCCCGTTCTGCCGTCGGAAGAAGGCTTCGTGGCCAAACCCGATAAAGGCATGACAATATAAGAAAACTCAAGATGAAAAGGAGCCAAAGAAGTCAGGTTAAAGGGACAGGAAGAAAAACACACCGAACTCAAAAAGAAAGTAACTTTTTTAAGAACAGAGAGTTTAATGTGCGTTAACGAGAACAGTATACAGTGTGTGCGTTCTCAGAAGCATGCTGGCTGCAACATGCGAGCGGCAGGAGCCGGACTTCTAACAGTAACAGTCTAACTTAGTAGATACTTGACCCGGAAGATGCTAGAAGATACACAATGCCGGGTTATGTGGAATTCGTTGACATGCTTTTTGCTATACATTTGGGCTTTCATCTAGAATTTCATAAACAAAACTTCATTAAAACCGATTCAGATTTTACAACTACTAGGAAAGAAAACTGGCAGAGGTGAACATTTCTCTTCTCCAGCAACTGGTAGCAGGTTACTGAGTGGTAGGTAGTATCTTCTTGACCCGCTTAGGTTTGGTGAGGAAGCCGGGCGTGAGAAGCTAACCAAATTGTCACGAGAAATGGTCTAGTGGGCAGGGTACTAAGACCTAGAGCCCTTGTTGCCTTGAAAGAAAACAAGGTAAATAAGTATGAAATATATGTTAAAATTGGAAAATGACAGTGGGTGATCAAGACCATCTTAGTTATTTCAAACAGCTTCTTAACTTGAATAATATGGAGCATGTAACTCTAGATTTGAGTAAAATGTCATTTATTCAAATTTTAATAATTCGGTTTAAAATATTATTTCACATTTTGTTTAATCTTGGCAAAACTAAGAAAGGGCTCCTGATGTCTGTCACTGGTGTTAAGTAGCACTACAGAAACGATATTCAGCCTCAGAAAGGTCAGGACTTCAGCGTGTTCTCTGCCAACAAATGACCGCTGATGACACCCCCCCGGGCACATTGAGAACACCGCGTGCTCGGGAACCATCACACCCCTTTACCCCACAGTACTGTGCAAGTCACGTTTCGGCCAACTTTGGTCCTCACTCCAGTGAGAGCGAATCATTGACATTTTCATGGGCTTTGTAAAGAGCTGTACTACGAAGAGGCTAGAAATAATTGTTCTTTCTTCTCCAGGACCCTTTTGTGTTCTTAAAAATTCTTTATTTTCTTAATGCCTCACTGTAATGGGAAATTCAGGGTGGAGCTAATCATACAAGCCACCCACGTCCCATTTAGGAAGTTCTCTGCTCTGAGTTCAAGTAGGGCCAAGTCAGTGAAACCTTTCGGCCACCCCAGGGACCAGCGCACAGCAGACTCAGGGCGGTGTAAACCAAGACTGTGCTTTACTAGTAATTTTACTTACAAGGCTTTGGCTGTGCAGTGGTTCATTTCCAGCGATGGTGTTAGATGTTCTTACTTAACTCTGTTTCTTAAAGCGGTAAGAATACAAATTCTCTAATTGGTGAAAATCGTGTCCAACAACTGGCTTAAAACTAGTTGACTTTGAAAACCAATTTTTTACATACCTTAGATTAAATTGGATCCTCTGAAGATGTATCTATTTCAAAGGCCGCATTTTCTTCCTAGACATGAAAGGGTTTAAAATTACGTAAGATTTTAACTTCTCTTTCTAGTTAATCAGTCTCAACCAAGGATTCTCAACCTTTCTGAAGTGCTGAACCATTAAAAGACCATCCAGTGTGGGCTCACTGTTATATATAAATTTCTATTTTTCAATTAATTTTCATAATTATGGCCTATGCCTGAAATTATGGGGTAGGGAAGGGTAGGCGCACCACCACCTGGAAATTAAAAATACCATCATTTCAAATAGCCCGCCCCAGGCTAGATAGCCCTCACCGGTAACCCCAAGCAAAAAGTTTCCCCGCCTGCTTCTTCCCTTCTGCCAAGTGTCAGCATTAAGTCTAGAGGAGCAGGTAGGGAATAAGGGAACCAAGATGTTCAGTCTCAAGTGTTTGCCAAAGTTAATTTTATCGCACCTTCCCTTTTACCTGCTTTTCCCTCAGTGTCACTCATCCACAAAGTGAAGGGGACAGTGACCTCTTTTCTGGGCAGTTGTGTTGATTTACTTAAGAGTGAGCCAGGAATTCAGAGATTTTTGAACTCGGGGATACTTCTAAATAGGCTGAGAATTCCTGGTGCAACCAAAAATTAAGTAGTCTTAAAACCTCTTAAGTTTAGTATTTTAGCCAGAAGAATAAAGAATTTAATTTCATTCACACAGTATTTTCTAATGGTTAGTATTTGGAAGGAAAAAATCATGATTAAAATGTATGTTACTGCAGCACTACAACATGCAAATGATCTAAGGAGTTCTCAAGTTGAGAATTTTAGCAAATCAATTTCTAAAATTACTTGGTTAGGCAATTAAAATTATTGACTGCTAAAACTTACATCATAAAATATAACACAAAAACAGATTTTCCCATCAATTTTGGAAATGTTGATTCAGTTACACATGGTTAAATTTCCCAGAATTTGAGCGCTGACCTTACACCCTCAGCACTGTGAAAACTCTATCAATTGAGAGATGTCAATAGCTTCCTTCATTTCCAGTCTCCCCGCAGGAGGGCTGGACTCCTACCTTCCAACCCACATGTCCAAGGTGAATGACTGGGCTTAATGTTCTGCTACGTGAACAGAACTACCCACGGCTTACGGTGAAGGCAGAATGGTTTATAAAATATGGTAAACCTCTAAGTGACACAGAAGCGAAGGGACTGGCAAGCTTTAAAGCACTGATTTTCTTTTCTATCATGTTCCACCCAGCTTAGAGCAGAGTTTCGTGTATGTGAGGACCAGACTGAGCTATCCAGTATAAATAGATACACACACACACAGAGACATACAGATTCAAAGGGATGACGGTATGACTCAATACGCCATCTGGCTTGTCGATTTCTGTAACAGCATGAGGAGGAAAACTTTTCCATACTGCTCAGACAGTAATTAAGTTGTTACCCTCCCAGGACCTGGACAAGCTACTTCCTGCAGCTACAGAAATGCCTGGTGGAGTGTCGTGCTGTTGGGCACTAAGGGCCAGCACAGCACCGCTCAGGCTCGGGGACCGAGGAGCCAAGTTCCCTCCAAAGGACCAGTGGGGCAGCTCAGCGCACGTCTGCCAGTTGTGCGACTGCTCCATGAACCTGAACGTCTCACAAACTGTACACACATACGACAAAACACACACACAAATTACTCTTTTATTTGTAATCAAATGTGAATCATCACTGTAGTGAATAAAAATTCATGAGTCAGAATAACATGCAATTTTTTTATTGTTCTCTAAATCTATTTGTACACTTAACACCCTAGTATTAACTTCACAAACAGCATAAAGAATGTACGACAGTGATATTAAGCTGCATCTACTCACCGGAAAAAGAACAAAATATTGCCTCTGAAATAATTACTAATTATACAACATTGTGAACTAAACCTCTATAAATACTAAAATGTTAACATTTCAATACATAATGTCAATAACATCCTGCCTTAAATTGGTTAAAAACATTTGTTAAAGTCATGCAAAATAAACACTTTAAGGAAATGTTAGATTATACTCAAACATCAAGACAATGAAACCCAAAACAGCAACTATTCAGCGCAATGACTGGGCAACTAAATAATTTATTCAGTGTATTAATAAAAATCTATTAAGTGAAAACTGTCACAAATGTAACACTAACTTTGGGTAATTGCACATTCTACGATCTCACCATCTACGATCTTATCTGTGACTGAGGATATACTGCCAAAATTAATTCTACATAAATAGGCTATGTTAAAACAACAACAAAAAAATTCAATGCATGATGACAGGGTCCACTTCTAGTCCATATGATACTTAAATGTGGTCATTCTCTTAACCCTGCTAACAATAAATGCAAAGTCTCACCAGTTTTATCTGCTTTTTACCCTTGCTTTGTTACATCTTAAAACTTCTTAAAGTATATCCTTTTTTACGGTCCTCCCCTGGGGTTAGCATGCTAGTTTTGGAATAGATGAAGTAGACAGATATACTCTACCCTGGTATAGAAGGCATAATTTAATTTTACTTGATTAAATATTTCCTTGTCTTTGTCAAGTGCCACTGACCTTTCTGATGTAATTATTTCCTCATTCTCTTGACCCATGAGTATCAGAGCCTATTATTACCCGTGTCTCCCTGATTCTCCAGAGAAAGAGTTCATGTTTTTCCCTCCCACTGCTAGGCTAAGAAAAGTTGGGTACACGATTTAAAAGAGTCACAGAAGAGACCAGCGTGGGATCTCAAGCCGGTGGATGGGGTGAGAGCCGCGTCTGGGATGTGGAGGCCAGCATCCAGGTCCCAGGCAGGTTCTCAGCCCCTCCCCACGGGCCACTCTCCCAGCAGCTCAAAAAGGTCTCATCACTGGGTCTCTATTTTGAGCACTGTTCATTCACCTTCTTATCAATTTTTAAAGCCCTTGTTAAACAATGCGTCTATTATATACAGCACTGGTTCTCTATTTATACAGTAGTCTCTGGGCTACTCCATAACCTATAAATTCTTATCTTTTACCCTCGAAGAGCAAAATTTGCTTCTGGTTCATCTAATACCATGTCTTCCTTTGAATATTTGATGAGTGAATGTTGTACAAAAGGGGTCTCTAGCTTTCCATTTTCTTTGGCAAATCATGCCCTTTCTATCTAATAAGATATTTCTAACCTATTTTTATACTTAGATCTTGTCCCAAAAAATTTTATGAGGTTGTGTGCCAATGCAAGTTCCAATAACAATAGTGAGTTTTTAAGCTTCTAATTACAAAGACAGTGGAGGCTGACTGATCAATCGCCCCTTCTTACACTTTCCTCGGTGTATAGTGTATGCTTCTTTTACCAAAGACCTTCCCATTCATTATTTGTGAATGAAGCGTACAAAGGTGGCATGCACGGATGGGTTCCCTATAAATGTGGGTCAATTCTGTCACAGGGGTAGAGTAATACTACTCTGCTTTTGCTCATTTCTCTTAAAGAATGCTTTCTCTTTCCTCTCCAAAGCCTGTACTATCAGAAGAGGCCACTGCATGGAGCTCTGAAGACTCCTTGGAGAGCCTTGTATAACTTGAACGTTGGCTTCGCTTATGCGTCATGCTTTTGAGGTTTTCATTCTGAATAGCAGTTGGGTTGGAACTGGAACCAGGCCTCAGAAGGACTTGGGAAGTCTCCCTCGTTCCTTCCATTTCATCAAAATTCTGATTGGATCTGTTCGCTGGCGCACTGTTGTTGTTCAGAGTCACGGTACTGGGTGTTCGGTTCAGGTTGTAGGCTTTCTGACACGCTGGCCAGTTTTCTTCAGGACTGCTGGCTATCAAGCTACATTCGGAAGGGCTTTTCTTGTCTTCAGAACAAATGGACATCCGAGCTATAACTGGGTCTTGCAGGCCGCTCAGGCTATGTGGTATCCCCCGTTTTCCACTGCGGCTGTCATCTTCGAGCTCAATGAGATTTGCCTTTTCAAGCTGGGAATCATCAGCCCCTTCATTGTGAAGAGAATGATTGGGAGAACTTTCACTGGATCTCACTCCTGAATCAGATGAGTCCTTCTTGTCAAGGAGGGCATCTGACAGATATTCTTTGGCTTTAATGAAGGTTCTGATCGGCTCAGCACTGTGTTCTGGAGACTTTGATACTCTCTCTACTTTCCCTTCCACTTTTTTATCTTTATCATCTTTGAGCAGTGGAGTATTATCCGACTCTTCCGTCCCAGATTCATCCTCATCACTTGGAAGTTTTTGATAGCGCAGCCCACCTCCCTTAAGCTTCAACTCTGTCTGGAAGAGGCTGGACCTTTCTGAGGACTTCTTGCCGGGGAGCAGCTTACTGCCTGACTGGTCAGACTTCTCATCTTCTTCCGTGATGGGATCCAGGGGTGAGGCATCGTTAGTGGAAACCCCTGATGACGAATAATCTATAACATCTCCCCTCTTCATTAAGAACGACTTCCTTCCATCATCTTGCTTTGGTTCACTATCCTTCCCTTTCTCTTGTTCTAGATTAGAGTGAATAGAGCCCCCTGATGAACTCTGACCCATATAGTACGTGCTATGTGGAGAAGATCTGCCGCTAATTGTTGTGGAACCTGCACCCCCTTCTAACTGAGACATCTGAGCAATATACTCTCTATAGGCATCTCTATACTCGGCCTGCACCTTATCAGTAAGCTTTGAAATTTCAATACTGGAATCCTGGGAATTGAGACTCGAAAGACTTGGGGTTCTGCGAGTTTGTGACTGTGAAGACAGAAAAAAATAAATTTAAGATTTCAAATAAGCAAAAAAAAAAAAAAAGGCATAATAAATATCAACTTAGGAAATATATATGTACACTCGGAATTTTTAAAGTCCTCAAAATACCATATTCTTTTTTTTTTTTTAAATACCATATTCTTTTAAAGAATTCTACATAACACAGTTTAATAGAAGCTGTGATCTTATGGATAATTTTACTGTTATGAGAAAGCTTTATATAAATTTTAATAATGTTAGTTTATTATTAATATTTAAAGGTATAATTAAAAGTTGTATTAACAAATAATCTTAGCACCTATTTTTATAATTTTAAACTTTTAGCTTTATTTAAGGCAAGTCACTTTCATTGATAAAATACAAAAACTCCTCTTAGAAAAGACAAAGAAAACTAAAGGTATATCTCAAAAACAAAATACTCAAGTCTTCAATGTATGTTAAAAAGAACCTTTCTCTGATGAGCACTGGTTATTGTACGGATGTGCTGAATCACTATATTGTGCACCTGAAACTAAAACTAACTGGAATTTTGAAAAAATTTTAAATTAAAAAAAAAAAGAATTATTCACTAAATATCCTTCAAATTTAAAAAAAAAGGAACCTTTCTCAACTTGTATGACATGTTTCTGTCAAATTTTAACTGAGTATGAAAATTTACTCTAAATGCCAAAAATAATAATTTAAAAGGAATAAAGTACAGGGAGCAATAGAAAAGACAAACACAGGATCCAAATGAACAGAACTGGAAGCCATGAGGCCAGCAGTTAGGTCCCAGTAAACAGAGAAATGAAGTATTCTTAAAAGTTTGATTTCCAATGTGAAGTTTTAGGATTTGAATTGCTTTAGATCTCAGAAAAGCTGATAAGGGAGGAGTAAAGAATACAGATTAAGAAAAAGAGAAGGGAAATGGAAGAAAAAGAACAAAGGAATTCTACGAAGGGATAAGAGTGAAGGCTGAAGCAAAGAAGCAGAAATAAGGCCCGGAGTCTTCCTCCCACAGGGCGAAAATGGCCCATCTCCTTGAGAAGGTCCCCTGCGAGTGGGTTCGGACTGTTTGGAGAGCGACCTCTCTGCTCTCAAATGCAGTGTGTACACAGCACTTCGGGGGCCCCAGAGGTCTCAACAATTCTCATCAGAGCATCACAGGCCAATGCCGGTGCCTCTCACTCTCCTTCCCACCCATGTGTCCAGTGGGGCTTCCAGAGGCTCCATGACGTGTGAGGTCACAAGAGATTTACTGCAGAAGCAGATATGGGGGCAAGGGGGAGTCTGGTTGCCTTCTGTTAAGCCAGGCATCGAAGAGATTTGCAAAGCAATCCCATTTTCACTAAAGTTTGTCTTGTTTTGGAAGATATTCCCGTTTCTCATAAAAATGCTATTTATGTTAACAAGTGGTTTATTTTTAAATAAATTATTAAGAATTTTTCAAGTTTCTCAGTTCTTATTTCTAACGTAATATACAGATAAAATTTACATAAACCAAACTCTCTGGGGTCTTCAGTCATTTTTAAGAGTACAAGGGGACGGAGATGACAGGACCACTGCAGAGCTGCCGCATGAACGGGAAGGCTAGGAGCCCCAGGTCACGGGAGGAGATACAAGTGTGGAAAAGCAGAGAAGAGATTTCTTATGGACTGCTAAAAGGAACCCCAGGGGAAAGAAAGGAAGCCCTGCTGCAGAAACACAGGGACAAAAGGGGCAAGTATGACCTTATCTTCTTATAAAAGAAGGCAATTTTTTCTCAGTCAGTACCCAATTATAAAAGTTTCCCAACATAAAGAAAAAGGCACCTGGTAATATAAAAACATAATGACAATAACAAAAAAATGTTTTTAGTACCAAACCAAACCCAACTGCCTTAAAAACGGTAGACCTATCAGGGGCTGCTTTCCCTAAACACCGCTCCCGTCGGCCCCGCTTCTCTGGAGCTACTGTGTTTCCTCCCTGGCTTATCTCCTGTCTTTCCTGCGTCCTACTCTATTTTCCCCTAGTTTATTGTTCTTATTCCCTCCTTACTCTTTCTCATGTGTCTCTCACTTTCCTCTTTATTCCTGATCCTCCTCTGGCTCTTGTCTGCTACGAACATCCAAAGAAGAAACGCACCCATATCTGGTATCAGTCAACAGAAAAAAAATGAATATCCATGAACACTGGGTATTGGTACCGAAAACCTGATTACGCTGCTCAAAGCGATAATGTATGTGGCAATTTTCCAATACAGATGTGTCTTAGCCACTGACGAATGAATTTAACAAGAAAACAGCAAGTGAAGCCTGAACTGTCACCAGCCTAACCAAACCGGTCCAGTCCCCATTTCCTCTCTGTGCCATTACCCTAGTTCACTGCTTTGACAGTTCTTGCCAATTTCCAAAATTATCTTTTGTTTTGTTTTGTTTTACTCACTGTCCTCTTCAGAAAAATACAGTTCCTTAAGAACAGGGAACCCTCTGTCTTGCTCCCTGAAGTACTCATTAAGTATTTTCCGAATGACTACGCAAACGCACCAACATATTCTCAGTGAATTACAACCGGCCTACTTCTCTTCGGTAATATGAAAAATGACATTTAAGAAATACCTGCCAACTTAGATTACTGTGACGTGGGGCACCTTCATCTAGGCCAAGTGTATTCAGTTCTTCAAAGCTGAAGTTCAGCGTGTAGGGAGTTTGACTAGAAAGCTCGGTATGCGGCAATTCGTTGTGTGAAGAGCGGCGAGCGGATTCGCCGTGAGGAACTGGGCCACTGTTATTTTCACTAAGTAAACGTGGGTCTTCAGGGACCACTTGGTTTTCCGCATTTCTCATTTCTAGTACCTTTACAGAAGAAAAAAAATAACGTTAATATCCATACTGACAAATCACATTTTAGAAGCTTTAGAAATCATTTTTTAAAATAAGACATTATAAAATTATAATGAAAATGAGAAAGCAGACTTCTTGTGAGTTTCTCATGAATTTGAAATGTATCTGCTTATCTTTCATTTCAATCATACTAAAAGAAGTAATGGTAAAACCATCATATACATAGCACACTCTAATTTGACCATTACGTTATTATTACTTTAGTTTAAAATTTAATTGGAGAAGGAAACAGGATGCAACTGTAGTGTGTCAAAGAGAACCAAAGCTGGAGAGTAGCTAATGTGGTAAAAGCTACCTTTCTGATCAGAAACTACCGCAAAGGGGGGAAAGAGACGTCAGGATAGAACAGGCCTCAATCCAGAAAGCAGCACGGATGAGAGGGCATTTATAGCAAGCTTTGGGGTGGGGATCTCTGGGTAGAAAACTGCTAGGAGGAAACATCAAGGTTAAGGGGGAATTCTGGCTGAACCAACTTGACAGGATTCTCGCTGAAGGCAGGCCAGGGTGATCAGGTATCAACTCTGGGTGGTGGGGAATGAGTTTGATCAGGGACCAAGGCTGATCAGATCATGAGGGCGGGGGGTTGTTTCTAAACTGACTTAACATGATCTTTGTTAAAACTGGGAGATGCAGGCCTGACAAGGACAGACACCAAAGTCGAGGCCTAGAGGCTTGGGGAGGCTGACTAGAGGCAGTTCAAAGAGAAGGCCTTCGTCAACGAAAGCATGGAGAATTGGCAGGTCACCTCTTTACCAAGGTTCCAGGTGAAATGCCCAAAGAAAAGGTTGCCACGTGCTGCTGTGTACATTGTGCATAACATAATATACAAGGGTTGTACTTAAGTGTAAAAGGCACTTGTTACAGGTTTTTTAAAAATACAGAGAAATAGCAGTTTGGACCAGTAATGATAGCATTTGCCTCATACAATATCATAAATAATTCTATAAACATAAAATATCTTACTGTGCTTCTAAAAAGGTGCCAGTCCCCAAAGTTCATACTCATCTCTTTCTTCAGTTCATCAATGTTACACTGAGCTAACACACGGCCATTTATGTTTGCCTGCATAAAAACAAAGGCAAGTATAAAGACAAGCATAACGGGAGATATCTCAATTATTAGTGATTAAAAAGTACATTTACATTTAGTACTAAGAAAGTCATTAGAGACTAGAAAATACTGACTTCAACAAGGTTACTATCCTGTGTATTAAAATAATAAGCCAACTTACTCTGAACATCAGCTACTCTGCATTTTTCCAAGTGTCCGAGTCACGCAAGTAAAACAAGTCACTCTTCAGGGACAACCCAGAGCTAGGCCTCCCAACTATTTCCAAAACCACCTATACTCTGTCATGAGCAATAAACAAAACCATTAGTTTTTCTCCTCTAGTCTCGTAACATATGAACAGGGACGAAGCCCCTGGGAGGGGACAAAGACATCTGTCCTTATAAGTATGTCACAGACAAAGTTCTAAACGAAGTAAGCTCCGACAAGCCTCTTCATCAGTTACATTAGATAACTTCGGCCATAAAGAATGTCCGCCCACTAAGTCCCCAATTTATTAAATTCACCAAAAATGACTGTGTCACTATTGGGTCTAATTCTAATTTCTGCCAAAGAAGAAGAGATGGAATTTTCTTCATTAAAAATAGGTGGCTTGCTGATTTTACAAAATACAAAACCTGGCTTTGCTAACTGTGGTAAAATGATAGAATACTTGTGCTTAAAACTGACGCAATGGTCAGTCTCCGGGATAATTCTGAAGACATGAGTGCACAAAGCAGGCCTGTGACAGAGGTCCCGCCGCAGAAACGCACGAGGCAGTTCGCCGCATTTAAGAGACCAGGTGCTAAGATGGGCCTCCAAAGCCAGGGCCGCAGGCAGAACTGAGTGGGAAGAAGATGCTGTCATAATGGAAACAAAACTGCCCAGGATTCAAACTGGAGACCTCACCCTTTCCTGACACTACCCCAGCTGCCTGGAGGAGTCAGGTTTGCACCTTGGAAAGGCAGTGCTTGATGCTTTTGCAAACAGGGATAAGCACTAACCACATCTGTAAGGAAACCGACATAAACGTGCTTTTGTTTCCTAAACGTAGGTTGAGATTAGTAAAATGGCATCTATACATGCTCATAATTCTTCTTTTTTTTAAGATTTTATTTATTTATTTGACAGATAGAGATCACAAGTAGGCAGAGAGACAGGCAGAGAGAGAGGGGGAAGCAGGCTCCCTGCTGAGCAGAGAGCCCGATGCGGGACTCGATCCTAGGACCCTGAGATCATGACCCGAGCCAAAGGCAGAGGCTTTAACCCACTGAGCCACCCGGGTGCCCCATGCTCATAATTCTTTACAAAACTTTTCAGATGCCATTCTTTAAAATATGCAAACATTGGAGGCTTGTTATTAATGTCTACTGTAGTTCTCTGCTAGGGAAAGCATAAAAAGCGTACATAGAAGTATCTCCTGTAACAGGGACACAGCCCTGTACGATATGGGAAGCCTTCCCGAATCCCAGGCAACACTGTCCAACTTTGCGGTAGCTACTAGGAGGGCAAGAACAGGACCTAGGAAGAGAGAAACTTCCTCCAATGTGTTAGTCTTACAAACCAGACCCATGAGTTTCATCAGATGGAACATATCATAATCCTATTAAGACATGAAAGTAACAGTTTGGGGAAAATGAAGCAAGTGTGGCTTATTCTGATAATTATTAAGTCACAAATAAATAATGCAATAAACAAATACAACATAAAAACCCTTGAAGGGCTCTGTGCTGTGCTCGGGAGACGCAAGTTGCCGTGTCTCTAACTGCGAAGCTCCGCAGAGCTCTGTTCTTCCCAGCACGGCATTTGACTTACATTAGGTCATTTAAAAAATAACATTGTGGGGGCGCCTGGGTGGCTCAGGGGTTTAGGCCTCTGCCTTCAGCTCAGGTCATGATCTCAGGGCCCTGGGATCGAGCCCCGCATCGGGCTCTCGGTTCAGTGAGGAGCCTGTTTCTCCCTCTCTCTCTGCCTGCCTCTCTGCCTGCCTCTCTGCCTGCCTCTCTGACTACTTGTGACTTCTCTCTCTCTGTCAAATAAATAAAAAAATAAATTAAAAAAAATAACATTGTGATATAGCTACTTTATTTTCTTTTATCCATTTATAAACTGAGGAATATAGGGCAATTTTAGGGTACAAAATAATAAGAATCATGTTTCCATCTGGAGCGTTCCTATTCCAACAGAGAACCCAACTTGCAGAAGCTAAAACTGCAGCGTTCATCGTCCACGGAGCCCACCCCCCACGCGCTCAGGCCCGCTCTGAGGCGGCAGGTAAATGGGAACGTCACCTTTTTGATGGTTGCGCAATACTGAGGCAGCATACTCTGGTCCAGCCCTTCTATTTGTTTCAGTTTCTCGCATACTGCGTCCACATTCATTGAATTCAGTGATGCCACTGCTCCCGAGGCTGGGCCTGACCCCTAGATGAGCCATGGAAGAGTACGTGTGAACAGCATTTAGCGCCGGATGCATGAAGCCCATGACAGAGAAACACTCGCGGAGTCGCACGGAGAAGTACTCTGATTAATAACACATTTTCAGACTAAAGCTAAAAACAGCAAATGTATGTAGTATGGGAAATGCCATTAAGGGATAGATTTAGCTACTGTCTTACTTTAAGGAGTAGCTTATATAACAGCAAATACAGCCTGATCACAACCACTTTTCTAAGAAGACAAAACATTCCATGAATCAAGCACAGGCTAACTTCTCAAATGTTTACAGCCTGACCGCAGAAGGAGAGGGTACAGTCCTTAAGGAGGGGTTTAAAAAAAAAAAAAAAGGAACAAAGAGGGAAAATTATTGATGGCTGTATTATAAAAATACAAAATGCAAAAATAAAATCTATGAAATAATTTTTAAGTGCCTATAGTAAATAGCTTTAAATATCTCTATGTACTACCTGAATAATCAATGACAGCTAAAGTTTTCAGATCCTGATATTTGATATCAGGAATATCAGGATAGCAGGAATATTTAAAGGAATTTAAAACTTCCCTTTAAGAATCTATACAGTAAGTATATAAATATAAAACAATATCACTTCTTAACACAGGTAAAAGTAAATACAATCCATTAAAATTTGGTCTCATTTAAAAGAAAAATCACAACAATAAATAATCTGGTATTTACTTAGAAGAAAAGTGTTTTCGGAATGTGGTGACATACTACAGAAGTATTTGCCCCGTGGTCCATTACATACGGATTGCCTCATTCACGGATGTGGACACTGAGGTCTAAAGAGGTTAAATTTTGGGTTCCAAGTCGCAGAATAAATAGCTGGTTAGTAGAAGATTTGGGCCAGAAGCCCAACTTACCAGTTCTTAACAACTTCCTACTTTCCTTGTTCTAACAGTCTATTCTTGAAAAGTTCAAAGAAACTAGAACCACAATGGACAGAAGACAAGCCAACCAGCATAGCAGGTAACGATGATGTTCCAAATGATCTGCCCTGCTTACCGTTCAATCTGATCTTAAAATAAGTAAAACTTATCCTATCCTCAAGGATGTGTAAATTTATATTCTCTAACTTTTACCATTAACAGGACAGAAGGACACCATAACACACCCCAGATGGCCTAGTAGCCAGTTGTTAAACTTTATCTGTAACGTGAAAGCATAAATGACACTGTCATGAGAACTGAAAAATAAATATGTATGCAAACAGCTATACAGAACGTTCATCCGTATCACATATAAATACAGTAGGGAATGAGACCATATTGAACAGGGAGTTGTAATATCAGTTTTATGACAGGGAGTCTCAGCAATTTTACAAGTAGGAGACGGACCCAGAAAAGTATAGATTACTTTTACTCCCAATTAATGACTTGGGATATCCTGTACCAAACATCTTTCGTCAGTTTGTTTTTAATGAAATATAAATTTTAAATATGCCATATATTATATGGTCCAAGCTATACTGCTTCAAAAATACTAATAGCAAAATATTAGTATTTCCATAATTTAGTTTTCATATCCCTAATCATAGTTCGATTTTCTGCCTGAATGATGTAGCCAATATTCAAGGTATAATTCCTCAGTATCTACAATGGAAATTTAAAATCCTTTGTAAGAATTTTTAATAACCAAACTTGTTTTATCTTCCTTTCCTTTTAAACAGCTTTATTGAGTTATAATTCACATACTCTACAGTTCTCTCTTTTAAAGTGTATGATTCAATAGTTTTTAGTATATTTGCATAGTTATAAAATCATCACAATTCATTTTATGATTTTCACGTCCCTAAAACGAAATGCCTGTCTCCATTAGCAGTCATTCTCCATCCCTCCGACATCCACTCCCAGCCCCTGCCAACTAGGGAATCTTTCTGTCTCCAGACTTGCCTGTTCTGGACATTTTCTATAAATGGAGCCATACAACATGCAGCATTTTATGTCTGGCTTCCTTCATGTAGGATAATGTCAAGGTTCAGCCGTGTGATAGCAGGTACCAGCACTTCATTCTTTGTATTGCTGAATAATATTTATCTTTAAAATGATCTTTAATACTGCCTTCCAAATATTCTTATTCCTCAACCTGTCTCTTCTCTCTGGATACATTTCTACCTCAGATATTCTTCGTTCAAAAACAACAAATGAACAGTTTGATCACCAACATAAATAATTATCATACTGGATTATAATTTATCCTATATAGAATGAGTCCATAATGATGTAAAGAAATAACTGAATAAGTGAAAACAGATAATTGAATAAATGAAGTATGAAAGACAGCTTTTCCTTATAGAGTTGGATTAACAAATATGGAAGGAAACAGAAAATTACCATGAAGAAACCAGCACAGTCATAGTGGTTGTACATAAGATACCTCAACGTGTACTAAAATTAATGCGTAAAAGCATAAGCAGAAACAGGTTATTTGCAGAGTGTCAAAGTATCGCTGCCAAGATATTTATTCATTACAAAGTTTAGAGAAAGTAAAACTTCACAGTGTTGAAATCTGGCAGACGCCACCTTAACCAAGTGATTAAGGTCAGCATTACCAGCGGTAAGATGTGGCCCAACACTAATAAGGACGTGCGGAGAAGGGCATCACATCATTCCTGTGCGTCTCTTATGAGAGGTAATATAACCTCCAGAAGACAAACCCAAATAGAGGAACAGTCTGCAAAACACCTGACCAGTATTCTTCAAGAGTGGTAATTAAGGTCACGAAAGACAAGGAAGGACCAAGGAATTGTTACAGACCAGAGAACTCTAAGAGGTAATTAGCACCAAACACAACTGGATTGGATCTTGGATCAGAAAAATGACATTAGTGGAAAAAAGGGGTGAAATTCAAGTAAAATCTATAGTTAGTCAACAGAATTGTACCACTTTAATTTCTGCTCTTAAACAGCATACTAGTTATGAAAGATGTTAACATCAAGAGAGTACTATTTTCGTAAGTCTAAAATTATTTCAAAGTAAAAGTTTTTTTTTTAATCCCAAAAAACTCTTTCTGACAGTGCTGAAAAGGAAAAGTATAATCGGCGTAGAATAAATTAACTCTGCCAGCTCAGGAGAAATGTAAACTTTTAGAGTATCTTATTTCCACAGGGAATCTGGGAACTCAGCAAGAGAGACCTGCTGACTGATACTACTCTCTTCCTGGAAAGAGAAGCTCCACATAACTTTACTTTTATGAGTCTTTAAAACTTGTACTTTACCAATTATCTGAAAACATAACTTCTCAAAAAAAAAACAAAAACCCACAACGTATCATTGGGGATTATGTAGAAAATATATATTCCCTAAATGACTTTTCAAGTTGTATAAGACAGACAAACAGGAACATAAGATCCCTGTAATTCCATCAAAGCTATCGTCTGACTCTTGATTAAAGTAGGGCTATATCAAGATAAAGAGTAAATTATCAATAAATTAAAATATGTTATAATATGCTTCTTTGAGTAGGAGAACTGGTAGTTATCTGTGAGGTCTTTCCTCAAGTAATCCCATATAACACAATTATTCTGAAAACAAATCGATCTCAGTAACCAAAATAATGATTTTTGGGTGGAAATCTCATCAAAGGAAGGTGAAAGAGTAAAAAAGTGGTAAGAAAAAAAGCATACTTAATAATTCAACAGGTAAATTACTAGAAAACTAATTATATTCCTTTGCCAATACAAAGACTGGTAATACATTCAAGTTCATCATGCATTCTTACTTGAAATATACCTGCTGTAAGTCTAGAACAGATCATTTCAGCAAATAACACAATTTATTTTTTAAAAATTTCTAATGCAGATATTTGAATACAGAAGATGTTAGTTTGTTTAAACTGTTAAATATAAACTTCAAAATGCATACAAATCAAAATTTCTACAGGAAAAAGCAACGATAACAAAACAGACTAGAATTACCTTGATGTAAGTGTATTGTTTTATATTGTAAGTAGATTATAACTACACTCTGAAACATTACCATTTTGGTAAATTTATGAAATAAGCTTAGCATTGGTTAGCCAGAATGAGTGTCATGCAGAGGCTGAAAGCAGCTATTAAAATAAACCCAAGCCACTGAAATAAGCACAGATTTATCAACAGCCCAGCGTGAAAGTGCCCATGATTGCTTCTAATAGTCTAGTAAGAAAAGTGAGTAAGATTCACTGAAAATTTCTGTACCTGTCTTTGTTTGTTAAACCCAGAGTCACACGGCTTTAAGGAAGGAATAAAACAGAATGAAGGAAACAAGCTTAAGTAACACATCAAACAGGCACATATAATAAACACAGGCGGCCCACGTGTCATTCCTCAGACTTTCCGTAGCTTTGAACACACCACTTCTGCAGCAGCACAAGGGAAGGAACACACGCAGGCGTGCACATGCACACACATGCACACACGCACACACACACAGAGTTTACTGTCATTAACACGTGCTTGGTAACCTTATCATTGTACTCTCAAAATTCATAGTCTTCCCATTAAATGAATGACTCATGGGCCATACATTCAACAAGAAAACCGAGTAAATAAAACTTGCTCTAAAAAGTCAGTTTTTCTACCACATACCAACATAAAATTAATATTTAAATATTCTGATTAAAACACTACAGCTAAAGTTAACCAATTTAATAAGAATACAAGCACTTGGAATTCACATGATCACTTCATGAAATCAACTGTTATCTAGCCACCCTACACTTAATGCTCAGAAACATACTTTTCACACTTGGGTTTTCTTTCATTGGGCATTTGGCACATGAGAGATGCATTAAAACACCATCTGAAAGGAAAGGCCTTAACAGCCTTATGACTTTATGCTATATTGGCGAAAAATTTCTGCATACCATGATTAACATAACTAATTTTAGTGATGGAGATTTTTAAAAGCTCCAATTCAAAGCAGATGCCATTTTTCTGTACCCATTAGGCACGGAATTAGGTACCCATTAGGCTGGTGGCAAAAACAGTTAAATAGTTAAACTAATCTCCAGAGGACTGACAATATCGATTCAAAATTAGTTCCAATATTGGGTTTTTTTAATCAATACAACAATTTTTCTTTTATTTTCTTATTATTAATGTGAGTCACCATACAGTGCCTCCATTTTTGATGCAGTGTTCCACGAGTCATAGTTTCAGTAAAGGACAGGGCTTTGCTGTTTGCTAGCCTAACGTCAGATGTTCTCCTTCTGACCTGCTCAGGATCTGCTGTACCTAATGGAAACCTTGCTTTCTAATTTACATACCAACCTCATAAATAGGATTTGCAGAAAGTTACCATCTCTCTCTATATTTGTGAAAATATAGAAAGTTACCATCTCTCTCTATATTTGTGAAGACTTGAAAAAAACATCAAAAAGGAGTCCTAATGAAATGTCAGCTTAGTCTAAGATACTAGAAACACAAAAGAAAGCTACTGTCAACCTAGCTGGAAAATATAACTTACTCTTCAAATTACGTGAGAAATAATAACGAGGTCAAAGTTGACAGACGAGGCCTCACCTACCTTTTAGGGCAATCTTAAAAAAAAAGGTACTAAAACTGCAATGAATGTGATTGTGCTATTTTTTAACTTCTAATTGTACTCTAGGGTGTCTGTGACTTCGTGACTGCAATATATTTCTGTGGAAATCGCTCCATCAATTTCGTGCCAGTTTATTAACTGCTTAGGGAGAAACGTTTTCTTGAGTTTGAGGCTGGCACACACTTTCAGGCCCAAAGTGCACACAATTTTTCACTATATCATGAAAGTAAAAATAAGTTAATACTTCTCCATACTGAAACAGAATAATAAAAACACATTTCTAATATACTTTAGAAAGTGTGAATGACCCTGAGAAAAGCCACTGAGAGGTGGCCGCAAGCGTGTGTCCGGATCCTATACCCTGAACAAAATCTAGAACGAGCCCATTTCTTACCCAAGGCATCTTTAACTTTCTCGTCCAACTCTGCTCCTGAACAATGAGAAACAGCTTGATTTGGATATACATTTGTTTGCAAACGGGTTAAAAGTTCTAAGCCAGTGGTGGAAATAAAAATTATCTACAGTTCAGCCCCATCTTTTTTTACTTTATTTTTTCTTCTTCTTTTTGCTTACTTATTGCTACTCTGCCAACTGCATCCAGTTTCATGAAAACCAAGACCTTCATTTTTAATACCTTTATTAATTCATCAATTTTCATTGATCTCTAATGGCACACGGGAAGTAAGGATACTGTCATTAATCCTGTCTTTGCACTTCTGAAGTTCTTCATAATACTACTGGGTACTAATTCTTTTCATGCCTTTTTAAAAAATGAATTAATTTTTTAAAGATTTTATTTACTTATTTGCCAGAGAGAGAGAGAGAGCCCAAGCAGGGGGAGCAGCAGGCAGAGGGAGAAGCAGGCTCCCCGCTGAGCAGAGAGCCCAATGTGGGGCTCAATCCCAGGACCCTGAGATCAGGACCTGAGCCGAAGGCAGATGCTTAACCAACTAAGCCACCCAGGTGCCCCAATTTTTCATGACTTTTCAATGTGGTATGTAAGTGATCTAAATACAGCTGCCTGAAGGTATCAAGGAAACCCGTGGCACAGAAGCCCGAGAATGACTGACTTCGGAGCTCAGAGAATTCCCTTGGCAGCCTTTGAACCCACAGGCTCAATGTGGGCAGGAGTTTCATCAGTTTTGTCCACTGCTGTGTCCCACCAGGATGGGTCCCGGTAGACACTCAACAGATTTGTTGAGCCGGTGAGTGTTCACACAGGGACCTGTAGAACTCAGCGCTAAGTAATTCAAGGAAGGATAAGAAGGAAAGAAATGCTGTATCGTTCTGCTTTTGAAGGACTGCTTTTCAGTGAAATACGGTTTCCACCATGAGCAGCAGACCTTAGATAAAAACCGACTCCCGGACTGCTAAGAGCGACTCTGAAAGACCATACCAAAATGCCACGGAGGCGCCGCCCCGGCCTGAGAGAAACCCTCCCCACTGGGGCCTCCCCTACATGGTCACGGAGGCTGGGCTGCCATTATTTCCAGCGGAACCTGGACGGAAAGAAAGCACAGGCACCAAGTACGTTCCCTGGAAAGCAGTCACAACTTTAAAGTATTTATTTGGAGCACTCAACCAACCCAGAAATCCTTCTAGATTCTAAGAAAGCAAACCAACAGAAGCATCACCAGATGGAAGGCAGAGTGAACCTCCACTGACCGGTGTATTTGTACACCACTCCTACGACTAAGACAGGTAATTTAACATGAAACACTTTTAGTTCGAGTCTTTAAAGCTCCATAAAATTTGGCCTTGGTGTAGTAATAATAATAATTAAGTCTTGAAAGTGTCCTAAGGTTGAGTAATCCTTACATCAGACCTATGTGGTAGGTCTGCTTTTTCCAGATGAGGAAGTTGGGCATGGAAGAGGTTCAGTAATTTGTCCAAGGCAAAGCGCTAACCGCCAGGGTCGGGTCTATCTGACTTCAGATTGAACACCTGGCTAAGGCATGCTGAGTGTTAACAGGGGCGAAGAGAGCAGCACGGTCTGAGGAATGGGCTGTGACACGGGCATGTGGCTCCAGCCCCACATCGGGCACCCCCCTCCTGTGCACCTCAGACAAGTCTCTCAGACCCAGTCCTGAAAGTTCTGCACTGTGGGGCTGAAGGAGGCCGCGGGTCCTAGTGCTCCTGCGGACCCTCAAAAGGAAGGCAAGTCCGGGGTGGGGGCCACACTGCACTTCTACTGGTTTTATGAACTAGAGCTCTAATTAGGATTTCACTTCTGAAAAAAACTCCTTTGCTTTACAAGATTGAAAACCACAGTCCATTTGAGCTCTGATTTCTGGGGGACACATCTTGGGTCCAATGTTAATCTTCTTCCCCAGCTTTATAAGATCTGGCATGTATTTTCTCTACATAAAATTGTTTTTTAAAGTTAGCACCAAGTCTTGTATTTTACCTCTTCACTGTTGTGAAACACCGGACATATCTATAGCTTATCTGGAAGTCCTTGGCTGGCCTTCACAAGCTGTACCCATGACAATGTTCTTTAATGTGAGAAAACCCAATTGTTTCATTAAAATCTACTTTTTAAAGGTTTATCAGAATTCCCTGTGGTAAAAAAAGATGGGACCACTTATGTTGAAAATGACATAAGTGGCTAACTCGTTATGGTCTTCCTTGTATTGGTGGTGGTGTTTATTTTGACTCATTACTCTGTGTCTGTAATGACAAGATAGTTTATCCAAAAGCCTTTGTGTAGCTCCCGACTTATCTATTAGCAGCTCTCGTCATCAGCTGTTGCATATGAGGGGACAGTTGAATGAGTGAACGGACTTGACCCAGAATCCTATTATCTCAGAAACATAAAACTTTCTACCACAGGACTGGGAAGCCATATGAGCCCCGAAGGGTTAAATAATTTTTATATTAACTACTTCTGTGTTGGTTCAGCTATAAAAATCCTAGACAATGTTTCCAAGTACAGATACTTCACATTTCCACCACTGCTTTTGATCTGGGTTTGAACTAAGTGTCTATTTTTACTAGTCTTCTACCAAACAAATTTTACATGCTATTGTCATTGTTAATTTCTTAAAAGCAAAGAAAGCTTGGTAAGCATTTATTATTCACTAAGCCAATCACAAAACTATCTTTTAATATTAAAAGGAGAGCAAACAGTAGAGTTATTTCACTAAACAAAGGCACTAATATATGCAGAGCACCTTTATCCTTTGTTATTGGGTTTCTAAACACATCACAAGAATTGCATTATTTCCCCTTCCCCAAAAACTCATTTCAAATTTGCTTAAAGCTCCTTCACTGGTCCCTGAAAGAAACTACAGATATCTTCTAATTACAAGACTTTGTCCACATACTCAAGCATAGGAATAGCTACTATTTTAGCATGTCTGTGTCATTAAGACCAATCAAATTCTTCACAGTACCTGATTTTCATCAAAAGTTTGCTAAGGAATTTTAGCTTAGAACGTATGTATGAAGGGCTCTCTGACTAAACTAAAAGTCATTCTTGCACATAGTGGGCAATGATCCACGCATTAAAGATTCCCCCAACACCCAAATAGAATTATTATGGTTTACTGTGTCTATTATTCCTAGATAATTGAAGTCACTCAAACACTTCAGCTGAAATGTTAATGACTTAAAAGGAACCATCAACTCCTCAACGAAATCATCAAAATGGTTCTCTTTCCTCTCTTACTAACATTAACTCAAAGAAAATTAAAGGTACAAAAACTACTGCCTACCCAAATGCATGTTTTAAGTTCAAAGTTGCGGATGAGCTCAGGATGTAGTATTTCCCCCACGTTAATTCTAACTGTCAAGGCACACTTTAGCAGAGCTCTAGATTAAACTGATCATGTCCACATGGGCACAACATTCTGCAAATAAATCAAAAGAAGGTAAAATACAAACTGGGTTCCCAAATTCCATATTGAGTAAATGAATATTTTAAGGCTCATCACATTAAACATATTTCTTATTAAACATAAAGTCCTGAATAACAAATCTACAGAATGATTTCCCACACAATTTTTTTTAAGAAACCCCACTTTAAGGTGTTGGCCCAAAAAGGTTTAAATAATTCCCTTTACATAATAAACTACCTCTGTTTACCTAGCAATTTTATTTTAATAAAAATACAGGTCAAGAAAAACAGTACTACATTCACACTGGGGTTTCACAAACTGTGACACCCAGATTAAGCCTGCGTCACCACAGATGCATTCTGGTCTACACCACTAAGCTTCTAATGTCCTTCTGTGGTCTCGAGGAGATTGTGGACACTTTCCAAAGTATTCCACATGTGCAGTTCCAACTGGAGCCTTAAGAAAAAGAATCAAAGGTGAAAATATTGCTCAAGACTAAGGAACATATGCCACCAACTGACTGCTCCTGAAGGCTGCTAGAAAAATCCTGCCCTTGGACAATAAAAAAAAGTGCCCATCCCATGTCATTGAAAAAGGGGAAAAACTGGAGGATATACAGGGTAGAGTTAAACATTAGTTTTTAAATTAATCCATGAACTATAATGATTAGTTTCAGCTACTCTACGCTAGCGGCCACAACAGCAGAGACGCAGAGTTAGGGGACTGCTGTCACCACAACTAGGACAGTTGTTACTGCTGCAGAAGCCATGACAGGCTCGCGTCCCACCACAAGACTACTCCGTTACCCGCAAGGAGTCTGTGGGTGAAGGAAGCCCCTCAGCAGCATCCTCCTTGATAACCTCCTAACAACACAAAACAAGAGCGTGGGTGAAAGGTGAGGGGGCAAACTAGGATGACGAATGAACACGATGCTGACATGATCACAGACGACACTGAAACCTGGCTGTGAGTCGATTTCCCCTAGTGGCATTTACATTTGAAATAACAGTGTAAGTTCTATAGCTTTTACCTTCTAATGTATAAAAGTATATTGACAAGAAATTTCTTTTTGTGAATTGTTAAACTAAGCTGACCATCGGGAACACATAATATTTTACAATGTATTTTGTTTTGGATTAGATTCAATCATACGTTTAAGTAATTCCCTAATTCTATTTAATTTCTGCTTTAAATTAAAATGTTCTTCCAATATATCCTTGAATTTTTATACCATAGGGCTAACATACATACATATATATAAATATACACACACACACACACACACACAGATACCATGTATGTATATTTTTGTAAAAAGATATTAGAAATTAGCAAATGTAAAGGTTTAGTTTTTAGAGTTTTGGTAAGAGACACTGCACTCTAAGCCAGAAACTCTGATTGTAAACAGCTCAACATTTATTCACTGAGGCCGCTAGTCATTTTCCTTCCATAGACATTTGCCAGAAATGAAAACAAAATACATTTTATGTTAGTAATAGCTTATCTGTCTTAAGACTATTTATAAAGTAAGTTGCATTCTTTTGTTACAGAAAGGAAATAACCAAACTTCTACTGCTGACTGTGTGTCTTATTAGATTAATACTTTAGTTACCCTTTTTTATACTTACTAGGCCATTGCTCTGATCTCTGGGCAAATTCGTTTTTACTGATGGACGTGAGATGAGGTGTTGGGAGCTGCCAGGGTAATACCTTGGCGTGTAAAGGTAGGGGGCAAAGAATGGCTATGGAAAAAACACGTAACAAAAGAAGGGGATAAACAATTACAGAAATCAAAGTGTGATGAGATTTATCAAACGAAACTAACCAATAAAACACAACTCCAAATTTTTAATAATGCAAGTGACAAAACAAAAGAAAAAGAGCCTTACTTATAGTCTCTAAGATATCAAACCCAAATTTAAGACCCAGTATTTAAATTTTCATATTATTGATTTAATATAAGGTTTTTTAAGCAAAAGTTTTACACCTTCCAATCTGACAAGAGTTTCTCCTTAACATTTTCATGGGCTTACCGTGTATCAGTTACTAAGTGACTTACAAATATTGACTCACAATTTACTTAACAACAACAAAAAAAAGCAAAATGGACTCTTAATACCATCCTTTTCAAAAAAAAGATTAGCCTTAAGAAAGACAAAAAAAGTCTTGATAGATATGAGAACACCTTAGCATGGATTCCAGGAATATTATTACTCTAAGTTCCCAGAGCTTACTTTTTTTCCTATGCCGTAGAGTGTATCTCCTAAATAAGGTGTATTTTTTTAATGGGGAATCCATTGTTTAGCGAGATTTATAACTCCGGCATTTATTTGTAGCCAACTTCACATAAACAGGAGATATCAGATTATATGTGCTAAACATAAAGATTAAAACTCATTAAGCTTCATTACACTGAAATAACATCTTCCCATACCTTTTTACTGCTGCCATTTAAGAAAAATTTTCCCCTTTTAACTTTCAGACTAAGAACCTCAAATAACTAGAACAAAAAATAACTAGATCTAAAAACATGAGAAAATGTTAAGTGTTTTTAAAGTGATAAAATACTATTAAAGCATCACATCAGCCTGATGGTATGGTAAATTAAAAAAATAAATAAATTTCTTGGTTTCAAAACCTCAACTGTCATCTACCAATCAATGAGCCATTTTATGTAAAATTACAGCAGATTTTAAGACTGCTAAATAAAACCCTGCATTTCAACACTGTCTACCACACAGTTAAATTTTACAAGGATGGAATACATTATAAAATGCTATTGTTCCACCTTCTTCCTCCTTGTCTGAATAAAAGAATAGAATAACATTCTTACGACCTCTATGAAGAGTGCCGCTAATTACGGTTGAGCTTGAACAACACTGGCGTGAGTTCTGATCCCCACCATCCCCCACCCCCGAAACCGTGTAGTCGAAAATCTGTCAAAATAACTTTTGACTTCCCAAAAACTTAAGTACTAATAGCGTAGAGACTAGAAGCCTTACCGACAACAGTAACAATCAAATGTGCATATTTTATCGGTTTTATGTACTATATGCTATATTCTTACAATCAAGTAAGCTAGAGAACAGAAAATATTAAGAAAAGCATAAGGAAAACACATTTACAGTACTGTGCTGTAACTGCTTTTTAAAAAATGCTGTGTAAAAGTGGACCCACACAGCTCAAACCCGTGTTGTTCAAGGGTCAACTGTACTTATATGGCCAACATTTTTCAAAACCTGAAAATTTAATTTAAATTTTGGAATTTCTTCATTGCCACATTTACTCTAAACTTTGCTTTCTTCCTAGCTCGCATGACATTTACTTAGGCATGCAGTTGGCTTCTGTGAACACTAGCCCCTATGTTTTTCTCAAATTAGACTAAAGAGGGAGACAACAAAAATAAGAAACAGTAATGGACCTTAGCGTACAGTTCCAGAAAGTATAACACTAGGGCTCACGCTCCAATATCCTGTAGGAAATATTAGGGCTTAAGGTCAGTAGGAAGGGTATAGCTCAGGCCACTAAACTTGATAGGGTCTGTGTATTACCGATCACTGTATTTCCATCTTTTGCAGTAGAAAATGACCACAGTTATACTACGTAAATAATTATGCCTGACTGTACATAACCTGAAATATAACTCCAGAAAGGCTACAGTGCTATTACTTGGCAATAACATCTGATCCTACAAGTGATATCTTCTATCATAAGCTCACATTTAAAAGATATAACACATATTAAATCTAGATTTACTGAATACTGTAGAAATTTAAGTTTGAAGTTAAATCTTGTTCTAAATGCCAATATAATCATGCAAAATATAACAAATGGAACACTGTTAATGGACAAACAGAGAAACAGCTCCCTTTGTGGCACAGGATCGTCACTGATGACCTGTGGAGGTCACTTCCTTAAAGAAGCAAAAAGCGTCTCTAACATTCGAGACTCAGCTGAGATCTAGACCCCATTAAAGTTAAAAGTTCTTTTTATTTTTTAAAAAAATCATATATTTTAAATTCAAACTTAACATTTTTCCTATTCTAAAGCTAAACATGCAGTTTCAAAACAGTAACAGAATCCACAGCAGAAAAGTTCTGGTATTTCCCCCAAACAAATTCTTAGAATGAAAGATTCCTCGCACTTCCTTACCCTGTTGTAGAACGGATGCTGAGGTCCCGTCATGCCACTGTAATAGCTGCTGTGAGGCTGTGGGGACACGACCCCACCTCCAAACGGTCCATTGAAGGAAGTGGATGAAGAGCAGACAGACGGGGGCTGGCTGTAGCCTGACGGGGGTCTAGGAGGAGCTTCGTGTAGAGGCAGCGGAGGATACGCGAGCCCCCCAATATTAATCTGGTCTCTCGCAGCGCGAACATCTGAGAGATTAAACAGTACCCCAGAAGACAAAAGAGAAGAGGACTTCAGTCATCAGTCCAGCTATCACGTCCTCCTTTAGTCATCAAATAGAAACGTGCTTTTTTCCCACTCTTGCCAAGGATTCCAACTGATTTAAAGGAGAAAGCAAATCCTGACTCATAAAAATCTTGTTCACAGACATTCTAGTGAGAAAAACTCAACTACTTTGCTACTAAAAGCTTTCTTCACCATTTGAAAAGTCACCAACATCTGGATCCTTCTCTTCAGTTACCAGAACAATAATATTTTTTCTCTAACTATTTAAGGTATTTGTGCTATTCTAACAGTGGCTATGATCCATAAGGTATTATTACTCATAACTATTACTAATATTTATGAATAATAACTATTAATAACTCACAGTGCTCTAATATTAATAAATACAGTGATTGCTAAACTGTGGGTGTGCAAACTATATGATTTATCCTTCTCTGAACAAAACAAACAATTCCATAGCCACAAAATACACCTTGATATCAGCCTTATAACTGGTACCTAAAAAGAAAGCAGAAGTGGACTGAAGCTCTCTCTTCTTAACTCTCAGGAAACTCAAGGGCAGCTCAGCAGCGCCGCACGGAAGGTCATGTGTTTCAGGAACGGGTATGTGTATGCGTGCACGACATTGGTGGTTCAAGAACAAATGAAACGATTCCAAAACTTGAACGTCACCGTCCCTAAGTTGCAGTCCACAAGTTTAGGTGAAAATTTATCAAGTAATATAAGGATATTTTGGCCCCTTCAGATAGAGACCCTATTAAGATCAGTCACAGAAAAATTGTGATGGACCGACATCTTACAGGGGTGACTGCGTCTTAAAAGGAATCTGACTGCAAAGAAGTCAGGAATGTGGGTTGAGAAACATTACAATAAGGTGGTTTTACAAGCGACATTTTCTTAGAGTCTCTAAAGGAGGTCAAGATTCCTAATCGTGTTTCATTAACTGTCCTGTGTAGTGCTTGGTTCAGTATTTCTTGGTTTTTCATAGAGCAAGACAAACTCGCATAGCTAAGTTAGAAATGAGAAACATCTCGAAGACCAGATGAGACAAATCACACTTACTACTACTACCCACCTGCAATAATTTCCCGTAGCTTGGGGTCTAGGTTGACAGTGCATGGCAAAAAGGTTTTTACATCTCGAGCCACAAGAACTGGGGTCCTTGAAGACAAAAACACTTCAAAGTTTCTTATATCTCCATCTATTTCTAGCAGTGGCTCAACATCTTTAGTTGTTGGAATATTCTTTGATATTCTTCAAACAAGAAACAAATGAAAAACGTCATTAATGTCAGCATCAGAAAGGAAAATTCCACATGTACCTCAAAATTTATATATGAAAATAAATAACACATTATACATCTTGTTTTCATTAAAAATTTTCTTAAGAAAAGAAACCGGTACACTACAAAATTATGAAGATAACAAGTGTGAGGTCAGCCTTTGGCCAAGGGCAGGACCGGAGCTAGGAAACAGGAAGAAGAGCAGCATATCCTAGGCACTCACATGTTGGTGAGGACCGCTCTGTGCAAATTAAATGAGTTACCGTTTTACGCACGAGAAGAGTGAGCCTCAGACAAACGAGGCAGCCTGCCTAGAGCCACGCAAGCACACAAGACAAGCTGACCGGTTCTGACTCCGTGCTTATTATGGGGTACCACGGTTCTTCCCTTTGCAAAGAAGAGAAGAAATAAACAATAATTTTTAAATAAATTACATAAAATTAAAAAAAAGTTAGTACAGGTTTTTCCTTTTTCAAAAAAGGTCTTATTCTCTATTTCTTCACTGCCCAGACCCAATCCTGGGCTGGTAGCCAAATATTAAAAGCCATCTGAGGGAAAATCCAGAGAACAAAATTAGCAAACAAGAAGAGAAGAGTGTGCTGGTGAGAAGATAAGGACAGCAATTTTGTCTTCATGAATTTCAGGGAGTCCCTCTCACGGACTCACTCGCACATATACAAAACGGAAAAGCCCTCCGAAATAGGATTACTCTTATAAATTAGAGTATTCAAACTGATTCAAACTGATTAGCATTCAAACTGATTAGTAATATGGTTTAAATGATATGAAAACCTTGGAGAATGGTTACAAAGAATCATTTGCAGAAGTGGCCAAAATTTCAGAACTTTAACAGTTAAAAAGGTAGTTCGTCTGTTTGAGGAGTTTAACATGAAATACTAAGAAGAGAGGCTACAAAGATTCAGATAAAAACACACAGCTGACAAGTCACATGAAACAAATTAACTGAATTTCAATGCCAGCTCTGCTTAAACTTGAATGTGAACAGTGTTCTCAGTATGATGAACAATACTGCTGTTCACAAGCCAACAGTCTACTGCTGGTTTCCAGATTGAAGGCTCGATTTTAACCTTTTGAGCTCAATACATTAAGCTCTTCTACTGAAAGAGATATTTATGTAAATGATAATCTTTTGGCAGCAGGCCACTAAAATCATATGTGTCTTTATTTTTCAGATATTTCTCCAAAGGTTAGTATTTAAAGAATTTAAGTAACTTCACTTTTCAATTAAGAGTGAATTTAAATTTCTAGTATTATGAATCATGTGAATTAAAGTTGCCAGCAGTTAAATGGCCCACAGAAAGCATTATAAAACCTCAGGCATCAATGAGCTCCTAGTAAGTTTAAATGCAATTTCTTTCTATGCTACCAATCTAGTGGTACTTGTTAATGCCAACATCAATGTAAGTTAAAAGCATTTTGATTATAAATGACAGTGGTTTAGAGAAAGTCCATATTAATTCCTTGGCAGAAATTACATAAGCCATTCAAATCACTTCCATTCAAAATGAGGTCTTAAATTACAGGGGAATAAACTTCCTATTTTAAATCAAAATATAAACAGATTCGAAAAGCATAATTTATGAAGGCATTATTTATCATACTTTGTCTAAAAGTAGCCACCTAATAATGTCATTATTTAATCATTGAAGGTTAAAAATAAGACAAATTTTCTTTAAAAACTTAAACAGGGAAAACTCTTAACTGTCTCAGAATTTTTTACCTTAAAATCAATTTAACCCCTAGTAGACTCAAATACTTCCTACCACAGTGAGTGCCCATTTATTAAATAATACTCTAATGCACTCTGGAAAGAGATGGAGCACACAGACAGAAAACAGCTACTCTGCACTGTAGCCAATGGGTGAGGAACAAAAGAGGAAGTGAAGTGCACATCTGTGGAAACACAACCAAACACCCCGAACACCTTCGGAGCTAACTGTGCTCTCCTGTTCCGTCTTGATCCAGTAAATTCCTACTCATCCTTCGTCTCAGTCCAACTTCCCCTCTTCCGGGAAGTCTTCTCCAAGCGCAGGCCCGCATAGCACATACTCTTTCTTGCACACCACCTATCACCACTGGAATTTTATTGTCTATTAGTGGAATTATTTTATTAATGTCTACTCCCCCTCTAGACTACAAGTTCCTTTAGAGCTGGGACTAGGTTTGGTGGTGGTCACGATTCTACCTCCAGCGCCTTGAAGCAGAGCATTGTCACGTGACTTTTTCTTAAATACCCGTGGAGTGAAAAATACATCTCTATCTGTAGAGTGAATACACACAAAAAATGCATTAGTCCCTAAGAACCCTACTCTTTTATAATAATTTTCACTTTAATTCCCCTTTCTGATATTGGAAACAAATTTATGCTTGGGAAAGTGTAGGTCGATCCACTTTTAGTCAATTTTCATACATGGTGTGAGATAGGGGTCCAACTTCATTCTTTCACATGTGGAAAGCTAGTTGGCCCAGCACCTTTGGGGAAGAGACTATTCTTTTCCCCATGAAATGGATTTGGCACCCTTCTCAAAGCTCAATTGGCCAGATGTATGAGTTTCCTAGTGTAGTCATTGAACAGGATGCCTTTAAAATGCAAGATTACTTTTGCAAGTTTTGAAAGTATTTCTGAACTCTCATCTATTCCATTGGTCTATAAGCCTATCTATAGGCCAGTACCTCATTGTTTTGATTACCGCAATTTTGTAGTTAGTTTTTAAAATTGAGAAACGTGAGCCCTCCGACTTTATTGTTCTTTCTTCGAGACTGTTTTGGCTACTCATATTCATATTCAATTTCGTATGAACCAGAGGATCAGGTTTCTATTTCTGCAAAAGGCTACTGGAATGTGGACAGGGACTGCACTGAATCTGTAGATCACTTTGGGTAGTGCTGACATCTTAATATTTAGTCTTCCTGTGGATGAACATGAGATATATTTCCATATACTAGGATTTTTTTTTAGATTTTTTATTTAGCAATTCACAGTTTTCAATGTACAATTATTTAACCTCATTGGTTAAATTTATTACTGGGCATTTCATTCTTTTAGATGCTATAGTAAACAGAATTGCTTTCTGAATCTCCTTTCCGATAACAATCTGCAGAGGTCTAGAAACACACTGATTTTTGTGTTGATCAGGAGCCCGCAACTCTGCTGAATTTATCAGCTCTAGCAGCTTTCTTGGGGATTCCTTGGGGATTTTCCATATACAGGATCATGTCATTTGCGATAGGAGATAGTTTTTCTTCTTCCTTTCCAATCTGGATCCTTTTACTTCTCTGTTTCTCGTCTAACCGCACTCACTAGAACTCCACGATGACAGTGAACAGCACTGGTGAGAGTGGGCGTCTCAGTCAACTCGGGCTGCTGTAACAAACACCACAGACTGCACAGCTTAAACATTTATTTCTCACATTTCATGGAGTCTAGAAGTCTGAGATCAGAGTGCCAGCTCAGACAGGTTCTGATGAGAACCCTCTCCCTGGTTTGCGGCTAGCTCTCTGGTCCTTCTTACAAGGACACGAATCCCATCATGAGGACTCTATCCTCTTGACTTCTTCTGAACCTACTTACCTCCCAAAGTCCTCATCTCTAATATGATCACACTGGGCTAAAACTGCCCCCATGCAGAAGGCTGTGCTGAGTGTAAGACAACACTCAATGGAGCAGAGAACTTGTTAGAAAGCAAAGAGACATTTCCAAGCAGTGGTCAGAGCTGATTCTCAAGACAACAGTGCACAGCGTCAAGTGTTCTCAGTGATGCCACTTTTCAAAGCTTACAAAAGTCATCTTGCATTCTAAAGGCATCCTATTCAGTAACTACACTAGGAAACAACAAAGCACTATATATGTGGCCCAGTGAATACATATCTAGGCCAAAGCTTCAGGTTTGTTTCTGGTTTGAAGTATTTAATGTGTTTGATTTATGGTGCTTAAGGATGGTCCAATTAGGTTATAGAATACAACCACAAAAGTACTTGCCTGTTTCCAAATAAACCATTGGCAAAGCTAAAAATGTATTCTTTTCCGAGAGACCTTATTCTACACATAAAAAAAGTTATTTCCCTCTGAATGTGTACATATCCAAGATGTGTATTTCCTACTTGGCCAAAATATTAAGGCCAAAGATTACTTTTTTACGTTGGAGGAAACAGGTAGTCATGTAATAAATTTTTTTTTTAAATGCTCAATACACAAACTCAGTGGACTAACATTAAGACCACAACAATTTGTGTGCGAGCAGCTGGGCTTCAGCCAGACCTCACACGGGCAGCACAAGATATGACCCTGGTGGCAGAGATACCACTAGATCCAGGACCCCAAGCAACAGGGCTCCCCTTTCCTCGGTTACGTGCACCCTTCTGAACTGTAAGGCAGTGCTGCTGGCCATGTCTTGATCGTATGCTTCAGTGTTCTTGCTTCTTGCTTCGGGCATGAATAACAAACAGAGTCAGAAACTGAAAAACTAGGACTAGAAATAATAGGAAAATTTTATGACCATAAAAATCTCCTCCTTGGAATTGAGAGTACACTTACTGCGATGAGCACTGAGTAATGGAGAGAGCCGCCATCACTATATTGTACACCTGAAACTAATGTAACGTTGTATGCTAGTTATATGGGATTTTAAAAAAAATCTCCTTTATATGTATTTTCTAAACCACTGAATTATTTTGACACAGAAGCATTTATACTCGAAAAGAAATGCACCCTAATAATCTCTAGTGATGATTCAGTTCAATCCAGTGGTGAACAACAGTGTGTTCAACTGTTGAGGAAACTTAGTACACACCAAAGTCGGGGGTATAAGTCTCCCTTTGAAGCTACTGTGTGAACTTATTACAGATTTACATGTTAGACACTTTCCATTAAAGGCAGTCATTTCTAGGAATACAATGCCTACACTGCAACTTGAAATGCAACTTGATTCTGAAAGGACAGAACAGAGGCAATGGCTTTCCTTACATCCAGATTTGATCATCTCAAATAAGTCAGAATAAAGCTGTAATATTTAAAAATAAAAATTTAAAGCAATGTGGGGCACCTGGGTGGCCCGGTCAGTTAAGTGCCTGTCTTAGGCTCAGATCATGATCTCAGGGTCCTGGGATCCAGCCTAGCACCAGGCTCCCTGCTCTACCCCTCCCCTCTGCTCATGATCTCTCTTTCTCTCTCTCACTCTCAAATAAATAAATAAAATCTTTAAAAAATGATAAAAATAAAGGTTGGGTTACTTGTTAACTGTATGATTTGGGACAAATCACATGACCTCTCTTGATGCCTGTCTCCTTATTTCAGGGGGCTGACGCAGATCTCTCAGATCCTCCCATAGTCCTGTGGGTGCTCCCCACACCATGCCATGTGGGAGATGCTGGTTCTTTCAAAGTGATGAAGGAAAGCACTGGCCTACACAGTCCCGTCCACATCTCAGCTCCTTTGGTTTTGGTGTAAATGACACCAAAAGCGTAACTTCATCTGGCTAAAGGGCTGCAATTTTGGTAACTACAGGGATGAGAGAGGATCAACAGAGAGGAAGGGTAAATCACGAAAGCACAAAGAGGTACGTGCCTAGGCTCTTTACTGATAAGACACTGCCTTCTATTCACGTGTGCTGTGGAAAATGCTCTGAGGAACATGTCCCTTTCCTTACGTACAATCGGATAGGAAAAACATATTTGAAGGTTAAAAAGAGTTGAGAAGAAAATTTTAAAAAGCACGAGCATTTGTAGAATACCTACTACGGCCTGCCATCTCTGGGCCAGGTGTTTGAGCTAGTTTATCTCGTTTCTATCTCCTAACATTCTATGACGTAGCATTTCAATTTTTAAAAACGAGAACGCAGAGGCTCAGCGATGGTAAGCTCCCCGCCTGACATTACCGCCGATGTAAGTGGCCCAGCGGGAACCTGTCTGGCCTGATGCAAAAGCCTGAGCCTTGTTCCTTGCACCGGTTCAAACTGGGTGCCACAGACATAGTTCAAAGTTCTTAATTAATGATTTACATATTTTTAACTCCTTAAAACATAATAAAATAGAACACAGTTATGTATCAAATCTTAACATGCTTAAGACCAACATATAAGCTTAATATACCAGGTCATCCTGGTTTTTGTTTTAATTTTTTGCAGACTTTGAAAAATAGTTTTTTCTCCATCTTCAGGTACACATTTAAATTCTTTCATTTCTTAACCCAGTTTTTCTGTTCATAAAATTGGGCAAGCAAGTGCACTACTCCACCCTATGTGTCTGAGTGCAGAGTGTAACAAACAACTAGAAAATCACAATGTCGGGGCGCCTGGGTGGCTCAGTGGGTTAAAGCCTCTGCCTTCGGCTCAGGTCACGATCCCGGGGTCCTGGGATCGAGCCCCACATCGGGCTCTCTGCTCCGCGGGGAGCCTGTTTCCTCCTCTCTCTCTGCCTGCCTCTCTGCCTAGTTGTGATCTCTCTCTGTCAAATAAATAAAATATTAAAAAAAAAAAAAAGAAAATCACAATGTTAATTCAGGACATGACCCACGTGCCAGGACCTCGTCAGTCAGAGAAGCAGCACCCAACAAACACTTCAACCAATTATAAGAAATGCGAGCAACTGTAAGATAATACTGGTGACTGACCTATGAACCCAAATTAATTAAAAACATCCTGCCACTGCAAAGCAGGTTTAAAAATTGGTAGCATTTGGGGCGCCTGGGTGGCTCAGTGGGTTAAGCCGCTGCCTTCGGCTCAGGTCATGATCCCAGGGTCCTGCGATCGAGTCCCGTATTGGGCTCTCTGCTCGGCGGGGAGCCTGCTTCTACCCTGCTCCCTCTCTCTCTGCCTGCCTCTCTGCCTACTTGTGATCTCTGTCTGTCAAATAAATAAATAAAATCTTTTTAAAAAATTGAGAAACAAAATTACATTTGAAAAAAAAATTGGTAGCATTTGTATCTACTTAGGATTTAGGATTTTTTTTCCTTTCTAATTTTATTTGAGAGTGAGCGAGTGAGAGAGAGCGCACATGCGCACAAGCAGGAGGAACAGCAAAGGGAGAGGGAGGAAAAGCAGGCTCTACACTGAGCAGGGAGCCCAACGTGGGGCTCAGATCCCAGGACCCTGAGATCACAACCTGAGCCAAAGGCAGATGCTTAACCACCCAGGCTTCCAGGATTTACAATATTCTTTTTTTTTTTTTTTAAGATTTTATTTATTTATTTGACAGACAGAGAGGCAGGCAGAGAGAGAGGAAGCAGGGTAGAAGCAGGCTCCCCGCCGAGCAGAGAGCCCGATACGGGACTCGATCCCAGGACCCTGGGATCATGACCTGAGCCGAAGGCAGAGGCTTTAACCCACTGAGCCACCCAGGCGCCCCACAATATTCTTGATATCATATTACCAAAACTAAGTAGAGAAAGAGATGTTTAAACCAATGTGAGATTGCAAGGATCACCCACGTTTCAAATTTAATATTCTTCAGCACAGCTCATTTTTCTTACTAAGTGAATTTATTAGGAAATGTTATAATTTGAATCAATTAATTTATATTCATTCTGCTTTATTTACTAGGATTGTGCGTAAGATTTGATTTGCAAATAGGTTTCCACTAGGGGGGAAAGCCAGAAAAACAATACTAAATACTAAATACTAAAGCATGCCTACCCTGTTGCTACCATGCAAGTGATCAGACAACACCTCAGATGGTAAAATAATAATTTCAAGCTAGAGTAATGAGAGAAGACTGCAGTAAAAAGGTTAAGAGAGGCAAAATAATTCACAACTGACTCAATATGAAAATAGTATCTATCATTAAAAAGTAAAGACCACTGTTTTATATCAAGTTTGTACTCTGATATATTAACAAATATTCTGATGAAAGTGAGAGATCCCAGTTTCACAGCTACGGGAGGTACTCACAGTACTGTGAGGTCCTACCAAGCGGGAAGAGATACTCATGTTATTGTTTCCTTTTAGAAATTTTAAAAATTGTTCCATTAACTATATAAAAGCAGCAAATGTGTTGCAATAAAACTCTCAAAGGCAGGCAAAGAGAATGGAGGCTCTGAAATCAAAGCCTGCCTATGAATATGCCTCAGATTAAAGCAAAACCTTGATTAGATAAGCTGTCTTGAGGATTTAATTTCCAATAAGTACAGAACCCAAGATCTACAGTAATTAGAACTTAATTATTTTTTCATCCAAATACAAATTTTGAAGATCAATTTTAAACACTCCTTTTTCATGTCTACCCTCTTCCCAAAAGCTAATTTAAAAGCATTTTAGCAGGAAAAGGTACTATTTGACTTAATAAAGGCTATGCCATATGGTCAGATAACCATTCATTTGCCTATGATCATGATTCTCAATGCTTATGAATGTCCTGTGAAGCCATTAAAAAATAGGAATGGAAATTAAACTTTAAAGTTTAAAATATTCATATTTAAACTCTGTTTTCCTTGTTTTTCTGCTATGGAAAGGGTAAAGCAGAAATGCTTTAGATCTTATTTCTTGGCTGAAAATGTTAATCATGTCTCTAGTGAAATACCCCCATCTCGTGGACTTTTTGGGTATTGCCAACAGAAGCCGCTCGTGGGTGGGTTTACAGCAGCATCTCCCCTCTCCTGTTTCAATTACATAGCTTTTTTTGTTGTTTATTCTCATATTTCAAGAAGTCTTAAAAATATTTTGATTTGGAATTCTGAAATCAGAAATCTTTGCTGTGAAAAATAATTTCAGGTAAAAAAAAAAAACCTGATCTCTGAAAGTCTCTATATACAGAATAAATATAAATATTTATAGTTTGGTGGCAAATTTGAATTCTTCAGTAATCGGAGTGGGGTTTTTTTTTTTTTTTTTTTTTTTTTTTTTTTGACAGAGAGAAATCACAACCAGGCAGAGAGGCACGCAGAGAGAGAGGAGGAAGCAGGCTCCCCGCCAAGCAGAGAGCCCGACGCGGGGCTCGATCCCAGGACCCCGGGACCATGACCCGAGCTGAAGGCAGAGGCTTTAACCCACTGAGCCACCCAGGCGCCCTTAAAATATAAATGTGCGTAACAGTCTCACTGTATCATAAAATAAACTGTAAACCTTCATGGGTGAGACTTTTTGTTTCACATATTAAAACATATACTTTAGAGAAAATCAATTTTTCTATTTCTGTGTTTCCAAATAACCTTAGTATATACTTCAACTTTGCATGTTGGAGTTAGAAACATACAACTTTTGAATGAATATTTGAAATTCTTTCTTTATTCTACATTACTATAAAATTACTGAATATGGTATCATGAGAAAATATTTTAAAAATCAGTTTTACCCTATTTAAAGCAAAAGAAAAGTTACTGAAAAGCTACCTTAAAAAAATTACAGCCTCTTAGTGCATATAAAAATAGTATAAAGTTAAACAGATGTACCAGCTGTTTAAGTGCCAAATATCAAAACTGATTTTTTTAAGCATTCCCTACAAAACCTACTGCAGTTACTAGATACAATTAGAACTGAATAAAGCATTTATTTGCGGTTTTATGTAAGTTGGTAAGAAGTCTGCATCTTTTTAACAGAGAAGATATTCAATCCTCTGGAAAAATTTCTATCAGCCACTGACACATAACATACCCATTGACTGTAATAAAAAAATTCCAAGTATTTATTTGAAAAATGAATAAAATATACCTGGAAATAATAAAATTATTATAGTTCTGCTTTTCTAGTGTCAGACCTACTGCCCCAGTGTGTAATCACAGACCGCTCCTGGCTTCCAGAAATAGGCCTGGGGAAGGTCCAAGAGGTATAGCTGTGGGATCTTAGGCAGAAAAGAACTGCCACTCTTTTCCTCCCAGAGTTAGTATTAAATAAAACCATCTATGTAAAGTGCTTAATCCAATGTGTGACATATATCGAGGGCTCAACTAACACTAACTAGTACTTTCATTAGCATGCACCCAGTACCTAAAAGACTCTATAAATATTTGCTTAATGAATGAACCCAATGGCAGTTGAGCACGACAAAAATGGAGAGCACCTAATTCATAAGGCCTTTTTAAACAGTACGACAACAGCCTGCAAGCAGGACCTGAAGTGGGAGGGGCCTGTCTGAAAGTGTGTCAGTAAGAAGTAATTCCAAACCACGGCATTCATAAAAGGATTATAAATGCAAGAAGCCTTAGAAATGTACCTGAACTCAAGAGTTTAGGGAAACATCTAACAAAAACACTGCTTTCATTTTAGTATCACCCAAAAAAGGTGTGTTAACTGAAATATGTAATCACCATTCAGTTGTGTACCCTGAGAACTTACTTAGTGCCTGACCCAGGGATATATGGGTGTAGTCACAAGGAAACATTCTACCCACATTGAGAACCAACAACAAGGGTCTGTATGAGCAGTGTTCTCAAGATAGAATACGGCTTCTCATTCACCACCTGCCCCCAGTCCATGCTCTCCTCAACCCAAATGCCATCATCATATTTCTTTACTGTCTCAGAAGTAATCACCACTGCCTACTCCATACCAACAATGTCTAGAAGCGAGGAACTCAGCAAGGTTTAAGGAAGGTCCAGTCCATGGAGTGAGGAGTCTAGTTCAGGAAACAAATATTAAAGAAAGAGCAATGCAAATATTTAAAGAAGGGTAACTATGACAAGCACTATGATGGAAAATACCAGCATACAGTGAACACATCTAGTAAAATCGCGGAGAATGGAGTATGCCTGGTCACAAAAGGCTTCTTGAGGTTGTGGTATTTAAGATGTGAATGGGGTGGGGGAGGGGAGGATGGGCCACAGAGAAGTGCTGGTGGAAAGGCAAAAAGCAAGTGGGAGGGGAAAAAAAAAAAGGCAAAAGGGAGAAGCCATGAGAATGGGCTGAGGCTAGGACTGCTCAGAACTCCAGAAAAAACTGATTCTTATGTATCAAATTTTGACCCATTATTTCTCTTTATCCTCAGAGCCCCCAAGTTGACACACAATGACCATAATTTCCATCTTATAGTATTCATAAATCAAATTCAGTATGACTCTATAAGCAACCCACTAATTGTTCTCTCTACACCTATCAGTCAATGCTATGGAAACCACCTTTCATTCACTCTCAACTGGGGGTTGAAATGTGGGGGTTAGAGGACAAGCCATGCAGCTGGCAAGTCTAAGGAAAAGGCAGCAATTTAAAAAACAATTCAAGGGGCCCCTGGGTGGCTCAGTGGGTTAAAGCCTCTGCCTTCAGCTCAGGTCATGATCCCAGGGTCCTGGGATTGAGCCCCACATTGGGCTCTCTGCTCAGCAAGGAGCCTGCTTCCTCCCTTCTCTTTCTCTGCCTGCCTCTCTGCAAATAAATAAATAAAATCTTAAAAAAATAAATAAATAAAAATTTAAAAAATTCAAAGAGCAGTCTTCTAAATCCAACATTTTACTAGAAAATAAAGAATACAATGATCTTAAGAACAAGAAACTATTACAACAGGAAAGACATACAGGGAAATCAGTCATAAAAATTACTGGAGTTGTTCAGAATAATCAGCTTTCTTCAGTACACTGCAACAAGACTGTAGAGAACACTGTTCGTTTCTTAGCTTTTCCACATTCATCTCTATGGCCATTCTCTATCACTCATTTTATCTTTACTTTATCTTCCCTAGCCCAGGCCATCTTACATTGATGCAACCAAACACCTAGGCACCGTAGAGCATACAGGGTATGGATCCATTTTTTTCAAGACTCCACACAGATCTCCTTTTTACTCAGGATAAAAAGCCAAAACCCTCACAATGATCCTCCATGTCCCATATTCCCCTGACCTCCCTGACCTCATCTCCTACCTCCTTCCCTTTACTGAGTCCTCTCTAGCCACATCACATCCCTTGTTGTTGCTATTACTGGTGCATTCCAGCTACTCTCAGGAGCAGCTGAGGACCTTTGTCCATACTGTTCCCTCTGCCTAGAAATGCCTCCCCTAGATATCTGCTTGGGTAATTCTCTCACTTCCTTTTAGTTCTTCGCTCAATTTTTACCTTCCCAACAAGAACTACCCTGAATACAGTACTGACATTCTATGTAGTAAGGGACAGTATGTTCCGGGAAAAAAGATGCAAACAATAATTATATACAAGACAGTAATTTAATAAATGTTGAATGGTGACAACCCAATACATACAGAGGTCACATCATACCAAAATGATAGAATTTATTAAGGTTCTAAACAACATATAAAAAGCACCGAAACAACATGTATGAAACAGTGTTTGGAATGAGTATTTCTAGTATCTCAAATCTAAATTAGAAGAAATATCCTTAGTACAAAGGATGTATTTTGTACTACCAAGGAGATGAGGCAACTTCTTCACAAATCTAAACTAACTGGTATCCAGCTTTTCATGCTACTGAAATCCATGACTTACATCCACATGCAACAGAAACAAACCTGTTCCTAATGCAGGTCATGTGATGGGGGAGGGGCAACAAATCATAACCCAGAACATGAAGGAGAGAAGGAGGAGGCCAGTGAGAGCCAAGGGAGACAGGAGATAACAAGAAATGGGTGAATTAAACTTAGGAAAGTTTGGGCTGAGTATCAAGGAAGAACATCATAAGATAGGAGGTTTTATTATGAAAAATGTCAAGTACAGAAATACCACTACTTAAAAAATTTAAGGATACTGAATTGAGCATAAATGTTGTAAGTTAGATGCCTACAGTGCCTACTCAGCAAACAGCTATTTCAGTGATGTGGAACATGGTTACCATTCTAAGGCTCTCTCAAAACTTATTCAACTGTTTTAAACAATCAAACTAAAGTATGGCATTATTCTTATCACAAAACTATTCTGACCATATCATCCTGAGTAAATGACTGCTTGAGTCGTGTCAAAACAGAAATTTAAAACATTATCTTCATGAAAACTACTTAAATTGATCCTTTAAAAACCTCTATCATTGCTTAAAATGCATACTGAAAAATACCAGAAATAAAATTTTATACTAAAATATTTCAATGGTTGTCTAAAACGTCGTAACAAAAAGTAGACAGAAAATCTTTATCTATAGTTTTTATTTTACTCCCTTTCTTCTTACTAAATGTATGTTAACAAAAAAAAAAAAACCCTCAAATGATCTAGACAAAAGCTTTTAGCTCAACACATAATTGCAAGAAAATTACAATAATTGTACCAATTAAAATAATCTTGAATGAACAGTATGTCATCTTAATGTTCCAATGGTTTATAGAGGGATCTACTTAATTAGCTGAAATTGCTTTCCAGTGTTAGTATCAAATGTCATTTGTTAAAAGTTGAACAATTTAGAAAATAATTTAACAAAGCGATTTTACCAAACACCGAGAACCAACATTTTCTTTTGCAGCTGAATAAAGCAAGCAGATGTGTCATCAAGTTGCTATAAAAATAAATGAGGCTTTTTATGGATTAAAAAATAAAATTTACTACTAGCGTTAAAAATACTATTTTCTGATTGTTTTTATCAAATCAGATTTCTTTAATAAAATAAATGAATATCAATTACATACTGCTGTTTTTGTCTGCTGTAAATAAAACTTTTTATTATTCAAATGACAAGCAATGGAATCAAAGAACTCAAGTATGGTTAGCTGGAAATAGTCATCTAAATTATTCTAAAATATTCCAATATATGTTCTTTCAATATGCTGATCAAATTGTCTTCCCATAGTTTTTCATTCCAAATCATCTTAAATTCAATTACTAAGTCAATTCCTTAATGAATTCTTGAAGATTCTTACTCCATTGTCTTTTTCTCTCTTCCTTAGAGTATCTACAAAATAGACTTTATAAGCATTTGTAGGCATATAAATCACACTTTTTTCTTTATAAAAAAAAAAAAAGCTACAGGCACCTGGGTGGCTCAGTTAAGTGTCTGCCTTCAGCTCAGGTCATGATCCTGGAGTCCTGGGATGGAGGCCTGCATCAACTCCCTGCTCGGCGGGGAGCCTGCTTCTCCTTCTGCCCTTACCCTGCTCATGCTTTCTCTCTCATTCTCTCTCTTCCTCTCTCTCTCTCTCTCAAACAAATAAATAAAATCTTTTTTAAAAATCTAAAAATCCCCCAAATCCAATGCATAAATGGATGGCAGTCCCAGCAAGTGCCAAAGTCTAAAATAATGATTAATTTAATAGCAAAACAAAGTTTTGATTATCTCATTTTATCTCCAATATAGAATATTCTCTATCTCCTACTCATCTTGGTTTCCTCAGGAAAAGAAAAGAAAGAAAAGAAGAGGCAAGACTTTAGGAAAACATGTTATGTTCAAATGATAGTATCTAAAATGAGATCAAATTACTCCTCTCCCTTTTGTATCTTTTGTCTTCCTGCCACTATCCCAGCAAAGATTAAACAGGAAACTCTAAAACTAGTACCTTCTAATTTAAATAAGTTAAAAGCTCTGTCTCACACAAACACGCTCAGCATCTTCTATCTAGTTTAACATGCGGGAATAAGAAATTCTCTGCAAAGAAATGGGACACTGTGGACCTTTTAGGATCTATGTGATTTCACCTGAAAAATTTACTAATCCCAGAGTTGCAGATTCTGATCATACTTGACCTCCTTGATGGACTGTCCATCTTATTTCCTTCCTGTAGGGTCTGAAATAGCTAACCTGGCCTCCTGGCAATTTCTAGATCTCAGTTCTTAACACGCTAATGAGTGCTGCCCCTCCTGCATCCATTTGCTTCACACTTTTTAGAGCTACTGGTACTGACATTAGAATCGATCAACGAACCAAGTGTGGTTGGTGATTCACTCTGCCACCATGAAACAAAACACTGGTTTTTTTTAAGCCTTCAATAAAGCTATGCTCATACACATAATGATCCTCAACTACACGTAGCATGTGCGTAAAGGTTATTGAAATTAGATGAGTTTACTAAGAAGTACAGTTCTTGGATGCATTTAATTTAAACTATATCCTCAAGTTAAAATGTTAACAAAGCAACAAATAATTATTATTCAATAGTTGCATCTCCTTTCTCCCAAGGGAAGAATACTAGTTCCCCAAAACATCTATTTATTTATTCACTTAAAATATGCTCAAAAGGATTTCAAAGGTATAATCACAATACTATTACTAACAATAAGCTCAAGATTTCTTTGCAGTTAATTCTGTCCTTAGGCTATATCCTACTAAGAATAAAGAGTCAGAATACTAAGTTCAAAGGTGACTGAATTATTTTCTCTGTGTGGTTATGTTATCAATTTCATATACAAACAATTAGGATCATTTCTTTCTGTTTTCATTTGATACTAGGATTTGCTTTTATCATCCTTTTTATTTTGGAATATGACTGAGAGTCCAACCACATAAAAATGTACAGAGAGGCCTCATCTCCTATCTGTGTATCCACGGCAGACAAGGATTCTCACCAGGATCTGGTTTACCCTTCCTCGGAGTTTGTTTTCTACTTTTACAATAAAAGAGTACCTACCTATTTATATACAAATGTTCTTATTCCTCCTTCTTTCTCGTATAAACACTATCATGTTGCACGTTCTTTCACACTTCACTATTTTCACTTAACATATCCTGAAAATTCCTCCATATCAATCACAGAGTTTCTCCTCATTCTTTTCTACAGTTATAAGGTATTAGCGTACATGTGCTAAAATCCATTCAACCGACGTTCCCATACACGTATGCTTACGCCGCAGGGTTTTGTTATTTGTGGTGTACACTCAGAGTAAATTTTGCAAGTGGGATCGCTGGACTGAAAGCAAATACACATGTACTTAGTCAGCACGGTATCTCCAGCATCCAGCAGCAGATCCACAAATAATAAACACTTAATATATTTTTGTTGGATTGAATTGAAATATGAATTTCTTTGAGGACTTTAAAACCTTTTATTCATTGTCACAACTCTCCTGCTTCTGTCTCCTGGGGACCCAGATTTTCACCACTTCCCACCTTCTTCACAGAACATGTAGAGGGCCCGGCACCTGAGACTTCAAGCACAGGGCCCTTGACATATAAAAAGTTGATTAGTGTTTCCGTAATCCTGAGACCCAGTGCACTTCTAAGCAATACACTCGACTAAAGGAAGGTAAAAAGCCTGACCTGAGTCCCTTCTTTACCCAAACCACAGACTGACATGGACTATATTTATTTGGTTAAAGGTGGGGGTGGGGACGGTGGGTGGAAGAACAACTGAAAAACATAATACCTAACAGGTTATCTTAGAGAAAGCTCATGTTTTTGTGAAGACAAAGAAAAACTGTAGAAAAAAATAATATAGCAATGCCTGCTTAATAGGTGAGTTGTCACTGGAGTAAATAAAACCATTTATATTAAACATCTTATATCGTACACAGAGTATCACTATCTTCTAATATTCTAGAAGGAAATGGAGAACACAGAAATGTAAAAACTTCAGACACTTCATTTTCATCATAAACTTTCAGCGTCTCAAGTATCCCAGACGGGGCTACCGCTGAAAAGGCGGCCGCCTTCCAGGGCTGTGAGCGGCAGCGCCCTCTGCAGGTGGCCTCCGCAGCCAGCTACTCGCTCGCCCGCTCGGCGGCTGTGACATTCAGGAAGTGACTCCCCTTGTCTGGGCTTCGATGGGCTCGGGTGTAAAATAAGAATCGCAACACTGCTTCACAGATTGTGAGAATAAAAGGTGTTAAAGCGTAGAGAAGAGTGACAGGCACGTAGGTAGTTCACGGCCTCTGAGAGGCCTGGGTGGAAAGCTCTGCTACTTCCGAGCTAAGCGACTTTGGGAGGCGACCTCAACTTTCTGCAGCACAATCCTCCCTGTCAGTAAGGAGCCGCCCTAACCCCCGAGCCTTCTAAAGCTGCGAGAGAACTCAGGCCGCGGCAGAGAACCTGGTGCCTGGGGAAGAGAGGCTGGAGATAGACGCACCAGAAGGAGAAAACGCGGGGAGCGACCCCTCCTCCTTAAAGGAGGACCCCTGTGAGACGAGCAGCTCTCCTGCTGCCCGGATTTCAAATTTCCTGAACCCGACTGTACTACTCCAGCAACAATACCGATTCACGCAGACTCTGAGAATCCCGTTTATAGTTCCTGAATGAACGCTTAGTCTTTTCTCAGACATATTTTTATTTACACACAAATAATTTCTCAAGGATAAGCTGAAGTGCCAAAGGACCACCTGTCCACGCTACTCAAAACTTTGTGTAAAAAATACACCATGTGAAGAATAAATCCCATTACATGGTTTGAATTATGATTAAGAAGTTAAAACATTAAAAAAGTTAAATTTTAACTGCTGAATAATAACTGTACTCATCTAGCAAATAATCATAACGACACAACACATTATGATGTAAAACTTATTCACGAAATAAAACAATATTTTTCTACACAACCAAGAGAAACACCAATCGCATATCTTATAAGAAAAAGACAATTTCTAAAATATCAAAGAGCAGAGCAACTCAGCGCATTGCCTACAGCATGTGGCCATTATGTATCACTGCCATCTGCTGGAACACCTACTGGATAGAGCACTCGGTTTAAACAACTTTAGTATAAACTGAACAGCAAAACCAAGAAGAGTTCACTATCTGTAGACTATTAGTATACCATTCTCTGTAATCCTCAAGCTAGTTATTTACCTAGGATTAAAAAAAAAATACATATGTGAAAAATGGGGAGGGGCCCCTGCGTGGTCCAGTTGGTTAAGCACCCAACTCTTGATTTCAGCTCAAGTCATGATCTCAGGGTCCTGAAGTGGAGCCCCGCACTGGGCCCTGCACTCAGCATGGAGTCTGTTTGAGTGTCCTCTCCCTCCACCTCTGCCCTTCCCTCATTCTCTTAGCCCCCGTTTCTCTAAAGTAAATAAAAGCTTTAAAAAATATGGGGACTGAAAAATTAGGAAAAACCATATGTTGACAGTACTTTAAGAAAAACTTTTGTAATCTCAGAAGTTTTAATATAGGAACTATACACTAATGCTTTGTTAGAGTTAGCATTTCATTTATATGTTAAAATAATTGTTTCAGTTACACTGAGTCTTATAAAATTGTCTAATTTCTTGGTACTATTTGTCTTCTAAGGAATAATTTATTTTGAGCAGCAATTGAACACTGAAGGTATTAAGTATTCTGACAAAAAGGATTATAATTTCATTTCTGAATTGATAAACTGTCAACTCTTAAAACTTTACATACTTGACATTTCACTGAACCTTAACTGTATGTTTTTTAAGAAAAAATTTATCAGAAAAAAATTTTTTAAAAGTACTTCAAATCACTGAGCTTAAGTAACAATATTTCTTTATTGTTTAATGCAAAGAATGTTTTCCAGCTTATATTCAGTTTCAAAAATCCTCCAGATACAAAACTGAAAATATCTGCACTAATGATTTAAAAAATTTTAACCTCCTTAATATTCAATGAAGACACTTAGAATAAAAAATAAAATGGAAAAAATAATAACATTTCAAGATTCGCATTTTGTATGTATAAATACACAAAACTAATAGAACTATTAACTTTTTTTTACTTCGTAAGTTACACTGAAAAGGGAAGACTATGTCCAACTAAAGATGTAAATTTTACATTAGATATTTACCTGTGCTAATACGACTCCAAAATTATAATGGAATTAATAAGAATGGTTAGTTGAATCCATCCAGAAATATACATTCATTGCATATTATTTTGTATTCACTTTGCTTTATATGCATTAACTTATAACTGTAATAAATTATAAATTATAACTTATAACTAACTCAATCTAAAATAAAGTGCAATATCAAGAGGCCAGACAAAGTACCTTTCATAGATGGTTTTTAATGTCATTTGATCTGGAATACCTTCAGTCTCTTCCAAATACAATATGAGCCATGAAGTTCGGTAAGGCCACTGCTCAGTAAGGTTGATCCAGCTGGCAAGCCTGTCCCAGTTGAAACTAATCTGATTGGCTCTCAGTAATCGTCCTTTAAAAAATATAAAAACATTCTAAAATTAATAGATGTGTACTATTATACTTAAGTGAAACATTTAGCATGTTGACAATTAATTTAAATATTTAGAAGTTGCAACTTAATTTACATTGCAAATTCAAATCTACTATTTCCATGGCTTCTATAATCCAAAGAGCTGTACTGGAAAAAGTCTAGGGATTAAACACAATTCTGTTTAATTCTAAAGTAATTCTTTGGTGTCATTTGCCACTAGTGTTATATACTGCTTTGATCATGCACATGCAGGCAAAAATCTTTCAGAACTATGTGTCAGACAGTCTCAACACTGCCCACAATCAGACAGAGAACATCGATGCACCCGTGACGGACCCTATCTGTTAAAGTGCCATCTCAGAAGCTGCTAGGCAAATGGTACAGTGCATTAGAAGGTGATCAGTTCTGTGGAATAAATGAAAAAAGCAAGGTGTATAGAAGGAGGAAGTATAATTTATATAAGATAACAAAGGAAGTTCCCGATGAAAAGCTGACTTTTAAGCAAAGACTTCAAAGGAGATGAGAAGGCCAATATACATCTCTCCAAAGAAAGATCATTACAAGCAGAAGCCCTCGGGCAGAAACATGCCTGGCATTTTCAGGACACAGCAAAGAGGTCAGGAAGGGATCGAAGAGCAGGGTAGGAGAAGATGAGGTCAGAGATAGGGAAAGAGGTAAAGAGAAAGACATCAAAAAGGGCCCTGTAAGAAACTGTAAGGACTTAATATTTTTATCTTTAGCAAAACGGGAAAATAAGAGAGTTCTGAGCAGAGAAATAACACGACTGGCTTCTATTTCGAAAGGTCACTGTAGCTGCCGCATGGAGAACAGACCACAGAGGAAGCAGCAGGAGCAGGCTACTGCTGCAATGAATACAGATGCGACATAATGATGCAGAGGATACGGGCAGTACGTTACAAACCATGAAAAGTGGTTAGATTCTGGATATAGTCTGAAAATAGAACACAAGGATGTACTACAGATTGGAGGTGGTATATATAAACAAGATATCAAGGTTTTTTCCCCCCCAGGGAACTGGAAAAAGAGTTGCATTAACTGAGATGTGAGACTATGGATGGATTAAGTTTGGGGCAGGGGATCAGAAGTTCACTTTTGGACATGGTATGGTCTCAGACATACATTAGACCTCACTAGGTATCAAGCAGGCAGCTGAAGAACAACAAGGCTGAAGATATACATTTGAGAATCATTTGCATGTAAATGGTATGTAACCCTTTGGGACTAAATGAGATCACCAAAGGAACTGGTTCAGATAAAAAAGAAAAGAAACAATGACTGCACCAGGGGCATTCTGACACTAAATGGTAAGAGTAGATGAGGTACTTATTATTATTATTATTATTATTTAATATAATTTAATAATAATTTATTATTTAATATATATTAATATATCATTTAATGTATTAATATATAATATATTAATATATTATTCAATATATTATATATAAATATATTATATTATATATTATATTATATATAATATATATTATATAATTATATTAAATATAATATAATATATTATTATAACTTAATATAATTTAATATAATTAATAATATAATTATTATTAATATTACTTATTATTTTGTGGTACTTATTGTTATATGACTTTGTATGTTCTGTCTTTACCAACAGGGCAAGAACTTTATCTTGTTCACTGCCTATCTCCACCATAGCCAGAGTGATATCTGGCATATCAAGATACTCACCATATATTTATTAAATATGTACAAAGATATTGATAACATAATTTCCATTGTAGAACATAATCAATTTAATAAAGTTTGAGACCTCACTTACAGGGATTTCATTACCAAAAATACGGCACATATATTAAACACAACCTCACTTGCAATTTAGTTTATAGCATGCACCCCAACCTTATTCTAAAAGCAAATTCCAGTGTAACTATCGTAACAGTGTCAACACTAGTCAATATTACTAAGTACCATTCAATATCATGCAAAGGAACATATGCTTACATATTAAATTTATATGTATTTAAATTTATATGTAAGCATTAACATGGTGAAGAGCAGAATTCTATGCATGGAATCCAGTCACAGGGCACTGATCTTCAATTTTATTATTAGTATTTTTATTTAAAATGTCATTTGAAAACTGAAACAACTACAGCATATAAAATCTGAATTTCAACTTTAAAATTTTATTTACTTATTTATTTTATTTGAGAGAGAGAGCGCAAGCGAGCACGGGCACCTGAGTAAGAATGCAAGGGCAGAGGGAGGAAGATACGGACTCCCTGCCGAGCAGGGAGCCTGAGGATCCTAGGACAATCCTAGGACACTAGGATCATGACCTGAGCCGAAAAGAGACGCCTAACCAACTGAGCCACCCAGGCTTCCCCGAATTTCAACATTTTAAATTATAAGTTAATTAAGACATCCATGTTCATGGATTGGAAGACTCAATATTGATATATTAACCCAAGTCATCTAAAATTCAATGAAATCTGTCAAAATTCCCATAACCTTTTTCGCAGAAATAGAAAAACCCATCCTAAAATTCATATGGAATCTGTGACACTGAATAGCCAAAACAATCCCGGAAAAGAAGAACAAAACTGGAGGACTCGTACTTCCTTATCTCAAAACTGACTACAGAGCTACAGCAATCAAAACAGTACAGACTGGCATAAACACAGGCATACAGATCAACAGAACAGAACAGAACAGGAGAGCCCAGAAATAAATCCCCATGTATATAGTCAAATGATTTTGACAAGGGTGCTAAGACCATTAGATGGGGAAAGGACGGTCTTTTCAATAAATGGTGCTGGGGAAACTGGAGATCCACATGCTTAAGATTAAAGTTGAACCCCTACTTAACACCATATATAAAAATTAACTCAAAATAGATCAGGTTACCTAAATGTAACTTAAAACAATAAAATGCTTAGAATAAAACATAGGACAAAAGCTTCTCAACACCGGATTTGGCAGTGCTTTCTCGAATAGAACACCAAAGGCATATAAACAACAACAACAAAAACAGACAAACGGAACTTCATGAAAATTTTAAAAATTCTGTACACCAAATGGCACTATCCACAAAGTAAAAATGCAACCCACAGAATGGGAGAAAACATCTGCAAATCATGTATATGGTAAGGAATTAATATCCACAATAGAGGGAACTTCTAAAACTCGACAACAAAAAACCCAAACAACTCTATCCAAAAATGGACAAAGGACTTAGATAAACATTTCTCCAAAGAAGATACAGGAATGGCCAATAAGCATATGAAAAGATGCTCAACAGCACCAATCACTAGGAAAATGCAAATCCCATCCACAATGAGATACTACCTCTCACCTAATAGGATGGCTATATCAAAAAAATAGAAAGAAACAAGTGTTGGCCAGGATGTAGAGAAATTGGAACCTTTGTGTATGGTTGGTAGGAATGTAAAATGGTGCAGCCATGGAAAACAGATTTAAGGTTCCTCAAAAAATTCAAAAATAGAAATACCATGTGACCCAGCAACTCCATTTCTGAGTATATATCCAAAAGAACTGAAACCATGGTCTTGGAAAATACTAAGATGCACTCACGTTCATAGCAGCATTATTCACAAGAGCTAAAAAATGGAAGCAACCCATATGTCCATCAACAAATGAATGGTTAAGCCAAATGTGATATATACGTACAATGGAATATTACTCATTCTTTTAAAGGAAGGAAATTCTGCATGCTACAACATGAACCTTGAACACATTATGTTAAGTGAAATAAGCCAGTCACAAAAAGATAAATACTATATGATTCCACTTATATGAGGTACTTAGCACAGTAATATTCTGTAGAGACAGGAAATAGAACAGTGGCTGCACGGCACTGAGGGAGGGGAGAAAGGGGAGTTATGATATAATGGGTGCAGAGTTTCAATTTTACAAGACGGAAAGAATTATGGGGATAGATGGTGGTGATGGCCACACAACAGTGTGGTTCCATTTAATCCCACCAAACTGTGTCCTTGAATATGGTTAAGACAGTAAATTTTGCTGTGTATTTTATTTAAGCCAATAAAAAAGAAAAAAATCTATCATTTGAAAACAAAACAGTAGTGGTGTATAAATCTGAATGTCAACATTTTAAATTATCAGCTAATTATACTCGGTCATACAAATTAACATAAAACTATCTTTATACAAAGAGAAAAACCTGACGTGAGATAAAAGATTTTTTAAGTCATCGAGTTTTAAAAATAACAGTGTACAAATGACGGTTGATTTTCATCATCAAAACTAATATAGGTTTTATTAGATATACTTAATGCAAATAAAAGTGGTACACAGCAGTATAAACATTATGAACACAGTACATCCTTTTGTTTCTGAAACTAAATTGCTTTCCTAACGTGATCAAGTTTATTATCTACTGTAAGAAGTTACCTGTCACAGAAACAATATTAAGTAACCTTCTCATGGTCTGAGGACTTATGTCACTGAACCAGTCCTCGGTAACCAGCAGTTTTGTAAGATCAAAGGACATCTGCCGAGTAATGGTCCGCTGCATCTGCCTTCTTCGATAAGTATCCTGAAAGAGTTTAAGAACAATGAGAATGAACCAATACTCCAAGTCCGAGAACTGAGGGCTTTTTGAGAAGTTACTGCATGTTTATGATGACAACAAAAACAATCTAAAATGTTAGTCAAAGAGGAAGATTATATAACAGTAATAGGCATTATTATTGTTATTCCCTGAGGCAAATCTTTACAGAGCAGTTATAAAGTAGTATTAGCAGCAACGGCATCCAATGGTGTGGTTTAACTTCAGATGTATTTTGATTTACTGTTGTACAGTTAGAGAAAGCTAAATGCCTTGAAGGTTATAAATAAGCAAAATTTGGTAGAGAATTCAAGTCAAACTCTTACAGGATTTCCAATATCAGAGGGACCCTGAAATAACAGAGTAAATAAACTCTTTATTTCAAGGATTCAGCATTTTGATGTTCAGGTGATCTTTAAATGTGCGACAACTACGCTTACATACGGATAAGAATTAGAGGCACTCGAGTGGGCAGAGTGGGGCAGAGAATCTTCTAGTTGGAGGAAGAACAGGCCCCACAAAGGCGAGTTCTCCTCTAAAGTCATGGTGGATGCAAGCACAGGGAGCCCAAGAGGCCAGACTACTAAGAGACAAATTCGAAACGGGAAATGATACCCTCCTAATTTAGTATTATCAATTGTCTTTCATATTAATTTTGCATTCATACTTGTGCAGGTTAGAGACATAAAATCAGAATCAAAATGTCACTGGAAACACGTTATATAAAACGTCTCAAATGTATGGTAGCAAACTAGAAAAAGAAAAGCGTGCCAGCGCCAGCCCAGCGTTAAGTGGCACTCTCACCGTCCCGTACCTCGTGGACATCTTCCTGCCTTGTAACGCGCCCTCGATCTATGTACCAAACAGCGTTCTGAGAGTGGGATAGGGCCGGGAAAACCTGAGTGTTCGAGGAGAAACCCAGATGGCCGGGCAGGACACAAAAATCACTGCACGGTGAAAGAAAGGGACAGAGCTCGCAGACATCAGGGAGGGAGGAAGGCCAGCAGGAAGAGCACGGAGCTCTTCTCACACCATGGGCCTCTTTCCCCGCTATAGTCTGGTGGCAACGGGCACCTGGAATGGGTACAACCCGACCTGGAATGGATATGGGGCTTCTCCACCCTGGACGACGTCCTCTGGAGAGCTTTAAAATCTCACTCGCAGAGAGCCTAATTCGGCTGCTCGTAATGCAGCTTGTATTTAAGTAGCATCACCTTCGCTCCGCTCGAGCAGCAGCAACGGAACACGTGGCTCAGAACAGGGGCAGCTTACCCGTCTGTTCAGGGCTGTTCTGCTACCGAGCTTAGTCATCTCTCCCAGGCTGTGCTGTGAGACTCTTCTGTCAGCATCTTCCTGGGTCCCTTAAAGAGTTTGTCGAGAGAGCACCACTGTATTAACACTCTGCCACACGGGAAATACCAATAGCATTTTTCAAGGTAAAAGGTGAGTCACCATAAAACATTACGTAACTACTTCAAACCGAAGTGCCCGCGGAACTGACTCTTTACCTGCAGTGTCTGGGCACGGAATGTCCCCATTTGTCGTTGAAGTCACAAGAAATTTTCTTGCATTGCTGAGTCCACGACTATTAAGAAAAACAGGTAAGTGAACTATATTGCGCATATAGTCGTGTCCGTTTATATTTGAGTCACGAAGCACGCTGTTGAGGTTCTGGTTAATCGCCTTGATGATAATATGCGGATCACTTGCAAAAATGGCAATGAAGGGGCCTTTTGAAAACAGAACTCGGACCTGTGGTAGAAAAAATGCGTACTTATGATACAAAGTTCAAATTATCCAAAGCAACAAAAAGCCTCTCAAAATCCGTATTATCCTTTGGTGACTATATTTTTTAAATACTACTTTTTTCAAAATATTATTTCATATGAAAATAAATTTCATGAAGGTCTCAATCTGGTTGTTCACCATCTGGCAATTTTTCATCACCTAACTGTGATAAAACCTAACTGTGATAAAGCCTCCACAGAAAACAGTTAACCCTGTCCTATTCTGAGATATCTGTGGTCTACATAAAAGGAAAGACCAACACACACGGACACATTTGTGAGCAGACATGAGGCTCTGGGCACACTGGTGTCTCCACAGCTGCACACTACTGCTTTACCATGCCTCACAGAGCCACTGATGCACCCCGACTTCAACAAAAATACAGGTTCTGGGGCTTCCCTACCCTTGCCTCCGATTCTAACCATAATCATCTGCAGAAGAAAGCTGGAGTCACACCATGGACTTAAGAGCTACTCTGTTCAGTTGCTCACACAGCCATTGGGCTAAAATTGTTTAAATCTGTTTGTGATGAGACATTTATTCCTGTTATGCTTTTGCACTTAAAAAAAAAATGGTTGGTTTTACAAAAGAAAAAGTACTATTCAAATTCCACTTGAGAAATTCACAAAGTCATTCCTCTCGGCTGCCACATGTGACAAATACAAGTTTCAGGATGGCTAAGACATACAGTGTCCAGCATCTGGAGTACTTTGTCCTGCTCGCAGGCGTCCAGTCCATCAATGATCACCACCAGCCTTGTCTGATTCTGAGTGAAACTGTCAATGGTTTTTGCCATCCTGGCCATCAGCTCCACTTCACACTTAAGAACCTGCACAACAGAAAGGACAGAAGCACTGAACGTGGAAGAAATTGAAGCACATTTCTTACACTGCCTGACAGAATCTCCTCTAACAGGAAGAAAAAAGTCCTCACAGCCAGTTCCGGTCCCACGTAAAACTGCAGTGAGTGCTTCACAATTTATAAAGTGACTTTACACAAATTAGAGCCCTTTACCCTTATAATGAGGTAGGCACGTTATAACCACTTCAAAAGGACACACTAGGCTAAGTGACTCATTTGCCGAGATCACACGCTTGGAAAGTCACTGAATGCGAATTCAAATGCTGTCAACACCACACTACAGTTGGCTCCTCATGGCCTCTGACCTTGATCAAAGGAAAGGGCTATAGATATTAGATGAAGTCCCTTCTGCACCTAAAAGTACGGTCCTATTTTATATGTTTTAGTGGTTTAATTTGCCTTCTCTACTGAGGAGCCTATCTTCTCAGGCAGGAAACCCAGTGTTATTAGGTAGGTGGTGGTGACCTGTGGAGCAATCTCCTAATTCCTAGGAATACCTTATAAAAGTCTATTTTATAAAAACCTGTATTGTTTTAATTTTTCCCACTTCAGACATACATTTCCACAGGGCAAACGTGGACTGAAACTAAAAAGAAATGCAACACGGTAACATTGACAGAGTCCACGCCCTAAAGCCCCACCATCAAGGTCACGGGGGCATACTCACATTCGGTTCCTTCCTAATGATCCGCGAGTGCCTGTGCTTACCTTCATGAACCCCTCACTCTTGAGTTTGTGCAGTGTGGAGGCAGCATTATGGAGGCGTTTCCTCTGAGAATTCAGGAGAGAGTCCAGCACCTGCCACCACGTACGGCAGTTCAGCACGAAGGCCAGTCCCACTACGGATGCGATTGATATGAGGACAGCATTCACCGTCAGATGTTTTGGGTCGACTCTGAAGATAGCCAGGAGAGTAATTCCAGCAATAATGCAACCGAAGATAAAAAGGAAGATGACAAAGGATGGCAGGCAACAGGTCTTTTTCCATTTCTTTTTGCCTGTAAGACAGCAAATGGTTTTCCCAATTATTCACATACCAAGTATCTAGAAGACCATAGAATGACAGTCACGGCATATGCATTTCTAACAGTGAACTCGTGTCTCCACAGAAGTGCACGGAATATTCATCCCATCCTCATCCCCAGCACACGCACACAGAGGAGGAGGAGTAAGGAAGTCCTACCCTGCGAATCTTCAGTCTTGAATACTCGAAAGAGCCTGGTCGCCAAAAAGCCAAACTCTCTCTCACAGGCATCCGAGAGAGTCGCGATCATTTCAGCCATCGATGTTTCTCCACCTACACTGGACAGCCTGTTGTAATCTGTGAACAAAAACCTTGGGGGGAAAAGGAGAATAAAGTGTTACTCGGGTATCTAAAGAAATAAATAATTTCCACATACGTCATCTCTGTATCATGTGACTACATTTTCTTAAAGTTTCTTTTAAAATATTGTCACTGGGGCGCCTGGGTGGCTCAGTGAGTTAAAGCCTCTACTTTCGACTCAGGTCATGATCCCAGGGTCCTGGGAAGGAGCCCCACATCGGGCTGTCTGCTCCGCAGGGAGCCTGCTTACCCCCCCACCCCCGCCTGCCTCTCTGCCTACTTGTGAGCTCTCTCTGCCAAATAAATAAATAATAAAATACTGTCATTGAAGTTCTGAAGAGGGAAAAGAACTTGTGATTAGGTTCCTCCCACTTCTAGTGTCAGACATACTTGTCTTAGGAAAAGGCAATAACCCAAGTGAAATGCAGCAGAGTCGTATGAAGTTAACTGACGAGAAGCAGAGGGGTAAAACAGGGCGGCAGAGCTCCGGCAAGGCATCGCCACCTGCAGGGCCTTGGCACAGTGACTGAAAGAGCCACGCACGGAAGTGTCTGAGGCACCAACCAAGAGATCAGAACGCTGACAGGATACTACAGTCATTAAGAATTTAAGGCCATTTGGGGGCACCTGGGTAGCTCAGTGGGTTAAAGCCTCTGCCTTCGGCTCAGGTCATGATCCCAGGGTCCTGGGATCGAGCCCCACATCAGGCTCTCTGCTCCGCAGGGAGCCTGCTTCCTCCTCTTGCTCTGCCTGCCTCTCTGCCTAGTTGTGATTTCTCTCTGTCAAATAAATAAAATATTAAAAAAAAAAAAAGAATTTAAGGCCATTTGAAAACTCAAGTTTTAGAATGTTTTATTTATAGCTTAAACATTTAGTAAGGCTTTAGAAATGAGGTGCAAGATTCCTTTCAGGTTATTCTTTGAGATAACTGAATCATTTGTATCCTGATTCTCCGAATGGATAGGACTTCTGCATTTGCTCCTTTCTCACCTTCCATCCCTAAACTAAATGCTCATCTCAATGGTATGTAAAAGCACTGTTCTCAAAATACAGTCCAGGATCACACTGTACTCTGTTGTGTGACCTTGACTTAAGCTTTTTTTTTTTTTTTTAGATTTTATTTATTTATTTTATTTTTTTTTTTTTAAAGATTTTATTTATTGATTTGACAGACAGAGATCACAAGTAGGCAGAGAGGCAGGTAGAGAGAGAGGAGGAAGTAGGCTCCCCACTGAGCAGAGAGCCCGATGCCGGGCTCCATCCCGGGACCCTGGGATCATGACCTGAGCCGAAGGCGGAGGCTTTAATCCACTGAGCCACCCAGGCACAATTTATGCTATTTTAAATGTTCTTTTTTTGAAATACCATGTCATTAATTTAAAATAAATTTTCTGTGAAAATACTTCCCTCAATTATTTTATTCTACTCTGAATGTTTTAACTTTTTCATCTCACCTTTTCATTTGTAAATCCTTCTAATACTTAATCATATATGCTAATTATGTAAGATTTATTTTTTATTTTTATCTCTTATATTCATAGTTTTTATGTTTCATCTGATTTGACTTATTTATTTTCAACTTAAGTTACACATTTTATCTTTAATATTTTAAAATTCTTAATCATTAGTATGCATTTAACTATTTTGCTAATTTCTACTGAATTCCTCTTGCTTTCAATTCTGTTTTTCACTTGATGTTCCTTTGGAGCCCTTTACCTTTCCTTTATTCTTGACATATACGTTTTTCACCTTTTCTGAACTATTTTCTCATACATTTCCTATTTGACATTAATGATAATTTTAGACAGGCAAGTCAATTTATTTCCTCAGGCGAGGAAAGAGCATCTCAGAGGGCATGCTCAGTAGCCAAGAAGACAGGCTAATGCAAGGGGATGCCAGGACCCCATCCTACATCCTGCGCTCTCTTCAAAGTGTTCCCAAAGGATGGAAAAGGTGTCACGTTATGGCAGGGTGAGATACGCGCAGATCAATCTGGTGAATCAAAGTTAACCAGAATTTTTTAGGGAGAGGTGTCTCTGTTCCTTTTACATACAAGAGGAAGATATAATATAAAGTGATTTCTCAAACCTATTTAATCAGGACATGTTGTTTTATTTCTCATATAAGAAGTTTAAGAAAAATGCCTTGGGATGCCTGGGTGGCTCTGTAGGTTAAGCGTCTGCCTTTGGCTTGAGTCATGATCCCAGGGTCTTGGGATCGAGTCCCATGAGAGGCTCCTTGCTTGGCCGGGAGTGTGCTTCTCCCTCCCCCACTGGTTGTGTGCACGTGCTCTCTCTCTCTCTCTCTCTCTCTCTCTCTCTCTCAATCTCTCTGACAAATAAATAAAATCTAAAAAAAAAAAAAGAAACAAATGTTTTTTTGTAATGTACATTGAGAAAGCATTATAAACTTTATTTTTGCTTCATCTTACAAAAAGCTACTTCTGTCAAAGGGACCAACTTACCTCACAGGTAAAGCTTTAGTGGTCTGCTCTGGCAATTCAGGTGGGTTTACGAACATCAATTTGAGGAGGAGTTCCAAATATCCAATATGTCTTGCCAATCTTGTGCTGAGGACCCAGGCCCAATTCCAACTCTCTCCTTCCCTTCGGCCACCAAAGTAAATGACAACTGAAATGCACAGTTTAAAAAAATTATTCAAAACAATCATGACCCAAGCAGCCTTTTTTCTCACACTGTCAAATATTAAGTACTGAGAGGCAGACTTTACATGACTTTCCCTGGTTCCATGCTATTCCCTAGCTATTCCTCAAAGAATTCCTCAGCTAGGGGCATCTGGTGGCTCAGTGGGTTAAAGCCTCTGCCTTTGGCTCAGGTCATCCCAGGGTCCTGGGATCGAGCCCCGCATCGGGCTCTCTGCTCCACGGGGAGCCTGCTTCCTCCTCTCTCTCTGCCTAGTTGTGATTTCTCTCTGTCAAATAAATAAAATATTAAAAAAAAAGAATTCCTCAGCTAATTCACCAACATAGAGAATGTGTGTAGAAAGTAAACTAATGGGCACCTGGGTGGCTCAGTGGGTTAAGGCCTCTGCCTTAGGCTCAGGTCATGATCTCGGGGTCCTGGGATCGGGCCCCATGTTGGGCTCTCTCTGCTCAGCGGGGAGCCTGCTTCCCCCCCACCCGCCTGCCTCTCTGCCTACTTGTGCTCTCTCTCTGTCAAATGAATAAGTAAAATCTTTAAAAAAAAAAGAAAAGAAAAGTAAACTAACTAAAATATGATGTAAGAAACACAATGAGAAAGAGAATGCCTTACGCAGAAACACATCACTTAGTTCAGACTCAACTATAAATGATTTGGGGTTGGTTACTTCTTGCACCTGTTGAAGTCACCAGTTCCTCCAACAGTGAATCCATTTCCTCTGCTATGACTGAAGCTATCCCCGAAGACCGGGACTATAACTGATGTTTTTTACTTTGCTTTTAAGTAAAATGAAGATCCCAGGGATGATCAAAATGCCCAACAGCATCCCACTGATGGCTATGAAGACTTACTTTCAAAAAAGACCCAAATACAGTAAATCATTAATATATAAAAAAGTGAGTATAATAAATTAGAGTTCTATTTTAATTTAACGAGCAGTATGTCAGTGTTTAAAGCTATTCTAGCCAGACTGAGAACAATGTTCCTCTAGGCCAACTTACAAAATAGCAAAAAAATTATGACACTCTTGTAATTAAATATGAAAATCACTTAAAGGAGAGCTATAGATAATATTTTATATTTTATAAATATAGATACATAAATATAAAATATTAAGATAATATTTTAAATAAAACAAGAAGTACTTAACATTGTCTTTATTTTTTTAAAGAAATAAAAAGCAAAAACTTACTAAAAAATATGTATAAGAGAGCCAAGAAGCTCAGTGACACTGCTATCCCAAGATTCAGGTCGATGGTGAAAGCAAACAGTAAACCGAGCCCCCCACAAAGCAGCAAGGTCAGAAACACGATGAGCCAGGAGAACTGAAAAAGAGGCTCAATCTGTTGTCCTGCAAAAGTCTTCATTTCATCTGAAAGAGAAACAGGAAAACCTTAATCCTTTTTTTTTTTTTTTAAGAAATACAACTTCTTTTTTTCCCCTCCAAGTTTTTATTTAAATTCCAGTTAGTTAACATACAATGTAATATTAGTTTCAGGTGTAGTTTTGGTTTTCTTCTCCCACGTCTTTGAGAATACAACTTCTAACTCAATCTGAAACTTTCAACATAAACATTTACTGGGCACTTACTAAGGGCCTGGATGGAATGTTGCTACTTCATCATTTTAGCCAATGTTCTCTTTAGACAAACATCCCAACTTCATTCCCTAGGGGTTCACCCACCCATTTTACTCACTGTCTTGCTTCACACTGAGGACACACAAATCCTTTTCCATATATTCCCATCTGGTAAGATTCCGTTATTTTTTGTGGTTTGTATTATGTAAACAACAAGGTATTGTTTCCACATACAAACTGGAACACATGACTTTGCTATGTGCCTTCAACCTACACATGACCACCCTGCCTCTGTGGCACGCCTCCTCACCCCTTCTCCCTGCAATCACATTGGAGAGTCACTGCTCTTAAACGTGTGGGCTGAGCCCAGATGAGCCCTGAACAAGTCATTCTTTCAACAAAACTTGGTAAAAATTTTACAGGCAATATTGAAACCTGTCCCTTTAGAACGAGTAAGATTTTGCCAATCAGAGGGGCAGTGGGAGGTGCTGTCTAGGAAGTTCCTAACAAAGGGAGCAATTCAGGAAAAGGACCTAGTCTGTTCTTGCAGGAGCCAAGAGCCCTCTGGGACTGCAGCACGGGGCACACCCTGGAGGCAGTGCTGCTGGGTATGCTGTGCAAAGTGACAGGTTTCGGAAGGGCTCCGGACAGGATGATTATAAATAGCAAATGCGGGGAGCCTGGTGGCTCAGTCAGTGGAGCATGCAACTCTTGATCTTGGGGTCCTGAGTTCAAGCCCCATGTTGGGTGTGGAGTCTACTTAAAATTAAAAATAACAACAAACAGCACATGCAGAAAATCGGCTACCAAGGGGTCTTAAGAGTGTTCTAACACAACTGGATCTTTGTTGTAGGAGGAGAGCTCAAAATGACCATGAGGAGGATCAACCGGAAGGAGTAACACATCCCATTTAGTCAACTGCGCAACACACACTCGGACATGAACATCTATCTTGCTGCACTTCAGAAAAAACACCAGAGGAAGCCTTGTTATATATACAGACTTTGCACAAACATGCCCTTCACCTTCTAGTTTCTTGAGTAAGAAGGATTTCCCACTTCCCCACTGTGCGTACAGCCCCACACAAATGGGCGGCTGCATGGTCGGCTCGCTGAGGATATCTGCTAGCGCGCTGCTATACAAATCGTAACCAAGCATGTCCCCGTCTGTTTCCGTAGGAGACAAGTGTCCTGTAATTATAAACACGCCATATCCTCACATTAAAAAAAGACATTACCACTAAAAAGGAACATCAATTCTCAGTTATCAACTGGTCATTTAATTAGGAAAAAAAAACTTATATTAAATGGTTAATGTGTGAAAAAATAGGTTAAAAGATTCTTAAACACAGTATTTCACTGAACTTAAGAAGCCTACTTACTGCAAGATGCATCGTTATTATGTATAACCAAGAGAGAAAAAACATGTTGCCAAACTGTGACCCCATGCTCTCCTATCCATCAGCTATAAGACACATTCCAATTTCAGAAAGTTTAAAATGTGGAACAATGTACATTTTAGAATCAAAAAAATATGATTAAAACACAAACCAGTACATAGGAATAATATTAATACATGTAATACTTTCTATGTACTTACTATGTACACTACTATATGTGTATTACTGTAATATACTTACTATGTAAAATACTTTCTTCCTATGTAAAACTTTCTTACTATGTAAAACCTTCTTCATTACATAAAGAAAGCTATTAAATGTTACTGAAGAATAAAATATAGTAATTGGAGAAAAAGAGACTCCAGGCAGAAAGGTTCAATGGCTTTGAGACAGGAATTCTCACCAAATTAATTTATCACTTTAAGACAAATCCAGTCAAAATCTATGGGAATTTTGAAACACTGAAAAGCAGAACAACACATAAGAATAAGAGAAAATTTTAAAAGACTACAGAGAAAGAGCCGTTGTCTTTGGACAAAAATCAAAACATACTATAAAGCTACAATAATTAAAGCCCTGTAGAACCAGCACAAGCTATTAGCGTAAGTGGCATTCCAAACTAGTGGGCAAGGGAGGAGTTAGTTACGTGGTGCTGGGAGGGGCAAACCACCCACTTTTAAAAAAAATAACACGAAAACTCTATACATCTTTACCTTAAAAAAATGTTTCTGAAACATTAAAAAATTAAATGTAAAAAAACCCTTTAAAAATACTAGATGAAAATACTAGGGAGGGCACCGGGGTGGCTCAGTGGGTTGAAGCCTCTGCCTTCGGCTCAGGTCATGACCCCAGGGTGCTGGGATAGAGCCCCACATCGGGCTCTCTGCTCAGCGGGGAGCCTGCTTCCCTTCCTCTCTCTCTGCCTGTCTCTCTGCCTACTTGGGATCCCTCTCTGTCAAATAAGTAAATAAAATCTTTAAAAAAAAAAAAGAAAGAAAAGAAAATAGTAGGGAAAAAACTTTTTAATCTTAGTGTGGAGAAGGCCCTTCTTTCTCAATATAATACTAAGGCCAGAACTGCAGGAAAAGACCAATAAATAAACTACAAAGTGGCACAACTTTTAGATAGGGAATAAAAAAACCCACCACCATGAACAAAGAAGAAGCTGGGGGGGAGGGGTGCAACATGTAGGATGGACCCAGGATCCACATCCCTAACATATAAAGACACTTAAAATTATTTTTTAGGGCGCCTGGGTGGCTCAGTGGGTTAAGCCGCTGCCTTCGGCTCGGGTCATGATCTCAGGATCCTGGGATCGAGTCCCACATTGGGCTCTCTGCTCGGCGGAGAGCCTGCTTCCCTTCCTCTCTCTCTGCCTGCCTCTCTTGTGATTTCTCTCTGTCAAATAAATAAATAAAAAATCTAAAAATTATTTTTTAAAAAAATATCAAAAACTCAAGAGAAAAATGGGCAAAGGATACAAAAAGAAAAATGGAAAAAATATAAATATCCTGTGAACATATATGAAAAGATCTCAACCTAACAATTTTATAATGCAAATTACATGAGATTTTTTTCTCACATTGATCTGATTCGCAAAGATTAAGGAGGCTAGAGCGCCCAGTATTCACATCACGGGGAGCTGCACTACAGCACGTGGTCTGAGGCAGAAGAAACTGGCAGAGCCGTTGGGAAAGTCTCCCAAAACTATGAGCATCCACTGACTTGACTATTCTACTTCTGGGAATCCCAAGAAATAATCCTAAAAACAAGAGTTAATGAATACATTTACAAAGACGCTTAACTGTACCACTAGCTTTTAAATATAGTTCATTATTAAAAACTTTTACAATATAGTATGACCTGATTATTAATTTTTAAAGCTGTATATACAGTATAAAACATTTTAAGAAATGTATAGAAAATCCTGTAGGGTTGTTCAAACAGTTACGAATTAAGAGATAGGGGACAAGGGAAAATTTGCACTTTCTACTACAGTCATGTCTTCATTTTTGAAATTTATGAGTGTGCACTAATATTATAATTAGAAAAAAATATTTTAAAATACAAAAACTCATAATACAATAGAAGCATACTTAATCCCACAAAACAAAGGAGTTTGTGAGCATTGCTAGGGGGTGGCGGGGTAGGGGTACGGTGGTTGGGTTGTGGACATGGGGGAGGGTATGTGCTATGGTGAGTGCTGTGAAATGTGTTAAGCCTGAAGATTCACAGACCTGTACCCCTGGGGCAAATAATACATTATATGTTAATAAAAAATTGAAATTAAAAATTAAAAAAAAGAAACATACTTAAAAACCGCCTGTAAGTAAGAAGCTCAACTGGAAGGTGGTGGGATTCTATCTCCTGTTGGTTTCTGAGACTGACATAACTCTCAATCTAGCAGAAAACTGTTCCATATTTCAAAACACCCCATATAATTATATACTCATGCACATTCTTCTCCATCAAAAACTCTTCGAGTACAATATTCAAAGCCTTATGCTAGATGTTAGAGAGCATATAAAGAAGAGTCCCTGTCCTGAAGAATTTGGAATTGGAAGGGAGAGAAATTCTACAAGAAATTTAAAAAAGGCCAAGTAAAAGAAGTATATAAAAAAAGAAATGTAAACATAAGTGCTTAAGCATTCAAATGAGGCAAAAATTGTATCTGGTTTAGGCAGATTCGTTAAAACATCACTGAGAAGGGGACAACTGAAGGAGCCTTGGAGGAGAAGATCTGGACAAGGAACCTTGGTGGAGATGGAGGGGCAGGCCTGTGGCAGGCATAATGAGCAAACCCGGAGAATTCTAAGCCCTCAGGCCACAGAGAAAACAGACCATGTTTAGATAAAAGCACAATGTATACCTGGGAGAGCAAGAGGGAAGGGATTTTTAAAAAGCAGGCTAGATTTCTAGAGGTCTTAAAAGCTGATGGAGGGGCGCCTGGGAGGCTCAGTGGGTTAGGCGGCTGCCTTCGGCTCAGGTCATGATCCCAGAGGCCTGGGATCAAGCCCCACATCGGGCTCTCTGCTCAGTGGACAGCTTGTTTCTCCCTCTCCCTCTGCCTGCCGCTCTGCCTACTTGTGCTCTCTCTCTCTCTGTCAAATTAAAAGCTCAGTCAGGAACAAAACCCAATACTTACTGGCTCCAAATATTTGAGTTAAAATACTTTTTTGATGGCTACAGTCAATGTTGTAGGGAGTCTCGCCTGCTTTATTGGGCCTATATAGTAACCTCCCGTCTTTGGGATTTCTTAGAAGAAGTTCTGCCAGTTTCCGACTCCTGCCACGAATAGCAATATGCAAAGGAGTGTCTCCTTTCTGCAAAACAGACAGAAAATTGGAACTTTCATATACTCTACATATAGTATATACAGAATAACAATTTTCATGTTTCTGTAAAATAATGAAAAAATCTGAACTTGTCATATTTTTCATATAGAGTGAATAAATAATCTGAATTTTTATTTCTACTTCTCTGTAATTTTTTTTCTCAAGTTCCTCACCTAGGCTTTCTTGGCTATTATTTCTCCCTCAGCCCCCAGAATGAAATTCATTCTTCTCCCCTCCACTCAACTCGCTGAAAGGAGAAGGAACAGGCTTTCTCCTTGCAGCACCTCCCAGGCCACGGATCTACCTCTATTCGTCACCCAAGTATTTATTGTCCACAATGTCCCTCCACTTTCCTCAACTAATTTAAATTCTACTGTACAACTTTCGTCTGCATTTGTCTAGAAAGCATCACAATCCATACTGCTGTCCCATCTAGCATGAATGATCTCCTCTGCTCCCATACCCTGCCAATCAGCCACCATCATATGAAGCCCTTAAACTCCGTTCTACACTTTTCTCCCTGGAGTCCTTCATATTGTATCTATCCATCTCTTGCCAATACAACCTCTTCTGCCCTCCTTAACTTCCACTTCTCCCTTCATCAACCTACCTTCTTCCCTTATTAGAATCCCCAATCACATTAGTATTCACATCCAACACTAACGAAAACATGTAAAAGCAAACCAAAAAAAAAAAAACCTTGGGTCTGCAATGTGTCCTTCACTTTTTACTTCAAAAATATCTCTCTTAAAGACAATGACCTAAAAAGTTAACAAATTAAGTTCTCAGATGAGCACTACCCTGATCTCTCTAAAACACTAAATGAAAATGACCTGCAGTATTCTTCCTATAGCTTTGATGGCACAACCTTATCTTGATTTTGACTCTCCTCTTCTGCTTTGGGTCTACTTCTTCCTTTTCTGGATTCTCTTTCCCCATCCTGAACACACAGCACAGTAACTACATATTGAGCTCATTCTGTGTAATGCACTGTGCGGGGTGCATAAAGATGGAAGACAAAACAGTCCCTGACCGGACACAGCTTACAGTGTAAGAGGGAGAAATTAGAGAAACACGCAAATTAAAAAAGTAGAATGTGTTATGTGCCATAAGAAAAGTAAAGTTCTGATCTCAGCTTTCTTCCCACTGATGACCTTAGTTGCACCATGCAATCCTTATCTCTTGGTAACTTAAGTGCCAAATTCTCATCACTAGGCTTGATTTCTTGCCCAAATTCTAGTCCCACACTTCCTGATGCCTCGTGAATGTCTCATCAGCCTCCAAACAAAACACATCTTAACCAGATGTCATTTCCCCACCTGAACCCTATCTCTTATCCCCAAACCTGCAAAAGGTAGAAACATCACCTGTGACATTTCTGCCAGACACAAGATTTCTGAAATTGCAGGGGAGACATTAATACACTCAGTCAGTGTGCAGAACTGAGATCAGGGAGAGGCCAGGTGAAAATAGCGTTAATCCTCATTCTGAAATGTATCTGGATTAAATCCTCCATGAAGAGCCAGGATCAAGACTTTTGCAGGTTTGTGTTCCTAATTCTATCACGAAAGCACCTCACCCATCCTCACAAAGTATGTGTTGAATGAATCAACAAACGCTGTTAAGTATCATGTGTGCTTGTCAGCAAGTATGTGCTGATGAGGCAAAGCAATACACAAAAGGATATTCCAGGAAATTTATTAATGAGTATGAAATGAATATTTGTTAATGGCATGTTACCGAATTAACGAGGCCATGCGGAATCTTCAAGGGCACTTAGTCCAGTGGTTTCTTATTTGCAAATTAGGAGACCAGAGCCAGAAATGAGTCAATGGCAGAATGAAAAAAAAAAAAAAGGCAACGCAGAAAGTTTTCTATAAAGCCAAATATATTCAACTGCAAAATCTCCTGACTTTATGTCATTCCTCGTTTCCTTCCTTTTATATGAAATTATACAAACATGGTAATAATAGGTGGGAAGATTTTTTTGTTGTTTTTTTCTTAAATAACATTGTTTCTTGATAAATGCAAATACATATTGATTCTGTGGTTTGTTTAATTGCCTCGTAAATAACAGAAGGACAAACTTCAATCTATTATGGATTAGGAGAGCCCAAATCTTACATGTTCAGATGGAAAAAGTTTTATTTCTTACTTCATATGTAAATCAATTCACTCCTTTTATGGGAGGAAATCAATTGGAAGTAGAGAAAGAATTCTGTTTAAAATGAAAAAATCAAGCCAGGAATCAATTCTATATGACAGATTAAGCAATTGGGAGTTAAATTTACCATGGAAAATATGAACATTTCTCTAAGAGGATTATGGCAAGGATATGGCAGAACATTTTATCTCCTGTTAGTGGATATTAACGCTAGTCTGCTCTGAGTCTATCTTTCTCAGCCCCTTGGAGTCTTTCCTCCTCTTTGTCTGCAAGAAGCTGGACATCTGACGGCGTCCTCCTTGGACGGGGGTCAACGGCGGCAGAGCCGAGCAACAGAAGGAAAATCTGATGCAGCCCCTTTACTAGCATCCTAAGCCTGCCCACTCCTCAGCACGCTGTCAGAAGAGCCAAGAAGGTATCGCAGGACCCAAATCCCACACAGATAGCCCCAGCAAGTCATCCCTCCCTCCACAGAATAGTCCAGTGAATATACAGGTCAGTGTACCAACAGCCTTCCCAAAAGTGTTCTCCCGGCACAGGTGTTTCACCTTATCTACAGCGGACACTTTCGCTCCTTTATCCAGCAGCAGCTCTACTACTTCAATGTTCCTCATCTTGGTCGCTTTTATAAGTGGTGTTTCGCCGTCCTGCGGGCGGAGGTAAGAAGGTTTGCCAGATTAATAGCTTTACTCATAAATGCTGGAAGTCACATCGGTACGCACGTAAGAATTCAAATGTCTGACTCTGGCACAAGTCTATATTGAAATGTTCTCAGGAGGGGCGCCTGGGTGGCTCAGTGGGTTAAAGCCTCTGCCTTCGGCTCAGGTCATGATCCCAGGGTCCTAGGATCAAGCCCCACATCGGGCTCTCTGCTCCACGGGGAGTCTGCTTCCTCCTCTCTCTCTCTGCCTGCCTCTCTGCCTACTTGTGATCTCTGTCTGTCAAATAAATAAATAAAATCTTTAAAAACAAAAAACAAAAAACAAAAAAAAAAGAAAATGTTCTCAGGAAAACATAGCTGTAAAAACTAACAAGAAAATGCCTTCCCTTTCCCAACCAATCATTTGTACCAAAGTAATTTTCTATCACTCAGCCAAAAATGGATATGCCCAGCTACCTATCAGCCATTCCTGGCAACAGTCCCCTGCCCCTCACTGATGTGACCATCCCCGAGGTTCTACCACTGGCACGTGGGACAGCCGTTCCAGAGGCTACTTCCCATTCACACCACCTCCCACCACCAACCCACAGCTCGGCCAGGAAATGTCCAGGCAAACCAGTGCCCAGATCTGTCAGAGATCTTTACCAACATCGCTTCTGTGCTCTGTGCAGCTGAGCACCTGTGTGTAGCACAGAAAACAATCTGATACAAGAAGCGTGCCGCTGGAAAACCTCAAAGTTCATGACTGCTTTTCAAAATCAAATTAAGGGATATAGGAAGAGACCACAGTTTAGCACTAAATTAGAAGACAGAAACCTGCTCAGAACCCCCAAATGGTCACAGTGGCTGACACATCAGTTAAAAAAAAAAAAAATTATCAAGGAGTCACCCTCACACCAAAAAGTATCCCAGAAAACTTTCTGCCCTAGGGCACTAAAGCTAGTATAGAAAGATGCTGGTAACAATCTCCAGCAGATAAAATGCAAGTATCTTAGGGGTGACTCCACAAATCTGTTTATTCATTGAGAATTCCTGCCAATTCTGGGCGCCTGGGTGGCTCAGAGGATTAAGCCTCTGCCTGCACTCAGGTCATGGTCTCAGGGTCCTGGGATCGAGCCCCACATCAGGCTCTCTGCTCAGTAGGGAGCCTGCTTCCCCCACCCCCTCTGCCTGCCTCCCTGCCTACTTGTGATCATCTCTCTCTCTGTCAAATAAATAAATAAAATCTTTAAAAAAAAAAAAAAAGAATTCCTGCCAACTCAATCCAAATACACTCATTCCAAGTACGTTTTCCCCACAGAAAACTATTAAACATAAGGCCAAAATACAATTACTAAAGTCTTACATAAGTTTTATATTTTTCACATGATTTGAGCAAAAGAGACTAAAGTGATGGGTTCGGGGAACCAAGAATCACTCACATTGGTCTTTTAAAAGGAAGTATGTTCTGCATTCCAAATAAAAGTATCAAAGATCTGAAAAACTGACCTGTCCACAATTTACGAATAGCTGATACTATATTTTCAGAAAGTATTTAATCACCATAACGGATTACACACTATATTTTCCTGTGAATAACTACCTTTTGAAAGGATACAAAATAACTCCTCAATTTAATACAGATCATTACCAGTAAAATCAGTATAATTCTAATGTCAAACAAAAACAACTGAAAAAAATAAGCAGTACTAATATTCGGCACTGGATATTGCTAGAACAGAAATGTTCTTGATACCTTTGTGCATATCTCGGTGTCAGGATTGCACTGTAAGATATCTCTCACCATTGTTGCATTTCCTTTCTCTACAGCCCAATACAAAGCAGTTTTGTTGTCCTATATAATAGAAAAAAATCAACAATCACTTCGTTTCAAATACAATATTGGAAACTGCTGTTTGTAAACATAAAACATCATTTTTAACATTTCTGCCAGAAAGTATTAATAGATCTTACCAAAAAACAGGAAATAGTATTAACCCTTACTCTATCTTGGATTTACTCGAGAAATTCTTTATGAAAGAAGCCTAAGAAAACATATTACTTGATGTATAAAGCAGCAACCTCACATACTCGATAAGGTAAAGTGTGCTTTTGTTAATGTGGTCAGATTTCTGCGCCGTGTGCTGGAAGTTGTCAATACCTGAGCTCATTCTTGAAGAAGTCAAACATTCTGACCCTTGGTTTTTCATCTGCCCAATCGTTCCAAAAGATAATGCATGAAAATGTACTACACAAACAGATGGTGAACTGGTAAACTGTTTTTACCACGTTTTGCTTTCTTAATCCCCCAACCCTGCATCCATACACACAAATCCTGATCTGATCCTTTAAAATCCCATCTAGTTCAAAAACCAAAAATAGATCCAACAGACCCTGAAAGGAGAGCTAGAGAACAAAATAAAGTGACTCAAACATAGGAAAACAGGACTGACAGACAAAAAGGAATAAGGTAAACTCTAAATCGGTGATCCAGTAACCATCTTTCAATGAAACTACGATTTTAATGCCAAAGACAGTCACTGACTGACTGGGGTTGCCCCACCAAGTCTCCTAAACCAGATTTTCCCTGGCGGAGTTCCCCACCTCAACAAAGTGCAGTAGCTTCCCAACATTCCAAGCCTGGCCCTCAGACCTCCCCAGCCCTGCCCCTTTCTACTCCCGTCTCTGTCTCCCATGCCATGCTCCCTGCCGCCCCCACCACCCCACCAGCCTGACCTTTTCACCAGCTGAGGAGTACAGTCTTTCACTCGTCCATTTTCTTGAATTTCCTCACCCTATTATTCCACTACCCTTGCCTGAAATATGAGCCTTCCTTTTTCTCTGTCTAAATCCAACCCGTCTTTCAAACTTTGCTCAAATTCAACCTTCTCGCAAAAGCCTTCCTAAATGCCTTCTTTTCCCACCTCAAGACTCTTACATTGGGAAGTTCACTAGGCAATCAATCATATACCGTCTCATATACCTAAAGGCATCACTCTATGTTTAAGTAAAAACACAAAAAATAAATGTAAAACAAAGTAAAAACTTCCTAAAATACATATTTCTTACAGGCAAGGGTTTCATGTTAAGTCCCTCATAGCATCTGGCATAATCTTTATTAGTTTGATTCAAAAATAGATTTGGATACAAGCTAAATTCAAGGGTAAACTAAGTTAGAAATGTAGGCTGTCCAACAACAAAATGGACTATTAAGTACAGATTTTTTTTTAACCTAAAGCTGCTGAAATATTGGATATATTCACAAGTTTAGGGGAAGTCTACCTAATCTTAGTAAGCTTTGTAGCTCTGTGGGCTATGACTGCCTTAAGCAAAGTCCATAGTCACTATCAAGGCGTCCTTGGAAAGGCAAGCAGGACAGGGACGAAGAAGAAAGATAAAACTGCAAGAATGGAAAAACAACATCTGGATGAAGAAGACAAAACAGAGGGAAAATATTAAAGAAAATAAATAAACTGGATACATTCAAAGTATCAGCAACTGTCTCAGTATGAACTACTCATTTCAGGACCGAATGTATTTATACACTAGTAAGAGGCGTATTCGGAAACTACGAGCTTTGAACATGCTCTACTGTCCTCTAACGTGACACTCATAGAGAAATTCTGTAATAATGGTAGCGAAGATTCCTATAGGCAGGATCTACTAAGTCATCTCCAGAGAACCATCAGAAGAATGGCACTGTCATCAGTCGACGTGTAAACTGACGGTGCGCAGAGAGGACCGCAGCACAGGAGGCACACACCTGTCCTCTAATGTCTATATCGGCGTACTTCTGGAGAAGTGCTCGGACAATTTCCACATGACCACCTCTGACAGCGCCGATCAACACAGTATCCCCACTCTAAAAAGACAAAAGAGGAAAAAAAGAATAAACTGATAATAAGAACAAATAAACACTGTTTTGAAGTTAATCGTATATTAATAGATACTTCTCTGCAAATTTGGGGGGGAAAAGAGCATCTCAAAATAACAGAAAAGTTTTGGTCAACTAACATTAACACCAGACATTATTAGCCTTAGAGTAAGAGACAGGTTATACCTCAAAATGAGGAATTTCTGAAATTCCACAAGAAAAGCTTAGAAAGAGGAGTTACCCAGAACAATAAGCCATACTATTTGAAGGTGACCGACCTCCCATTATAAATGTAAATTAAATTAAATGACACCAGAGCTGTCAATGAACCAAAAGAACACTCAGAAATCACATAATACAAAACCACTAGAATAATCCTATCTGATGAAAGCCATGGATTGTAAAAAAGGGAGTTGTAGGGGCGCCTGGGTGGCTCAATGGGTTAAGCCTCTGCCTTCGGCTCAGGTCATGATCCCAGGGTCCTGGGATTGAGCCCCGCATAGGGCTCTCTGCTCAGCAGGGAGCCTGCTTCCCTTCCTCGCTCTCTGGCTGCCTCTCTGCCTACCTGTGATGTGATCTCTGTCTGTCAAATAAATAAATAAAATCTTTTTTAAAAAGTGGGGGGGGGAGTTGTAGGGGTAGGGCTATCAGTGAGTATATAACCACATTTTACTAAGGGAGAGGGTAGTTCTCAAACCAGTATCCATAGTCTAGGCAATCTGGCATTATAGCTAAAAGTGCGTAAGACTGGCTCATTCCCCCAGACAAGGATTAGATGAAGTTTATTACCTCATAAAGACATCTCCTTGCCCTAAAACCGTATTTACCAAATAACAATCATTATTAAATGTATCTTCCTACTATTTCAAATGTAAAATGCCTATTTTGGCAATGAGCATAACTTATTTTTACTCCAAATTACAAATCAGTTGTAGGAATTTGAGTGGGTCATTCCATGAGATATGGCTCATCTCAATCCTTAGTGGGCCTCAATGGCTTATAAATCAAGAGGCAAGTCCTTGAGGATTAATGAATTCAGCACCCTGTGTAGTATCTTAACTACTACATTAAAAGCAGAAACAAAGCCAAAGTAAACCAATTTTAGTTGAGAATGTCAGCATTACTGCGGTGCCGGAGCAGTAAGTTCATGAAAGGTTATAAATCTCATTGCTCACTATGCGCCGTGCACCGTTCTAGGTCCTGGGAAACAAGACAGACACGTTCTCAGCTCTAGAAGAACTGACAGTCTAGAGGAGACAGACAGACAACATACAGTAAACACAAACAAAAAATTAGACAAACAGCATGCAAATAAATTAAAATATAGTGATGTCGTGGAAAGTGACTGGACAGTGACTTTGATTGGGTCACTGGAGATCTTTCTGAAGAGTTCATACTTAAGCTGAGGTCAGAATGACAAGGAGGAGACAGCCACATAGTGATCATGAAGATCAGTGTTCCCAACAGAGCATAGCTGGTGCTGAGGTCCCAAAGCAGCAACAAGATCAGTATGTTCTAGAAAGGAAAAAAGTTAATATGGCAACAACCTATTAAAACAGGGGAAGGGAAGTAGACAGATACAAGATGTGTTCTGGAGGTAGAGCCAATGGGATCTGCTGAAGAATTAGATGTGGCAGGTAGGGAAAATAAATCAAGGCCAATGTGTAGAAATTAGGGCTTTAACGATTGGGTGAATGGTGATGCCAGCCACTTGGATGGAGAAGACTGAAGGAAAAGCAGGGTTGGGACGAACCAAACAAGATATCAGCTTTGCTGTATCACTTAGAGCCCATCAGACATTCAAGCAGACGTTTCAAGTAAAGTTGGAAATACAAGTGTAGAGCTCTGAGAAAAGATTAGAGCAAGAGGTACAATTTTGAAAATTTTAAGTATAGCTGAAGCCTTAGGAAAGTGAGTAACACCAGCCATGAACGACAAACACTACAGTCACAGATATCAAGGACAGTTACAGACGAATAGTACATGTGACATTTTTAGTAACAATATTATTTGACAAAGATTAAAAAGAGCACCCTTCACAAAGATGGACTACATTGTAACTTCTTAGTTTTAGAGAGAGAAGTAAAATTCATCTTCTATTAAAAACAATGTAGGGCATACACAAAGAATCCGGAAAGGTGTGAGAAGTTAATGTAATCTTCCATCCTGTTACCACTAGAAGAAGCACCTCAAATAAGGAACCCACCCTATCAGGTATGTTCACGTATGTTCCAGCATCAAGGAGATCCTGTACAATCTCTGTATGTCCCTCCTTTGATGCAATCATCAAAGCTGTATTTCCATCCTTATCTGTTAAATTAACATTTGGATTCCTCTTCAAAATTTCTTTTACTGACTGTGTGTAGCCTCCTTTCACCGCCACAATCAGTGCAGTCATTGAATTCTACAAAACAAAAACAAGCCCAAGAAATCAGTATAATCTAGAAAACATATGATTTATGCCACAGTCATAAAACTGATGTTTTCAAAAAGGCAACTTCTTATTAATAGAGATTTTTTAATCATGAAATGCCAATATAAATAACCAGTCACATACCAAAACCAGCTAGGGAACCCATTTTCTGTTTCTGAAGACATATTAATTTTCTTGAGTCAAGAGGACAGTTAAGACTCTTCAACTCTTCAAACGATAATCTGAAATTGGATTCACTGACAGCGAGCAGACCCTCTCACTAATATAATGAGATGAGATGGGATGATTCAAAATGAAATGCATTCTACATTAAATAATCCAAAATAAGGTCAATCAGGCTTCAAACAAAGAATTGTTTATAATAAAAATCTGTAGGAAAAACTGAAGTAAAACAATGAATTAACAGCTATAGGATATTTCAATAAAGTATAATATAGTCTTCTTTCACAGTGATCTAGAAACTACATTTTCAAAAATGATCTCATTTTTAGTGGTTCTTTTAAGAGATGCACATCTGGGGCACTTGGGCGGCTCAGTTGGCTAAGTGGCCAACTCTTGATTTCAGTTCAAGTCATGATCTCAGGATCCCGGGAGTTTGGTTGAGGATTTTTTTTTCTCTCTCTCTCCCCCTCTGCCCCTCCTCTGCTTGCATGCTCTCTCTAAAATAAATAAAATCTTGAAAAAAATAAAAATAAAAAGCTACACATCTAATTTATGACAATAAATCACCCAATAGAAGAACCTGACTCATTACCAAAAGAAGTATTAAAGTCGCTTCCTAAGAAACTGATCTACGCTGAGATGTCATATAATTTCCTTATTGAAATATCCCAGTCATTAGATGAGCCCCCCAAACTGAGTCATAATTCTCTGACATATTAAAATAATAATAATCTTTTAAAATCCTTAAAGAGTCGGGGTGCCTGGGTGGCTCCCTGGGTTGAAGCCTCTGCCTTCAGCTCAGGTCATGATCCCAAGGTCCTGGGATCGAGCCCCGCATCAAGCCCCACATCGGTCTCTCTGCTCAGCAGGGAGCCTGCTTCCCTTCCTCTCTCTCTGCCTGCCTCTTTGCCTGTTTGTGATCTCTGTCAAATAAATAAATAAAAATCTTAAAAAAAAAATCCTGAAAGAGTCAAAAATCATAGAAATAAGCCACTTATCCTCTTGATAAACTGTCCAGAAAAAAGGAAAGTGAAAGGTATGAATCTCAGGGCTATCTAAAAATCATACTCCTCCTCCACACAGCACTAAAAATATTATACACTTCACAAAGGTCAGCAATTAGGAGCTTCTGCCAATATGGAAAATAGGAGGAATGGCTGATATTAAGCCAAGTGTGGTTCAGAGTTCACTTTTGTTACAAAGCAGCCAGAGGTCTGGTAGTACCCTTCTCAATACTTCATGATCCATTTCACAGAATATTTAATTTTACAAAGAATACTCTGTATTAATAATTTCTTATGCATAAATATCATTTCCTTTAACTATACTTTCACAAGTATAGTGGATGGAAAAGCCATCCACTAGCCTTCTCCAGTACCAGCACATTTGGCACAGGGCTGCGTGCACAGTGCGTGCTCAATAAGGAATTAATAACTGCTATTTGGTAGGATGGATTGAACCAATTTTTTTTTTTTTTTTGGATTGAACCAATTTTTAAGCTTTCTAGGTTTTGACTGCTGATTTTTGAATTTTTAAATCTACTGGAGAGGAAAATAAGTCACAGCTAAAAATATCCCAAAAATTACAATATTATTTTAAAATCTTAAGGAAACGGTATTTTCACTTGATCTTAGCCAAAAGACCGAGAAGGAATTTAAGGAAAAGGTATTTTAACAGAGCATAACTTTTTCTCATAATTAATAGTATTTCAGACTATTTGATTTAAAGGGTATTTCAATACTGATTCAATCAACAGTAAGATTACTGTGAGATATTCTTTATAATTTTAGCCTCCCAAAGTTTACAAGCTCTAGCAATAGATCCTTAGAAGCATATTTATAGTACATACTATCTAGAACATAGTATATTTGTCAGGATAATAGGAAGAAAATGCTCATTTTTCTAAGTATCACTTAAGAACTTTAAAGAAAATGTTCTAGACATATACTAAGAAAGAATATTCTTTCCCTTAAAACTAAAAACATATCTCTATTACCAGGGTTTATTAAATAGAAAAGACACTTACAGCTCCTTCTTGATCAACATCAGCTCCCATGGCCAATAAATGTTTAACACACTCCAAATGCCCCTTCCGTGCAGCCCAAACAAGAGGGGTAGTTCCATACTACAAAAATACAATTAAAAATGTAAAATTATTATCAGAACTATGGTAAAAGAAACTTTCTCAACATAAATTCAATAAAAATCATATTGAGTATTCACACATTCTTCTCTAGTGCACATGGAACCTTCTCCAGAATAGATCACATCCTGGGTCACAAATCAGGTCTCAACCAGTATCAAAACATTAGGATCATTCCCTGCATATTTTCAGACCACAATGCTCTGAAGCTAGAACTCAATCACAAGAGGAAAGCTGGAAAGAACCCAAATACATGGAGACTAAACAGCATCCTTCTAAAGAATGAATGGGCTAACCAGGAAATTAAAGAAGAATTGAAAAAATTCATGGAAACAAATGATAATGAAAACACAACAGTTCAAAATCTGTGGGACACAGCAAAGGCAGTCCTGAGAGGAAAATATATAGCGGTACAAGCCTTTCTCAAGAAACAAGAAAGGTCTCAAGTACACAACCTAACCCTACACGTAAAGGAGCTGGAGAAAGAACAAGAAAGAAACCCTAAACCCAGCAGGAGAAGAGAAATCATAAAGATCAGAGCAGAAATCAATGAAATAGAAACCAAAAAAACAATAGAAAAAATCAATGAAACTAGGAGCTGGTTCTTTGAAAGAATCAATAAGATTGATAAACCCCTGGCCAGACTCATCAAAAAGAAAAGAGAAAGGACCCAAATCAATAAAATCATGAATGAAAGAGGAGAGATCACAACTAACACCAAAGAAATACAGACAATTATAAGAACATACTATGAGCAACTCTACGCCAACAAATTGGACAATCTGGAAGAAATGGATGCATTCCTAGAGACATATAAACTACCACAACTGAACCAGGAAGAAATAGAAAACCTGAACAGGCTCATAACCAGTAAGGAGATTGAAACAGTCATCAAAAATCTCCAAACAAACAAAAGCCCAGGGCCAGACGGCTTCGCAGGGGAATTCTACCAAACATTTAAAGAAGAACTCATGCCTATTCTCCTGAAACTGTTCCAAAAAATAGAAATGGAAGGAAAACTTCCAAACTCATTTTATGAGGCCAGCATCACCTTGATCCCAAAACCAGACAAGGATCCCACCAAAAAAGAGAACTACAGACCAATATCCTTGATGAACACAGATGCAAAAATTCTCGCCAAAATACTAGCCAATACGATTCAACAGTACATTAAAAGGATTAATCACCACGACCAAGTGGGATTTATTCCAGGGCTGCAGGGTTGGTTCAACATCCGCAAATCAATCAATGTGATACAACACATTAATAAAAGAAAGAACAAGAACCATATGATACTCTCAATAGATGCTGAAAGCATTTGACAAAGTACAGCATCCCTTCCTGATCAAAACTCTTCAAAGTGTAGGGATAGAGGGTACATACCTCAATATTATCAAAGCCATCTATGAAAAACCCACCGCAAATATCATTCTCAATGGAGAAAAACTGAAAGCTTTTCCGCTAAGGTCAGGAACACGGCAGGGATGTCCATTATCACCACTGCTATTCAACACAGTACTAGAAGTCCTAGCCTCAGCAATCAGACAACAAAAAGAAATTAAAGGCATTCAAATTGGTAAAGAAGAAGTCAAACTATCACTCTTCGCAGATGATATGATACTGTATGTGGAAAACCCAAAAGACTCCACTCCAAAACTGCTAGAACTTGTACAGGAATTCAGTAAAGTGTCAGGATATAAAATCAATGCACAGAAATCAGTTGCATTTCTGTACACCAACAAGACAGAAGAAAGAGAAATTAAGGAGTCAATCCCATTTACAATTGTACCCAAAACTATAAGATACCTAGGAATAAACCTAACCAAAGAGGCTAAGAATCTATACTCAGAAAACTATAAAGTACTCATGAAAGAAATTGAGGAAGACACAAAGAAATGGAAAAATGTTCCATGCTCCTGGATTGGAAGAATAAATATTGTGGAAATGTCCAAGCTACCTAAAGCAATCTACACATTTAATGCAATCCCTGTCAAAATACCATCCATTTTTTTCAAAGAAATGGAACAAATAATCCTAAAATTTATATGGAACCAGAAAAGACCTCAAATAGCCAAAGGAATACTGAAAAAGAAAGCCAAAGTTGGTGGCATCACAATTCCGGACTGCAAGCTCTATTACAAAGCTGTCATCATCAAGACAGCATGGTACTGGCACAAAAACAGACACATAGATCAGTGGAACAGAATAGAGAGCCCAGAAATCGACCCTCAACTCTATGGTCAACTAATCTTCGACAAAGCAGGAAAGAATGTCCAATGGAAAAAAGACAGCCTCTTCAATAAATGGTGCTGGGAAAATTGGACAGCCACATGCAGAAAAATGAAATTGGACCACTTCCTTACACCACACATGAAAATAGACTCCAAATGGATGAAGGACCTCAACGTGAGAAAGGAATCCATCAAAATCCTTGAGGAGAATGCAGGCAGCAACCCCTTCGACCTCAGCCGTAGCAACAGCTTCCTAGGAATAACAGCAAAGGCAAGGAAAGCAAGGGCAAAAATGAACTATTGGGATTTCATCAAGATCAAAAGCTTTTGCACAGCAAAGGAAACAGTTAACAAAACCAAAAGACAACTGACAGAATGGGAGAAGATATTTGCAAACGATATATCAGATAAAGGGCTAGTATCCAAAATCTATAAGGAACTTAGCAAACTCAACACCCAAAGAACAAACAATCCAATCAAGAAATGGGCAGAGGGGGGCGCCTGGATGGCTCAGTGGATTAAGCCGCTGTCTTCGGCTCAGGTCATGATCTCAGGGTCCTGGGATCGAGCCCCGCATCGGGCTCTCTGCTCCGCGGGGAGCCTGCTTCCTCCTCTCTCTCTGCCTGCCTCTCTACCTACTTGTGATCTCTCTCTCTGTCAAATAAATAAATAAAATCTTTAAAAAAAAAAAAAAAAGAAATGGGCAGAGGACATGAACAGACATTTCTGCAAAGAAGACATCCAGATGGCCAACAGACACATGAAAAAGTGCTCCACGTCACTTGGCATCAGGGAAATACAAATCAAAACCACAATGAGATATCACCTCACACCAGTCAGAATGGCTAAAATTAACAAGTCAGGAAATGACAGATGCTGGCGAGGATGCGGAGAAAGGGGAACCCTCCTCCACTGTTGGTGGGAATGCAAGCTGGTGCAACCACTCTGGAAAACAGTATGGAGGTTCCTCAAAATGTTGAAAATAGAACTACCCTATGACCCAGCAATTGCACTACTGGGTATTTACCCTAAAGATACAAACATAGTGATCCGAAGGGGCACGTGTACCCGAATGTTTATAGCAGCAATGTCTACAATAGCCAAACTATGGAAAGAACCTAGATGTCCATCAACAGATGAATGGATCAAGAAGATGTGGTATATATACACAATGGAATACTATGCAGCCATCAAAAGAAATGAAATCTTGCCATTTGCGACGACGTGGATGGAACTAGAGCGTATCATGCTTAGTGAAATAAGTCAATCGGAGAAAGACAACTATCATATGATCTCCCTGATATGAGGACATGGAGAAGCAACATGGGGGGTTAGGGGGATAGGAGAAGAATAAATGAAACAAGATGGGATTGGGAGGGAGACAAACCATAAATGACTCTTAATCTCACAAAACAAACTGGGGGTTGCTGGGGGGAGGTGGGATTGGGAGAGGGGGAGGGGGCTATGGACATTGGGGAGGGTATGTGCTATCGTGAGTGCTGTGAAGTGTGTAAACCTGGCGATTCACAGACCTGTACCCCTGGGGATAAAAATACATTATATGTTTATTAAAAAAAAAAAAATTTGGAAGGGGAGGCGAACCATAAGAGACTATGGACTCTGAAAAACAACCTGAGGGTTTTGAAGGGTCAGAGGTGGGAGGTTGGGGGAACAGGTGGTGGGTAATAGGGAGGGCACGTTTTGCATGGAGCACTGGGTGTTGTGCAAAAACAATGAATACTGTTACGCTGAAAAAATAAATAAAATGGAAAAAAAAATCATATTGAGTATTCTTAAATTACTGTTTATACAAATTATAACTTTAATCCTAGATAAGCCATATTTTCCCGTTTTTTTCTCCTGAAGCGGTGATTAACCAGTATATGAAACTTGTTTTAACCAACTTTAGCTTTTATAATTAGTGACAATGTTTTCATCATAAAGTCATACAGCCTCTAATCTTCAACAAGCCTTCACTGCTTCCTGCACCTTGTGAAATAAATTTAAAGTCCAACAGTCTGACTACAGGCAAAAACATTAAGAACCAAATGACAAATATAATTCTAACTACTTTACACGGGTTAACTCATGTAATCCTTACCATAAGAACAAGGAGAATTTGAAATATCACATTTTGACAGAGAGCAAATAATGCCCTGTGAAATTAATTACAGGCATAAAGTCACAAAGCTGCCAAGAGGTAGAGTAAGACCCATGACCCCAACAGGCCTGCTTCAGTCTGTGCTCTTAACCACCACCCCCAAATCAGCCTCTAAACTTGACAAAATAAACTTCCCTAGAAACTGCACTTAAAAGCACCTTCGCCTGGAATGTGATTCAAAAAGCATCAGAGAACGCACATTATGCATAAAAGCAATGCTGTGTCTTTGGGGAGTCTGGCAATCAAGAGATGTATGAATACCCCTGGTGATCTTTAACTACATGAGACTACAGACTGAAATAAACATGTAATAAACGCCTCCTTTCCATAACAGCTCTAACAAAACTTTCTATGCTGATGGAAATGCTCTCTATTTCTGCACTGACCAATACAGTAGCCATTAGTCTCATATGGCTGTTGAGCACTTGAAATGTGGCAAGTATGACCGAGGAACTTTGTTTTTCTATCTTTTGTGTTTAGTATAGATACAGGGTACTACACACAGCAGGTACTAAACTTTTCTCAAAATGTCAGAGTGACATGGGCGCCTGGGTGGCTCAGTGGGTTAAAACCTCTGCCTCTGGCTCAGGTCATGATCCCAGGGTCCTGGGATTGAGCCCCACATCGGGCTCTCTGCTCAGCAGGGAGCCTGCTCCCCTTCCTCTCTCTCTGCCTCTCTGCCTACTTGTGATCTCTCTGTCACACAAATAAATAAATGAAATCTTAAAAAAAAAAGTGTCAGAGTGACAGGCTAGGTAGCATAATACCTGATTCTGGAGGGGCTGTGAATGCCAGGTCACATAAAGCATTTTTCAGTAGGCCAGAAGGAGAAATCAGAGATTTCACCATCATAATAAAGTGTCAAATCAGAAACATCAACAGTGAGAACTATATCCACTTTGGACATAAAATAAAACCTCACTAATCTGAAAGAAAAGACAGTCAATCTTGATGAGCACAGGTGTTGTATATTAAGTGATGAAATCACTGAATTCTACTCCTGAAACCAACATTGCATTGTATGTTAACTAACTAGAATTTAAACAAGAATGTGAAAAGAAAAAAAAAAAAAGAAGAAGACGACAGCCATTCTGGATTAACGAACAGTCCCAAATACAGTATTTTTTAAATGCCATATTGTAAATATTTGTAATAGTCTCTTTACAGTCCTTGTTAACCTATTATTTTAGGTAATACTTTTTTTAAAATGAGCATAACCTACATAAAGTATATAAAATACTTCAATCTAGGGGCACCTGTGTGTCTCCGTTGGTTAGCCACCTAACTTTGACTCAGCTCATGATCTCAGTGTCCTGGGACTGAGCCCTGTGGGTGAGGCTCCGTGCTCAGCAGGGAGTCTGCATCTTCCTCTTCCTCTGCCCCTTCCCCCACCACCATTTCAAATAAATAAAATCTAAAATATAAATAAATAAAATAAAAAACATCTATCTTAAATGACTACTTGGGTTTTCTACGTATGTATATATCCATACAAGCACCATCCAGATTAACATAAGGATGATTCCCAACATACCCATCAGATTAAGCAATATTATTTTACTTAAATTTATGCCGAGAATATATTCCAATTATCAAAAATGTCTAATTATTGGCTATTTTCCTACATTTCACTGAACTGTTATTAATTTGAAAAGATTACAGTTACCCACAGTGTGTCAAGTTCGAATTATATACTCATTAAGTGTTTAGGATGAATATTAAGGATTTAAAAAGTGAACAGAACAAAATTCTGGGAAACTTTCTGAAGCGGATGGAAATGAGCTGAGTGTGAAGGATGAACAGGAAGTAAGGCAGATGAGGAGGACAGGCTCTCCGCATTGAAAGACACATGCAAAGGCACGAAGGGCTAAAACCAGGTGAATCCAGGCACCCACATCCTTTGGCAGTCTAGCAGCAAAGCAGTTTTAGGGTTCAGAAGGCAGGAGAAAGGGCAGAAAGGGAGCCAAGGGCTGTCTTCACACATCATACCAGGGACTGATGTCTCCAGCCTTTTGAGCATGAGAGAGAGAGAGAACTAAAGAGAGAACTAAACCTGAATTTCAGAAAGATCAATCTGGCAAGCATCCAGAGAAAGCAGCTACCTTCCTCCTGCGGGTGGGAATAAGAGTTACAAGAGAAAACTTCAAATAATGAAAACAGATGGAATCTTCCCTATTCTCCAGAGAATGATGAATGTGATGTTAAAAAAAAAAAAAAAGGAGGGATACCCAGTAGGTAATACGTGTAAGGGATTCACCCATCTGTCTATATAAACTACATTAACATGTATTAGCAGAAGATGAGCCAGCACAGTCTCATGAGATCACATGAAAAACCTTGCATTTAGACACACTGAGTGCACATAATACGGACTGGGACCTGGAAAGATCCCGCCGACCTACCTTATCAGAGCAGTTGACTTTAGCCCCGTTCTGCAGCAAAAGATGCACTATATCTGCATGGCCTCTCCCTGCCGCCCAAATGATTGGGTAAACGCTGTACTGCTGGGAGACAGGTGCGGGGGAAGTAGGCGCACAGAACAGGAGATGAGGAGGGAGGATGCAAGGGAGGGAGGGAAAGAAAAATCTTTTAGGTGGATATTTACAAGAAACATTTGCTAAGAAAAGTAAATAATAAAGGGAGTAACACAAAGTAATATTTTAAAAAATTAAGTTACAGATCATTCTCCACATTAAAAAAACAGGTAATACTCATAAGACATAATCAGCTAATAAAATGCACTCAACCTTAAATATACATATATTATGAACACATTTATTTTTACAGATTAATACATTTAATATGATTATCTAGCCAACAGGAAAGGCTAGTAAGAGAAAGGTACAATATAACCCTTCCATTAACTTACATAATCCTTCTATTAACATGAATTAAGTTTCTCCTTTTTTTCAGCTTTATTGAGTATAACTGACAAATAAAATCACAAGATATTTAAAGTTTACAACATGATCATCTGACATATGTATACAGTATAAAAGGATATCCCCTATCAGAAGGATAATCTCTCAACCTGCAGTCTGAGATCGAGTCTCAAGCAGAGTAGAAACGCATGTATTATCATGTAAAGAAATGGCATAGAAAAATGGCATGGATACTCTAAACTTTTCCTTAAATAAGTTTAGAGTAAGAATGCATACACACAGAAAACAGGCAAGATGACATAGAGATTCCAAAATCTCCTTTTGAAAGGTTATACAGTTATAATTAACATTTAAGCTCTAAGAGTTACTGTTTTGTTGATAAAAACTGAGAAATAAGCTTATCTTGAGAAAAAAAATTCTCATTGTCATTTGAAATCATATACTACATTATTATTTTTAATAAGATCTAGCTAATTTCTATCTAATATGAAGTCTAAAATATAACCAGCCTTAAGTATTACCTAAGAGAACCTACCACTTACATTAGAGTGGAATTTCTGTAAACGCTTACCAAACCAGTGACACTCGGATTGGCGCCATGAGCAAGAAGCAACCCCACCACATCAGTACGGCCTTTATAACACGCCCACATAAGAGCTGTCCATCCTCCCTAAGGAAAAGAGTTGGAAGAGAAAAAGAGTTGGGGGAGAGAAAACGTTTTGTCACTTTGTGCCGAGCACAAAAATGCCATTAATGAAGTTCCTTCTTTGAATATTTCTGTAAAAAAACCATTGTGTATTAAGACACTACTATGCAGTTTGGGGCGCCTGGGTGGCTCAGTGGATTAAGCCGTTGCCTTCGGCTCAGGTCATGATCTCAGGGTCCTGGGATCGAGCCCCGCATCAGGCTCTCTGCTCCGCGGGGACCCTGTTCCTCCTCTCTCTCTCTGCCTGCCTCTCTGCCTACTTGTGATCTCTCTCTGTCAAATAAATAAATAAAATCTTAAAAAAAAAAATTAAAAAAAAAAGACACTACTATGCAGTTTTAAATCCCAAACTCCCCAAACATACAACAGTATCTGAAATAAGTCAAATCTCTTAATTCCATAAGTGATTACTCCAAATTTTGACTATATCATGGAAATTAAAATAGAGAACATTCATGTTATATTTTTCAAATTTCCAAGACTTATTGTGGCTGTTTAAAAATTTTGTCTTTGAAACACTTTCTATGTCCCTAGATATTCTTGCATGAGTCTAGATTTTTTTCTAGAGAGGATTTCTAGCAATCATCTTCAACTCTTGCATTTAAACACATCCCATGACTCCCAGATCAGTGCAGCCCTCTGCTGAAGAAGAGAGGATGCTGAGGCAGACATCTGCAGATCACGATTGCCAGGGTGAAGTCACCAAGTGCGAGTGATCAGCATGGTATTTTTTTTTCTAAACTACAGGAGCAATTTTCTTTTCTTTTTATTTTAGCAATTTTCTCTTCAGCTATAATGCAATTCAGTAAAAAAGACCAATGTCATCAAATTATATGAAGAAATAAATGTTTTGGTTTTTTTAAACCAGCATTTAAATCCACATTCCGTTTTGACAATATAAATCACTTAATCCTTCTCAGTCTCTTTCATCATCACTAAAAAGGAGATTAAAAAAATACTTGCCCTGATCTGAAAAAGGCACAACTGTAGAAAGAGAAAACAGATCAGTGGTCCCCAACGGTTGAGAAGTGGGCAGAGGCGACAATTGTAAAGGAGCAGGTGGCGTGCCGCTGAGGGGGAACGGCGCCGTACAGCACGTGGCGGGGACAGAAGACAGTACGCGCTTGTCAAAAGCCACAGAGTTATACACCACAGGAGGGAACTTAACCGTATGCAAATGTAAAAATCAACCAGAATACGGAAAGAAAAAGTTGAATACAGACTGGGCCAAATGCATCTAACTATATCACAAATGAATCACATAATCACAGAACTACTTAGACGCTAACCCTAGGTAACTTTGGAAAGCAGTATTTTGACTGGATACTGTAATGTTAAAGAAAGAACTGAACACAAACACTGTACTTAGTAGATGAATCTGTTTCTCTCAGAGTATTGATTAGCAATTCTGGAACTGCTTTATTTGTATACTAGAGTTAAACAAATAAGTAAATATGTTGTGTAAATAATAAAGCCCAATTTCTCACCATTAGAAAAGAGTTACAAATTAAGGAAAGGGAAAAGGTGATAACAAATTGGTGTGGCAGTATCAACCTGGTCTCTTTAAAAAAAAAAAAATACACACACAAATATAGAAACAGATGCGTGTATATATACAGACATGTATTTTCTATGTCTACACATTGAGAAGAACCACAGGTAGTGACACCCCAGTAACAATAAGCTCACCTAACACCTAAACCAAGATACTGGTTTCTCAATACCATTTTCCAATAAAAGAAACCATGATCCCTTGGAAAACTGACTGATTCCAGAGCTGATAATTAGGAAAATAAGACAGAAAAAAATACAAGATAAACCTGGTCCTGAAGTACGTGATGCCAGAAAATAAGGAAGGGCTTTTTAAAAAGTATAGGGCAGGGCATCTCAATAGGGCACAGAAGCTCCCAATGGCCAAAGTTGGAAGAACCCAAGCAGGAAAGTAAGCACAGAACTAAATTATAACCAAATAATAAAATAAATATTCATCAGAGTACATGTATCTATAGATATCTAACATACAGATCCATAGAGACATGGAAAGAGAAAGAACTCTTCCTCACAGAAGAATTCGAATTAATCAATGTATACAGAATGAGGGAAGTAGAAAAATCACCATTATAACACCACAGTAATAACTCTGCATGCAAGATATATTGGTAGATGTTAAAACAAATGAAAGTTCAATCAAAAGCAGGACATCTGTATAGTTTCAAAGTATCTTCTCCAAAATGCTTAGTAATTACAAAGGGGGAAATAGTAAGCTTACAGTGAATAAATCTGGCAGATACTACCTTAACCAAGAGATCAAGGTTAACATCACCAGTGACAGGCCTGCTATTTTGTACCTACGTGTGGTACGCTGAGAAGAGAACACCATCTCTGTGCTATCCTATCCAGCAGAGCACAATCTCAACCTAATCATGAGAAACAACAAACAATCTAAATTGAGAGACACCCTAAAAATGCCAGAGGAGGGGTGCCTGGGTGGCTAAGGTCATGATCTTAGGGTCCTGGGATCAAGCCCCCATTGGGCTCCCTGCTCAGTGGACAGTCTGCTTCTCCCTCTCCCTGTGCCCCTCCCCCCGCTCTCATGCATGCACTCCTCTCTCTCTAATAAATAAAATCTAAAAAAAAAAATAAAATAAAATAAAATAAAGTAAAAAATAAAAGATAAAAATGCCAGAGGAGTAATCGTCAAAAGGGTCAAGGTCATCAAAGACAAGGAAAGGCTGACTATTTAGGTCAAATTATAGAGCTTGTTATAAAGTCTTACATACACCAACATTTTAATCTTTAAAATGCCTGCCCAGAATTGTTTTAATATCATGCTCTCCTTTTAATTTGTATAATGTCACCCTGTGCAAGAATCTAGAAGAAAACTATGCCCGAATCTGCAAAATGAAAAGATTAGAACTGAATACCTTTAGTTTAGCACCCACAAAGGTCCTCTTAAGAAAAAAATCCTTACATGAAAAAAAAATTCTCACAAGACTTCAAGATGTTATATCCTGGTTCTTCCCCCACCCAAAGACAACCCCTGGGGGTCACTCTCCTCTCCTGCACAGGTCCCAGGGACTCTGCCTTCCCCCACAGCTCAGCCGTTTCTACCACCCACCCAATCCTATGAGGTTAGGGTCCCTCAACACTAACTATTCAGGGAGACACAGCCCTCAGTTTCCCCAATTTTGGTGTTTTAAAGCCAAACATAAAGACTCCATAAATATGTTAAAAGATGCTGTGGTAATTACTTAGGGGAAATAAACATATTAAAAACTAAAAAAGCTTAAATCATTTTGTACAAATCTGAGTTTGACACATTCATAATGTGTACTTTATGGTTCCTAACTCCCTATTAATACATGTGGAAAAGCAATAGAGAAAAATCTTTGGAGTAAGGCAGACCTGGGTTCAACACTCAGCCTGACTGCTTTGGGCAAAGGGTACTTCTTTCAGTTTCAATTTCTGAACTATATGCGCTGAGAACAAGATGAATCCCTAGCCCAGAGGATTGTTCTGAGAAGTCAGCTAACCACAGAGAAGCTAAAAGCACATAAAGAGACCAGGCATAGAATAGGCACTTAATATTACTTCATCTGATTAATTGGTTTGGTGCCTTTAATAAAATATTGAGAACTAGGTAACCCCCCGCCCCCACCATTTCCCTTCTACTTTATACACCAGTAAGATGAGAACACCACATTCTAGTCTCACCTGCCATACTGCCTACGTTACTGACATCATGATCTTCTCTCCCTCAACTTTTATAGCAATATACTTTAACTTCTTTTCAGAAGTAGGATATAAATGGTTCTGTATTTTCCTATAAAATAAGTATACCACCTACTTCATTCACTTTGAGAATACATACAAGATTACAGAGGGAAGCACACTGTGTAAATTATAATAGCAAGTACAAGATGGCAGAACGCTGCAGTTTCTAACAAACTCAGACCGCCTGCACGTCATAAAGCATTATCAGTGGAGTAGTACACATTTTATACAGCAAGGCAGATCAATTCCTTCCTCTCTTCCACTGTTAAAATTAACTTTGGAAAAGGCTGAACATGGGGCGCCTGGGTGGCTCAGTGGTTTAAGCCGTTGCCTTCGGCTCAGGTCATGATCTCAGGGTCCTGGGGTCGAGTCCCACATCGGGCTCTCTGCTCGGCAGGGAGCCTGCTTCCCTCTCACTCTCTCTGCCTGCCTCTCTGCCTACTTGTGATCTCTCTCTGTCAAATAAATAAATAAAATCTTTAAAAAAAAAAAAAAAAAGAAAGAAAAGGCTGAACATTTTGCAGAAAAAATGAGCTAGAAATGATCTCTTTCTTCATGTTTGTTTTTTTTTTTTGTTTTTTTTTTTATTTATTTGACAGAGAGAGATCATGAGTAAGCAGAGAGGCAGGCAGAGAGAGAGGAGGAAGCAGGCTCCCCGCTGAGCAGAGAGCCTGATGTGGGGCTCGATCCCAGGACCCCGAGATCATGACCTGAGCTGAAGACAGCGGCTTAACCCACTGAGCCACCCAGGTGCCCCTCTTCATGTTTATGTTTAAGGAGATGCCAGGACCACCTAAGAACTAAGATAATTAAGAATCATTTCTTGTTAAACCTGTAATGTGTATAGACAGCATGTCTGAACACAATCACACTTTTAAAATAAATTTATAAATATTACTCTGAAAGTTATAACTTTAAACAACTGAAAATATTTTTTAAACTATACTGTCCCTCTTAAAGTTCCTCTTAAAGGAAACCGTTCTCTCGTAAATTTTTAAAACATTGGTACACTGAAAGTTAATGAGTTGTTTTTAATAATATTTCTGAATTTTAAACTCTGAAATAAACTGAAAATGATGACTAAGAGTATTCTAAAAGACGGTCATTATATCACCTGGGTTTTCACATACTCTTGTGAGTCGTCAATGCCCAGCCCCCAATCCTAAAAGCATTATTATAATATAACCTCACACACAAACACAAAAATAAAATGTTCCAGACATATCTATTACGTAAGAGTCCAGCTAATTAAAGAACATACCATAACCGACATACATACCATGTCGCGGTGCTCCAGGTTGACCCCACATTTAAGTAGTTCCTCCACGATGTGCACGTGCCCTTCCTTGGAGGCCGATATAAGCGCCGTCCAGTTATCCTTGAACACACAGTCACCAATGTCACCATTTCAACACCAAAAATAACAATCCAAAGTGAGGAACACTAAATTCAGGCTTACGTACCAAACGATCATACCAAACTGACATGATCTGGCCCACGCTGACCCATCTGAAGTAACACTGCAGCATGGGCTCTGTTAAGAACGTCTCTGTGCATCAGGCCGCGGGGCCCAAGCGCTCGGGCAGTCTTTCCACGGCCCGTCTAATCACAGACTGCGTTTTTTAAAAAAAGAAAAGATGACTATCGAAACCTTAAAGCTAATCCTTGTGGCTGGCAACCATTACTATAAACTGAAATAAAGGGGCTGTCATCAGATTTAAGAGCACGTTCCCTGGCTATTAAACTAAGGCGATCCCATACGATAAATTTAGAAACTACGTGGTAAAGAAAAAACCACTGCCCTTGATTTTTAAAGAAAGGCCACAAGTACCCAGGCATATGTGCTCCTATTCAGCCAGAGCCGTCTACACTTACAAAACAGGAAGAGCTGAGACTGTTCATTTAAAGTAAAAATGTCTTTTGATTTCTTTTCATTTTTTGTTATGTTCAGTTAGCCAGCATATAGTAAACAATAATAATAATAATAATAATAATAATAATAAAAATTCCTCTCCTGCATCACCCCTTTAAAAACTGACTTAGCATATTATTAGGCAAAGTTAAGCTAGATCGGGAGGGGTGACTGTAATCTACTAAGTCACTACTTAAAAACAAAGAACAAAGTTAAGGAAAAGAAAAAGACAACAAATAAGTAGATTATTTTAATATATACCAAATCTTCCAGATTGCAATTAGCTCCATTCTTAATTAACTCTTTCACTATTTCCAGATTGCCTTGCTCAGCGGCTATCATCAACGGGGTCTGGCCACACTAGAGAATAAAAAAGACACACAAGGCTTTATGGAACACCACAGTTAGATAGACCACACTTAACGTTTTTCACAACGGTATGTTAAACATTGCTTACAGAATTTCTTAAATTTAGAAACACCTTTGAAATCCTTTCAGTCTGCTAATAATATAGAAGTCAAAGAGAAAACGAAATTTTTTTAAAAGATTTTATTTATTTGTCAGAGAGAGAGCATAGGCAGGGGGAGCAGCAGGCAGAGGGAGAAGCAGGCTCCCCGCTGAGCAGGGAGCCCAGTGTGGGACTCTGTCCCAAGACCCTGGGATCATGACCAGAGCAGAAGGCAGATGCTTAACCGACTGAACCACCCAGGCATCCCTGAAACATGTTTTCACTGCAGCAGTAGTAGTCTGGTTTGGGCACTACAATTTCATTCAAAATAAGTAAAACATGAACATTAGGCTCTGAAAAGTAGTTACTACAATGTGTATAAAAATCTTAGCAAATCTATGGTAACCAAATTTTCTAACAATACCAGATAGAATATGATACAGAATGTGATTTTAACTGTACATATAAGATGTTCACCAGGGCAAGAGGCAGGAAAATAAAACAATAAACAGAGATAATACAGGTGCTATATATAGTATGTATATTGTTTAAGGTCTCCCTTAAAACCTTAACTCGAACTAAAGCTTCTTCTCGTTACACCACGATTGCCCAGCCTGGGTGCCTAGAATGAGTGACAGAAGTAAGAGACAGTAATTCCTGAGCTCTGAGACAGTGCAGCAGGGCCTGGGCAGCCAGGTCCTGGGATGGGTTCCCTCCAGCAGCAAGACTCACCTACCCCAAGTACGATACGCACACGGTCATCTTCCGTAAGTGCCGTCGTATGAAACCGAGAGGAGCACTGGGCTCACAAGGACAGTACTGAAGGTGTTAGAACATACGAAGGTACATGAGACAAAATGTACACCAAAAATTAAGTTCGATTAGACAAATTATTCTTTTAAGCATCTACTTACTATGTGTATATCAGTGTAGGGGAAAATATCTGTGATTTTTTAAAATGCTAATATGGCATCATTTCTCTACATAAAATCCTCGTGTTTTTCTAGAGCTCTTTTGGAACAGAACCAAAATACTTACGGTGGCCATGGCAGGACTACCTTAGAACTTACTCTGTGCCATTCCCTCCTCACCAACATACCCTTAAACTCTTTGCCACCTCTGGACCCTCACACAAAGTTTTCCCTCTGATTCACCCAATTAACTACCATCTATCTTTCAGCTCTTGGGTCAAACATCAACCCCTCAAGGAACCCTAACTAATGCACTCTAATTTTCTTTACTATACTAATCCTCGTTTGTAATTACTTTTATTTGTGTGATTAGTAACTGATCATTGTCCATTTCTCCTAAAGGCTCTGAGGGTGAGAAGCATGTCTGTTTTCTTTTATTTAATATTATATTCCTCAAAAAAGAGAGGCCAACTGAGAAAACAACTCCAAAATATAGAGAACAGGGGCGCCTGAGTGGCTCAGTCATTAAGTGTCTGCCTTCGGCTCAAGTCATGATCCCAGTGTCCTGGGATCAGTCCCGGGATCAGGCTCCCTGCTCAGCTAGAAGCCTGCATCTCCCTCTCCCACTGCCCCTGCTTGTGTTTCCTCTCTCGCTATTGTCTCTCTCTCTAATAAATAAATAAATAAAATCTTAAAAAAAAAATAAAATAAAGAGAACAAATTGATGGTTAACAGAGGGTAGATGAGTGGGGGATGGGTTAAACAGGTGATAGGGATTCAGGAGCGCACTTGAGATGAGCCCCGGGTATTGTAGCCCAGAAGTGCTGAATCACTAAACTGTACACCTGCAACTCATATTACACTGTGTGGAAGAAACCAACATAAGTGTAGATGCAAAAAATAATACAATAACAATAACAATATTGTATTGCCAGTGCGAAGGACAGTGACTGTCACACAGGTACTCAAATACTTGTTAAGTAAATGAGTAAGTAAAGTCTCAAAGAATTAAAAAATCTGTCAGTGGCAACATACAAAAAAAGCAAATTATAATAACTGACAAAATAAAACAGAGGCTATGGGCGCCTGGGTGGCTCAGTGGTTTAGGCCGCTGCCTTCGGCTCAGGTCATGATCTCAGGGTCCTGGGATCGAGTCCCGCATCGGGCTCTCTGCTCGGTGGAGAGCCTGCTTCCCTCTCACTCTCTCTGCCTGCCTCTCTGCCTACTTGTGATCCCTCTCTGTCAAATAAACAAATAAAAATCTTTAAAAAAAAAAACAACAAAAAACAGAGGCTATTATAAGAGTAATACAGGTAAAGAGTTAAACACAAATACTCCTTCAAACAAAGTACAAAAGTAAACAGATTAAATACAGACATTCTTACATAACAATGGATACTAAATTATATGTCATTCAACCAAGGTCATTATGGAATGAGGTATTATGCACAAATAGATTTTCCAGGTGAAAAAGTTTATCCCTTAAACATTAAATTTAATTATATATTGTATGATAACCAGTATTTTCAAAAGCAATGCACATATTACTTACTACTTGTTGAACAGATTAGCTTAAACATCATGTTCACAACTGAGTCATAAGTACAGACATCAATCATTACACCAAGCTTGCCTCTGCCAGCTCTAACACCTCTCTGACAAACTTTCCGTAGCATCCTTCTCCCTTCTAGCCACCAGAGATAAAAAGTGACACAACTAAGTCATCGGTATAATACATAAATTAAAGCCAATTATTCCTGAATCCATGGCCCTGAGGATGTATGAATTTTACATTAGAGTTTTCAGATTATGGTTTGCAGAGACTCAGAAGCTTTCTGTTTACTTTCTGGGCTCACAGTCACATTTCAGATTGTTCACAGAGACCAGTGCTAGACTCTAAGGGGAAAAAAATAACATAAATGTGCATAAATACCTGTAACACAAATAAGAAAGATGGTATAAATCTGGTAACCAGAAACAAGCCAGACAAAGACCTGAGTAGTTATCAGTTTCTCTTGCAAAAACTAAATATTAGTTGTCTCTCCAGTATCCAGAGTGATGGGACTTTGTTTAGGGGTAGCAATGTGCTCAGCTAAAAAAAAAAAAAAGAACAAAAAACCACCCACATTGTTCAGCTTCCCTTGCAGCTGGAAATAATCCCATGATACTGCTCTAGCCAAGCCGCCAGGACAGCTCGATAGTTAGACTAGCTCAGCCGGCACGTCTTTTTCCTTCTTCTTGCCCCATATGTGGACACAACGCTGGAGCTGGAGCTGTAGCACGACGGCGGATGTGCAGTGACCAGCATGCAGTGAGGAGTGGAGAGATGGGCAGCAAGAGCCTGCGAAGATATCCTGAAGCTATCCCATCAGCCTAGGAATGCTTCCTCCAGTTTGTCATCATGTGAGAAAAATCAGACCTTGCTTTGATTAAGACACTGTTTTAGGAGCTATTACATGCAATCCAAGGAATTCTCAACTGATACACCTTTTACAGCTACACTAATCAAGGAGATAAATAATTTTCCAAAAAGGTTACCATGAAGTTTTATTAGATTCTCAAAGATAGAAGAAAAGTTACCTTATAACCTAGGTCTTATAACAAAACATTTATTTATTCTATTAATTCCTGCTTAACCAATCTGGTAACTATACTTGCGGAGACAGAGTACTTAAAAACAGCCATGACAACTTTATTCTTCCACTTCAAAATGAATCACTAAAGGCCCCTTCCATACCTAATCCTACACATCCCAGTAAACCCCAAGTCCCTGCTTCCCAAAATACACAGAACCACGTAACTCATTTAACCCCTACTCCACTTACAAAAATCTCAAGCCAAAACACATTAAATAAACACTGCACCAACCAAAGATCCCCCAACAGGTCTCATACTTATCTCAGCTTCCCAGAAGACTACAATGCAAAAATATTTCCTATTCAGCATCTCTTTGCTCTTCCCAAGTCCTAGGCAGTCCTATTTTTTATTCAGATGTCCTAGACCTCATTACCATGGCCCTTTAAAATAAACCTTTGCAGCATATATACTTCTTCTAATAATTGTACTGAAACTAAAACATTTTTAAATTCTCCTTTGAAATTTCCCTCAGAGCCTATTTCTAAGCACATAACAAAATGCACCCCTTGAATTTTAAATCCCACTTCATCTTCCTAGGAGAATACTGTCCAACCTCAGCACTATAATCTTGTACCAAGAAGTGCTGAGAGTAACTTTGTTCTTTTTGAAAAGAAAAGAGAAAAGGAGAGGAGAGAAGAGAAGTGAGGAGACGAGAGGAGAGGAGAGGAGAGGGGAGGGAAAAAAGGAAAGGAAAGTCTTCACTACTCTACACTACTCTACAAAGGGTAGACTACAAAGGGAAAAGTTCTATCATCACTGAGAAAATTCAAAGGCCAAGAGCTACCTAGTTTACAAATAAAGCAGAGAGAAAAGATGGCAAGGAATTAGGTGCCTGGGTGGCTCAGTGGGTTAAAGCCTCTGCCTTCAGCTCAGGTCATGATCCCAGGGTTCTGGAATCGAGTCCCACATCGGGCTCTCTGCTCGGCGGGGAGCCTGCTTCCTCCTCTCTCTCTGCCTGCCTCTCTGCCTACTTGCAATCTCTATCAAATAAATAAAATCTTAAAAAAAAAAAAAAAGAAGAAGGCAAGAAATTAGCATTTACTGATGGCAGCCAATTGTATGCTAAAACACAGTATGGCAATTTTCCCCACATTATTTTATTTTATTGATGTAATCTTTTTTTTTTTTTAATTTTATTTATTTGACAGAGAGAGAGATCACAAGTAGGCAGAGAGGCAGGCAGAGAGAGGAGGAAACAGGCTCCCTGCGGAGCAGAGAGTCCGACGCGGGGCTCGATCCCAGGACCCTGAGATCATGACCCGAGCTGAAGGCAGCGGCTTAATCCACTGAGCCACCCAGGCGCCCCTTATTGATGTAATCTTTAAGAGACTTTTTCAAAATTGATAAAATGCATTAATATAAAGTAATTAAATATTTTAAAGGGCAAGAAAGAAAAAAATCCATACAACTTTACAGAACTCTAAAAAATTTAAATTTTATCCGAAGCTTTAGAAGCAAAAATGCCAAAAAAGGCCTTGAGAAAGCTACTTTCTCCCCAACCCTCACACTGACCCATAACTGAACAATCCAGGCTGTTTCCAATCACTATTTTAAAACTCCAATTTCAACCAATGCAATACTAAACTAAATATAAATACCATTAAAATCAGGATTGCCGGGGCACCTGGGTGGCTCAGTGGTTAAGCCGCTGCCTTCGGCTCAGGTCATGATCTCAGGGTCCTGGGATCCAGTCCCGCATTGGGCTCTCTGCTCAGCAGGGAGCCTGCTTCCTTCCCCTCTCTCTGCCTGCCTCTCTGCCTACTTGTGATCTCTCTGTGTCAAATAAATAAAAAATCTTAAAAAAAAAAAAAAATCAGAGGTGCCTGGGTGGCTTATTCAGTTGAGCAGCGGACTCTCGATTTCACTTCAGGTCATGATCTCAGGCTTGTGAGATCGAGCCCCATATCAGGCTCCACAGTCAGCGTGGAGTCTGCTTGAGATTATCCCTCTCCCTCTGCCCCTCCCTCCTCTTGTGTGCTCTCTAAATAAATAAATATTAAAATTTTTAAAAATAAATACTATTAGTATCAGTTAAATGCTAATAAAACAACTACTCTTGTAAGCAGCTCTTTATAACAACAATCTCCAGTTACAAATTTTCTCTCTTATTTATGTAGAACAATTATCGACAATGCATAATCACAGAAGAGTTACCTAACCAAAACATACTGTGCTCAATATAAAAACACTGAAAATATCGGCACATCATCAGACGAACTTATTCTGAAAATGCAAAGAATGGCAATAGAGCATAAACAGATTATAGTCTGAAATAAAACAGAACCGAGTTCAAATTTGGGTTCTACCAGACAGTATCTGGAATAGGAAGCTAAGGAATTAAGCCATTTACCTGTAAATCAAGATAAATAACAGCATTATTCTTTACAGAGTTGCTATGCAAATTAAAGGAGCTGATTCAATAAAATCATTAACTACCATAAGGTTATCATAATAACAAATTTTGCTATGCATTAACAAAATTCTATGTTAAGATTTCCTTATGACAGTTAATGTTTAATGAAATCAGGTACCCTATGTCAAAAATAATAATCATAATCATAAGTAATAACTGCTGATTCCACAACTTTAAAAACATTTGCAATATTTGCATATTCGTGTTCATAGCAGCACTATTCACAATAGATAAGAGGAAGAAAAAAACCCAAATGTCCATCAATAGATAAATGCATAAGCAAAATTCAATGGAATAGTATTCAGCTTTAAAAAGGAAAGAAATCAGGATGTGTGGGTCGCTCAGTCTGTTAAGTGTCCAGCTTTGGCTCAGGTCATGATCCCAGGGTCCTGGGATCAAGTCCCGCATCAGACTCCCTGCTACTCCCTCTGCTTCTGCCCTCCTCACTGCTCCTTTGTTGTTTTTTCCCTCTCTCTCACACATAAATAAAATAAAATCTTTTTAAAAATAAAATTAAAAAATAAGAAGGAAAGAAATCTTGCTATATGGAACAACATGACTGAACTTTAAGGATATTATGCTAAGTGATATCAGCCGTCACAAAGACAAATATTGTATGATTCCACTTTTACGAAGTACTGAAAGGACTCAAATTCCCAGGAACAGAAAGTGGAAGAGCAGTTACCCGGGGCTGGTGAGAGAAAGAACAGGGAGGTGCTGTTTTATAGGTATGGAGTTTTAGATTTGAAGAAGTTCTGGAGCGATTTCAAAACATTATGCACCAGTTGCACGAATGAACACAAATGAAATGGCTCAGATGATAATTTTTATGTTTTTTCCCCACAGCAAAAAAAAATGAAACTCTTTACATGTCTGCATACACAGACACATATATGTATACACGTACAGACATACATATATATGTATCACTCCTCATTCACCTTATCCACTGGCAAAAAAAATTACGTTACATTGAAAACACAGTTTTAAGAAAGTTTTGGGTTTTTTCTTAAGTTTATTCACTCATTCATGCATTCATTATTTTTAAGTAAGCTCTACACCCAATGTGAGGCTCAAACTCACAATCACAAGATAAACAGTCACATGCTCTTCAAGCTGAGCCAGTCAGGTGTCCCTAAAGTTTAATTTTTCTTAAATTTTTAATATACAAACTTTGACACTTAAAAATTTCATACAAAAAGTTTCTTAGTCCCCAAAATGCTGTACTATGGTGCTTCATGATAAAATACAGTCAAGAGCTAACTTAATTGCATTGTTGAATAGAAACATCTAATAGAAGTTAATGAAAATGGTAAATATATACTTCCTTATCTTGTTAAACAAAAAACATGACCTATTTACTGTCTTAAAGATGTAGGCTCCTCAAAATCCCTAAGTGTGTGGAATGAATAATTCAGAAAGAGAACTAAGATTCCATTAAAGAAAATATTCCAAATATTTTGTCTAGTTAATCTATTTCTAAAAAGACTGGGTCTAGAAGTTCTCTAAAATTTCCTAGAAACACTTCAGACTTTAGTAATCAAACTTCCCAAGTACTGATTATTTCATCTAAAAGAAAAGAGTCCATCGTAAATCTAAATTCCATATTCAATCATGTAAGTTCAAATGTATTCCGAAAGTATGAAATTTGAAGTACTTTTTTTTTTAAGATTTTACTTATTTTACTTGACACAGAGAGAGAGATCACAAGTAGGCAGAGATGCAGGCAGAAAGAGAAGGAGAAGCAGGCTCCAGGCTGAGCAGAGAGCCCGATGCAAGGCTCGATCCCAGGACCCTGAGATCATGACCAGAACTGAAGGTAGAGGCTTAACCCTCTGAGGCACCCAGGCGCCCCTTTGAAGTACTTTTAACAATCTTACCAAGCTTAACTTTTATATTTCATACTCACCTGTATTCTTAGCACAATGCCTCGTACACAGTAGTCGGTAGTCAACAAATATTTGTGAAAAGAATTTAATTTCAGAAACTTGGTCTTGGGGATGCCTGGCTGGCTTAGTCAGTAGAGCATCTAACTCCTTATTCCAGGGTTATGAGTTCAAGCCCCACACTGGGTGTGGAAAAAAAAGGGGGAGGCGTGGTCTTACCTCATTTCTCTCATCTACATCTTTGCATTTTTCAAGAAGAGCTTTCAGGGCAGGAATGTTTTCTTCTTCTACATAATTTATTACACTCTGTGATATCAGAACCGACATTTTCACAGAAAGCTGTAGTTAACTTTATTCCAATACCTGTTAAAGGCAGATTAGATAAAATACACATAATTTGCGATTAGGAAAAAACTAATTTACTATTAACTATATTATCACTTTTAACCTTACACTTGTATAAACACACCTCCACTGTCAGGGATAAAAGCAAGGCCCCTCAGCTCAGCTGTCAAAATGCCCGCCCCTCCCTTCCCAAGACTCTCACACATCTCAGTCTTAACTCATCCAATTCCCAGATGCGTCTCCCACGCCATCCTCATCACTGCCCCTAAACAGAAAAAGACCCCACTGCTCCTTCATCTCCATAAATGGCAGCTCCAGCTCCATTCTTCCATGGAATTATCCATGACTTACCTGGTCCTCTACACTCTGCATTCAATTTATTAGCAAATCCTTTCGGCTTCACCTGTAAAACATATCTCACATCCAACTGCTACTCACCACCTCCATCACAACCACCCTGGTCCAAGCCACTGTGACTTCTCATCTAGATCCCAACTGCTCTTCCTGCTTGCATTTGCCTTCCCCACAGTCTATCCTCCACAAGGCAATCACAGTGATCTTCTAAAAACATAGGTCTGACCAGAGCTTCTAAAACCATAATATGCATCAGAATCACCTACAGAGCTTGTAAAACCCAGAAGCCTGGCCCTTACTGTCAGAGATTCTGATCGGACGGGGGTGGGTGCAGCCCGAGTCCACATCTTTAATAAGCTCCCAGGAGAGCTGCTGCCTCGGCTCCTCACTGAAGAACCCTTCCTGCAGGAGCACTGAGTCAGATTCCATCCTGCCTTGCTCAAAGCCCTCCAAAGGCTTCCCAAAGAACTCAAACCCCACATGTTACCTTGGTCTGGACTCTTAAGTGACCTCATCTCCAACCACTCCTCCTTACCCATTTCACAGCTTCAACACGCCAAGCACTCTGCCACCTCAGGGATTCTGTTTGCCTAAATCTCTCCCACCAGAAAAGCACATGGCTTTCTCCCTCTCTTCCTTCAATCCCTGTTTAGGAAATGCTAACCTGACCCTGGGATGTAGCACAGTAACAACCTCACACGTCCTCCATAGCGGTCCCCGCTCCCACCCCCTTGCCCTGCTTTATGTTCTCCAAGGCACTTACCACCATCGCAAATATATCATATTGTGTGTTTACTGTCCATCTACCGGTACTGAATGTAAATTCAAAAAAAGGAGGCATGTTGTTTTACCCAACTGGGACATCCAAATGCAATAAACAGATTTCAATGCATACCTTGAACAAAATACATATACTAAAATTGACCTAAATATCTAAAAGCACAAAACTTCTGGAAGATAACATAAGACTATTTTGGATTAAGCACGATTTCTTTGATATAATACTAAAAGCATGGTCCTCAAAGAAAAGAAAAGTGATAAATCAGAGTTCACCAAAATTAAAAATGTTGTCCTTCCAGTCTCCCTTTTCTTGAGCAACGTCAATTATTGGTATCCCATGTTTGTCCCCGCATTGAATTTGATAGCACGGGACTTATTTCTCGAGTTTCAGAGGTTCACAGACGGACAGGAATCATGCCTCAAGACGGACTCTACCCAGAGCCTCACTCATACCTGATTTAGATAATCAGATTTAGAACTTGAGAGCTGACAAGATTCAAACGAGATTTTTGGACTGTGAGTTAATACTCTAATGAGCTGAGAATTTGGGGGCCTTGGGATAGGGTGATGTGTTTTGCACGTGGATTAGAAATCTATCTCTGGGGACCAGAAGACAGAAACTACTCCACTATATGATTCCATTTATATGATATTCTGAAAAAGGAAAACTATACAGACAGAAAATAGATCAGAGGTTGTCAGTCTAAAGGAGGAGAAAGAGGGGACTACACTGGGGTGCAAGAGAGTTTGGGGAGTTCTTGGACTATCCTATTTTCTGCTTGTGGTGGTAGTTACAAGCTTACATGCATTTGTCAAAACTCAAAACTGGACAGTAAAAAGGATAAATAATTCGATGCAAATTGTATCTCAATAACACTTTACTTTTCAAAAATCATCAGAAAAGTTATGTTACCTGATCCAGTAACTTCACCCCTAAGTATCAATTCTAAAAACACAGGAAACATGGACAAATATTTTTATGTACAACACAATTTTATTCATAACAAGAAACTTAGGATGGGAGATTACAGAAATTATAATGTGTTCACACAGTGGAATAATATACAGTCACCAAATGTTGCTAAAAAATATATTGACAAAAAATGCTTGTGATATATTCGGTGGCAGAAAAAAGTAACTAAAAAAAACTATATTATACAGCATCTCAACTACTGTAAATATATACATTACTAAATGTATATATTTAAATGTATATATTTAAATTAAATCTGAAATGAAACAGATTAAATGTTGATGGCATTAATGTAATTTTTATTTTTTTAGAAACTTTATTCCCTAATTTTCCAGAATGTGATACTTTTTTTCCTGAACTATAATGGACATACAATATCCTATTAATTTCAGGTGCCATCCGTCACCACACAAAGTTATTACAATACTACTGACTGTACTCCCTGTGCTGTACATCACATCTCTAAGAATATGAAACTTCTCTCATTGCAATCCAGTAAGAGATTTTCATTAACAGTTGTCACCAATATCCTTGTCTTCATTTGTTCTCACATCTTGTAAGATGAAGTCTAACACCTCAGTAAGGCATCCAGGATCCGGCTCTAACTACCACTCTTACCTCCTGATACCAGCGCCACACCCTCCCACAGCCCAGCCAAGCTCAAGTTGTCCCTTCCTGCAGGCTGCTCCACACACCTGCCTTTGCTCAATCTACTCCTTCCATTTTGAACACCATCCTCACGTCCACTGTTTCAAAGCATCAACCACTCTCTCCAGAGTACAACCATTACCATTTTCTGTCTTCTGCATTTCCTAACATCTGACATCAGCCAACCAGACTCTAGGTGCCCTAGTTTAGGGCATTCACCATCTATGCGAATCAAGACTCCTTCGGGTACAAGGGACAAATTTAAACTAGCTTAAGCAAGACAGGAAACCAAGGATACTGATCTATTTCCTCTAACCACATTGTGGGAAAGGTGGGTGCCACTGGACTGCAAATGCCAGTAGAATTCTCCTTCTCTGTTGGCTTAATCTATTTTGTTACAGATCAACTTCTTCTACACAAATGGGAATTTGGCTGCCAACAGCTATCTAGTCCAAGTCAGACAGTTCCTCAGAGAAAGCAGATTATTCTTTGTCCCCAGATTCAAAAGTCCCCCATTGGGCCAAGTGCCACTGGAAGCAATGAACTATAGTCACGGGACTGGGAAGGGGTTAAAGGCCACATAGTATTGTTTCCAGAAAAGAGGAACCTGTTGTAATCTAGGAACCTGTCCCAAGAATTTCTACTGTACCATCTCTCACATGGATCGCTGTGATAGCCCCAACTTACATCTCCTCTCTCCAGTCCTACCCCACCTCAATCAAGCTGCCACACTGAACCAAGAGGGACCTAAAATACACTTCTTTCAAATTCTTCTGTTAGTTCCCCATAAATTCATGCTGGGAGAACAAATGATGATGGCTTTATTACCCAAAAGTTTATTCAAGGGACTGAAACCCTCGAATCCTTTGAAAGCTACTGTAAAGATTCAATTCTATAATTCCTATGAAAAGCTATGCTCTGTGTAGAGCAGTGAGGATTCATAAACACAGTTCTGGATTATGATTATGAAGACTTGTAGACCCTTCGCAATCTGGCCCCATCTCACCATTCCAGCCTCATCTCTGTCTCCCCTCCCAGCCTCACCCCTCCCACCCTTGACCCAAGCTGCTTCCCTACTCACTTCTGCTCTTCCAGGTCCAGGCTGATTAATCTGCGTGCAACCCTTGGCTGCCCCACACTTTTTTCCCCAGGCCTCTGCATTTACTTCTCCCTCAGCTTAGAAAGCCCATCCTCCGCAGATATGCCTGGACAGTTTCTACTCATCCTTATGGACTGGCTCTAACATTATCTTCTTCTGGAAGCCTCCACCGACTGGCTGCTTGCTCTAAGCTGGGCCAGGGCCCTGAACTCAGTCTCTATAACCTGTGGATATGCCTCAGCTTTGACGGCTCATATACCATTTTACTCATTCGTGTCCACAACTCTAAACTCCAAGTTCCTGAGGAAAGACCCACCTTATATCTGGTGTAATGCCTACAAAATTGGAGCTGAGAAAGAGAAAAGCATCCCTGACTGTTAGGAACTGGCCTGGCATGCACAGTTAGACCTTGGTATTGTCATGTGAAGATAAACAAGGACAGCCAAGTGCCTACGTAGAGCAGCGCACACCCAAGAAACAACGAATAGCATGAATGGAATGTTTAAGTAAAAAGTAAGTGCTAGGACCGGAAGTGAAGGTGATTGCTTAGATCTGTAAGTTCTTCAAAGATAAGGGCTGTCTCTCCTTTGTCCTTATATCCCTAGAACCTATCACAGGAATATACCAAATAGAATCACAGTAACTGTCAGACTGAACAACTGCACAGGTGTACTAAACGTGCCTCTTCCGTAGGTCTTTGCCTGCCCACAGGCTCTCCTACCCTCCACAGCCCTGTTTTCCACCATCAGCCATTATCAGGGATGGACACATGACCTGGGACACGTGTCCAGTGTCCCAGTGTCCAGCACTTGAGTGCTCAAAAACATAAGCCGGGCCAATGAGATTCCTCTCTTCAGAACTGGGAATCAGAAACCAAAGACTCAGTCATTATGGGCCACGTGCCAAATGATAGTTTTGAGATAACCAGCCAGCAGAGAGAACCTAACAGACATGAATAGAGACGGAAGAAAACAAATGCAGCCCATGAGAGGCAGGCAGAAGGTGAAGCTGCCTTGGATCCTGATTTCTTGATGATTCTCTTAAGTACCATAAATCTCCTTTTCCCTGAGGTAAAAGAGTAAGTCTCTGTTCTGTGCCTTCCAAACAGCCTTGACTAAAATATGGCAGATAAAGCTGAGAAACAGACAGTTTTTGAGCAAAAGCAGGAAGAGGGAGATGGCACACTGGCATGATTCTAGGCAAGTTAATCTCTCAGCAGTGTATGTAGCCCAGGAAAGAAAAATTAGAACTCTGGACACCAGTCAGGGAACCACCAAAATAACCCACAGGAAATGAAGAAGAAATGAGAGATATGAGCTTGAACAATATAAAATCCCCCATTTCTAACCTTTTAACCTATCAAAATACCCAGAAGAGAGATTCTGGATGTAAAATCAAAGAAACTATGTGACTAGAGATTTAAAAAAGAAAAAAAAAGTCAAGGATGACTAGATGCAAACATCAGTGACTGAGGAGGGTGTACCCATTAGCCAAAACGCAAGTCAGGAGGAAGTGAGGACTTTTTTCTGCAGGGTCATGGCCCCCTACCACCTCCCCACTCTGGCCATGGGGTGCTTTGGCCAGGCTGAATTTGACGTGCTGCAAAAAGGATGGGTTGGTTAATCCACCAGTATTTGTAAAAACCATCTGGATATCATTCACACAAAGAATGCAGAACGAGGATTCTCAAACTTGTGTGCATCAGAGCTACTCGGTAAGTCTGTCAAATACAAATATTCCTTGGCTTCTACCCGAAAGAATCCCACCCGGTAGATCTGGGATGGGCCCAGAATTGACATTTTAACAAGCAGCCCAAAATGATTCTGATGACCAGTCTCCATGCGACTAAAGCTAGAGAACAAAGAACACTCCGCGACCGCAGCCACTTCTCCCCCTTGGCTCTCCATCAGCTCTCGAAGGTGCTTTAAACATTTTCAGGTGTTCAGTCCTCAGTGTTGTCGAAGTGTGGGCAACGACAAAACAGCGGAATCGCCCGGTGGAATCGGAAGGCGTGACTCCAGAGCCACACCCCGGCCAGCTGAAGCCAGCGGAACGGCAATTTCTGAAGGTAAGGCTCGGAAACCTGCATTTTTAGCCGGCGCCCCTAGCGGCTGGCAGAGATGGATCCATCAACAGTTACTAACAAGAAAACATTCTTCATTGGTTTAAAGCTTTCTCTATGTCAAAACAACTTGAAAGAAAAATAATCCAATCTTGCTGGCGGACAAAGAAATCGTTTCCCTCTAAATAAATCATGGGAGCATCGCAATCAGCGCCTGCTGCTGTTTTGCCAGGCACTGAAAGGCCTGCACCGGACAATGGAGCAAGGGAGCCCGATAAGAAAGCAAAGGAAGAAAACGAACCACCTCGCCCTCGGAAGCCCGGAGAAGGAAACCTGGAACACCTGCCTTAACGGTACCAGCTAAGGCGGGTCCCGAGACCGAGGGTGTGCCAGCGGCTGCTCCACAAAAGAAAACAGTTTCACTAAGGCCCCTCCCCCATGCTCCCTCCCCCCTGCCCCACACAAGCACCTCTCCGCCGGCGGCCAGACTGACCACCCGAGACACCAAGTCCGAGACCTTCGCGGCGCCCCAGCTAGCGCGGCCTCCCGGGGAAAGCCAGACCTCGAGCTCCCCCGGCGCCCAGCCGCGGGGGCCCCCACACCCGGCCTCGCCCCCTCCCCCGCCGGCCGCGGCCCTGCCACACCGGGCCTCACCCCCTCCCCCTCCCGACGCGGCCTCGCCCCCTCCCTACACACCCCCCCCAACCAGGCCGCGGACCCCCACACCCGGCCTCGCCCCCTCCTCACCAGGCCGCGGGCCCGCCGCACTGGGCCTCGCCCCCTCCCCGCGGGGCCTCGCCCCCACCTCCTCTGCCCATCATGCCGCGGAGCCGACCATCGCACTGACCGTCTCACAGTCCGGCCTGAGGACCGCGCCCACAGCTCGAACGGAAAGGGCCTGCTCTGCAGCAGGCGCCGTCAGAAGACGGGAATGGGAGAGGCGGCGGCTTCCAGCGCTTCGCCCTCACCAAACGCGGCGGCCATTTTCGTCCCTCTCCGCAAACTGACAGGTCACGTGGCCGCGGGCGGCGGGGCGGGGCTGCAGGTGGCCACGCCCCCAGAGGGCGGAGGAGCCGGAAAGCCCCAGGGAGCCGGCGGGTGAGGTGGGTGTGGGGCACGTCTGTGGATCCCCAGACTCAGTGGCCCTCCGCCCCCTCCTTCTGACCTCCAAATGGGTGTATTTTTGACAAGTGCCTCGGGCAATATTTTCTTCCTTGCCAGTGCCCTCTTTTTATGATAATTTATCGTCCCTATTCACCACTGTAATAAAAATTTAGGCAGAGAAATAAACCCAATCATAGCTTCAGAAAACATTGCTAATACACTGCAAACTAAAGCCGGCTCAAGGCTCTCCCTCCAGAACCCGGAACCCTGTCCGAGCGCCTGTGGGATTATATCTATCCTGGTCTTTCCTGGAGCCCACCTCCTCCCCGCCTGCTTGCCAGGCCCCTTGGCAGCTCAGGGTCTCTGCGGAAGGTACCTCGGGCTTGCCTGAGGCCGAAAGCAATTGAGAGCTTTCAACTCGGGTCCTACTGTGGACTCCTTTCAAGACTCCCTCCTGGAAATGTTCAGCTTCCTGGGTGTCTGTGACTCTCATTCTCCTATTTCCGCTCCCATTTCCCTGGCCTCTGCTCTCAGATTCCACTTCCCTTCAACTGCTTGTTCCTAGAGTCTACACCGTCCGCACCCAGTGTGATCCTCCTCCTGTACTGGTCCGGTCTGGGAACGGGCTGCTGCCTCCATGCACCGAGAGCGGAACTGGGAAGTCATTCTATATGGCTCAGCCCCCACCTCCGACCTCCACAAGGTCATCCCATCAGCCACTTCATCAACTCAGATCCAATGGCTACAAAACTCCTACCAGGATTATCCTAAGAGCCCCCAGTCCCCTCCCTGCCTCTGCCGGTGCCCCACTCACTGGTTCAACAGGAGATTGCTCCCTCAGGTCACTTCTTTGATTAAATTTCTCAGCAGCCTTCCATTTCCATAGAATAAATTCCCAAAAGTACTTAGCATGAAGGCCTCCTAAGGAGCTGGCCCCTTGCCAGACTTCCTGCCATCCTCTGGCCTTCAAGCTCCTCCTATCCTGCCCCCACCCCAAATGCTTGTAAATGGCAAGCATTTACAGTTCGTGGAGCATTAGGCCATATTCGGTCTCATCTCTATTCTTTCCCAATGTTGTTTCCAACCCTAGACCTTCTGCCCTGTCTCCTGTCCAGCTGATTCCAAGGGATACAATTGCGGTGGTCCCCAGCTTTGTGTAGCTTCCTGGATGACCTCAAGCAGATCTGGCCAGTCCACCTACTGTATCCACCTTCTTACTCCATAGCACCTAGAGGTACCCAGAGAGTTTGTGTTAAAGCATATTTACCCTGTTTACCTGTCTTCCCCACACTATGAGTTTCACTCCATCCTCCACACCCACTCCCTTACCCTGTTTGGAACAGTGTCTGGCCTCAGTAAGCCAATAAGGAAGAAACCACACTATCTACCATCCTGTCATATGATCTGGGGTACTGCCTCCTTGTCTCATGCGTGTCCTGCCAACATCTGATGGAGCCATGACTCTTCGTTGGCTTTTTCTAGGAGTTGCCAGATTGATCCAATGGGAAATACTTTTCAATGGTCCCCAACCTTGGCACATCAGAACCATTCACGGACCTTCTTAAAAACTAAGACCATGCGTGGGGATTTTAAAATAGCTCCCCAGCTGATTCCAATGACATACCGTTCTCAGACTTGGGTTTGAGTCCGACTGGATCTAAATCAGTGATTTCAAGATGAACATACTATTTTTATGTCAAATAACTTTTGAGGGCCCACACGGGATAGCAGGTGATGTTTTAATAACCACTGACTGTGAAATTGGCATGGGAATTGGAATTTGTGGATTCATAGGGATCTGTAGCCCCAGACCGGTAGCCTGTGCTCTCCAAATAAAGAACCGCCTGAGTAGTGAACAAGGCAGTTGACAGGTTTTCTTGATGAGTGTGTAGACACAAAGAGAAAATGTGGATTGGGTCAAAAAGCACTGATGGTCTTGTGGAAGTGTGTTGGCTAATAAAACGATGGCTCAGGGAGATGGGGTTCTTCAAACCTTGCATGCCTTCGTCTGAGGGACACCACTATGACAGGAGCTGCCCAGAGGATAATCCCTACCTCACACCATTCCCCGCAGCCCCTGCACCCCATGATTTTTGCAAGTACAGCAGCATTGCCTGGTTAGTGCAACTGCCCCTCCACAGCAAGGCCAGGGGCTCTGGCATCAGTGAGCTCTGGCCCACTACATGTGAGCCATGCAGAGTGACAGTGACTCAGCACGCCAGAAAGCTTTTCCTGGGGGAAACTGGAATATACAGCAGAAAGCAAGACAGGGGAGGTGGGGCAGGAAGCTGTCGTTTACCAGCGTCGGTGGTCCCAAGCCCCTCTCTGGGGAGTTCTCATTTAAAAGCCTTGCAAATCCCATTCTAGAAGTGGGACCTTCAGTCCCAGATGTTGAAAAGACAATTGCCTCTGCGTCCTCCCCTCCTCCTTTCCCCAAATGAAAATCCCCAAAGATACTCCGTGTACAAGCTGTTCTTTCGGGAGTAATATTTTTAAAAAAAAAAAAAAAACAGGCCAGATAACTGCCTGGAAAGAAGCTACTGGAAACAGGCTTTGCTCCAGCCCACATTTTTTTTTTTAAAGAGTTTATTTATTTATTTATTTGATAGACAGAGATTATAAGTAGTCAGAGAGGCAGGCAGAGAGAGAGGAGGAAGCAGGTTCTCTGCTGAGCAGAAAGCCCGATGTGGGACTCGATCCCAGGACCCTGAGACCATGACCTGAGCCGAAGGCAGAGGCTTTAACCCACTGAGCCACCCAGGCGCCCCTCCAGCCCACATTTTGATGGAGGATGAGAGGAAGGTGAAGAGGGTCAGATTCCCAGGATGGCAGAGTGGGAGGAAAGAGAAGCAACGAAGGAGTGAAAAGATTCACCAGGTAGTGTTCCCCCTCCATGGCAGGTGTTACCTGGGGAGGGAGGAGACTTGAGGAAGGATTTTGGTGCTATACCAGGCCAAACATTTAATAGCCAAAATGAGAACTTTTACTGCCTCAAAGTGACCAGATATGATTGAAGAGTGAGGAGAAAAGTTATGAAATGATGAGCCCTACTGGAAATTTCATCCGGGGGTGGGAAGCTGGAAGTAGGCAGCGAGCATTTACAGGTGCAGCCCCAGGAACCAGAAAGTGACTTTATAATCCCACTGTGGCTCATTCTCTTCCACCAACGTAATGGGGACCTTTAGGAAATTTTATTTTGATAATGAATATTCCCTAACTTGTGCCAAATGCTGTTTATCCCTTTCAGACTCAAGGACGCTAACACTCCTATCTTGCCCCAATGTAACTATTGCAAAATAGAAGTGAGATGCCTTCTCTTCAGCTTTCTTCCAAACATCTCTCTCTTTCCACTTCCTTGGTCTTTTTGCGGTTTGTACAGCTTGCCTAAATCTTTCTGGCAAACCCATCCTAAGGGCTTTCTTGCTTCAGCAGAAATGCTTAAATCACTCCAGGAGTCTGGCTTTTCTACTTGTCATGTGCTATTATGTGGTGGGAAAACTAGGAGTTATCTTTCCATCCCTCACCGCTCTCCCCATCGACACTGTAATTTTAATCACCCTTTCATCTTTTTAACAATATCAGCATATTGGGATGAGGGTTTCAGCAGTCCAAGCTCCTCACATGGCTTCAATTTCCTTGTATATCAGATTTTCCATAGAAATCTTAAAAAGTTACGGAGCTCTTGGGTGGCTCAGTCAGTTAAGTATCTGACTCTTGGTTTCCACTCAGGTCATGATCTTAGGGTCCTGGGATCAAGCCCCCCTCGGGCTCTGAGTTCAGCAGGGAGTCTGCTTGTCCCTCTCCCTCCCTTCCCCTTCTGGTCCTCCCCCTACTCAGTCTCACAGTCTCTCTCTCTCTCTCTCTCTCTCTCTCTCTTTAAAAGAAATAAATGAATAAAAATCTTTTTAAAAAAGAAATCTTAGGGCACCTGGGTGGCTCAGATGATTAAGCATCTGCTTTGGGCTCAGGTCATGATCCCAGGGTTTTGGGCATCGGGCTCCTTGCCCAGCAGGGAGGCTACTTTCCCTCTCCCACTCCCCCTGCTTGTGTTCCTGCTCTCACTGTCTCTCTATCTGTCAAATAAATAAATTAAATCTTTCAAAAAAAAAAAAGAAAAAAGAAATCTTAAGAAGTCATATACTACCTTGCTTTTGAAACAGCTTTCCTCTGCTTATAAAAAGGAACATATGTTCATTATGAAGAATTGGTAAAACACAAAAAATTCGAAGAGGTAACTCCCCTAATCTCACCACATAGAATTCTCTAACTTTTTGAACAGATTTGAAGCAAAAACTTTATTGACCCAAGTTATTCCTTTAAACATCCATCACTGGAAAGCAGCGGTGTTCACGAGATGTCATTTCATCCTTAATCGATGATGGCCTTGCTAGCACTTCTCAAGGCATCTTTGCCAGTGTCCTCCCTGACCAGTTTAATGAGTATGTTCCCTCTGCATTCACACACACACACACACACACACACACACACACACACAGAAGGAAGTTTCTTCACCCTGGGATGGCACCAGAAAGAGAAGGAATCTAAAACCCTGTGCTCAGCTGGGGTGGGGAGAGAGCCGGAGAGACAGGCAGAATGAGAGAGCTGGAGGGAAGGAAGTTATAACAGACTGAATTATCAGTCCACAAGAAAAAAGACTGATTTTTAGTTGTTCGCACCTCTACTTGTCAAACAAGGCTACCCGCAGGCCAGACACATTTTCACGTGGCCAACCTAGGAGGCTGACTTAAAGGGACAACAGGAAGAAGGAAAGAGAGACATTTTTTTAATTCTTTTTTTTATTAAGATTTCATTGGATAGAGAGCGCGCACAAGCAGGGGGAGTGGGAGGCAGAGGGAAGAGGAGAAGCAGACTCCCCCACTGAGCAGGAAGCCTGACTTGGGGCTCCATCCCAGGACCCCGAGATCATGACCTGAGACCAAGGCAGATGCTTAACTGACTAGGCCATGCAGGTGTCCCAGAAAGAGAAATTTAGGGCGCAGTTAATATGCAGATCAAATAAGCTGTGTGTTCGCTGAACCCCGCTCCAACCCTCAAAACCAGAAAATAAGGTACACTTGTATGTGTATTTGAGGCGGTAAAGCGTAAGTCACATGGACGTCTCTTCCTTTATACTGGGGCACAGGCTTTTCCTGAAAGTAATTTTCCTTCAGAGGCACAGGTAGGCCATAGACAGATAAAATTAATAAAAACTTTGATTAACTTTTATCAAGAATAACAGAAAAGTAGACAACAGGATGATTCAAAATACATCCAGTGCAAGGAAACAGCCTGAATGACTCTCATCTGACTTTCTGAATCCGTTTGCTCAGGGAGAAACTGACTAACGATGGAGAACTACGGAATTTTCTTCTGATAATCATGTGCTCCTGACGTTTTGTTCCATTAGGAATTTGGACCCATAAACCAGTGTGAATAAGTATTTTTAGTCTATGATGGTGGTGCCTTTTGGTGGAAATTCCCATACAAATGGCCAGGCCATCCAGATTTCACGCTGCCACAGTGACTGCGTGGAAGTTTCTTTTGCCTAGAGCATA